>NC_052131.2:25362186-25700112 GCF_016086655.4 Lepeophtheirus salmonis
GGATAATATTTGAAATTTATTCTTTAACAAAAAACGATAGCTTGACTGAAAGTATTCAGTTCAAAATCACCGTAGATTTGTCTTAAAGAGTTTTCTAACGTAAATGTTCAAAATATTATTAAACAAATTATTTAAATTGATGAATTTATCCTTCAAAAATAAACTATCAACTTCAGTTCAGGTTTGTATAAGATCATAATGTAGTAAGCTTAATTAAAATAATTAATTAATATCATTAATATGATTGATTAATATGAAATGGTTGGATTTAGAGACAAAATCAAAAAATATTATTCGAATCTATAAATTAAGAATAATTGATTCTTAGATGTGTGTAGTTTTAATGAAATTTTTTATGTTTATTCATTATTTTAGGGACTAAGAATTTGAATTTAATTTCGAGAGTATGGTTCGAATAGGTTCTGGAGGCTAGATCTATAATATTTAGAAATCCTGGCTCCGAATTTGCTGCTATTTTAAAATTTGTGACTTCAAATCATAGATCAATGTACATATTCTCTGTGTTCTAAACCAACTCTGAAAGAAAATACATGTGACTCTTCTCACTCCCGGTACACTCATCAGCCATAATTATTACTTCATGGGAATTAGATGTACCTAGTTAGTAAAAATTACAATATTTCGACCCTTTTAAGCTCATGAATGGAATACAGAAAATTGATACAGTCTGACTGATGTTTCCAATTGATTCTATTTCGGCACCAAATATAATAATCTTGTTCATCACTATGAATTAATTACATTATGAATGCAACATTAATGTGGAAATATTTCATATTATTTGAATAAAACTTATTCCAATTCTAAATCCATTCAACTCTGTGCGATAATATAAGCCGATTTTACTAACTCCCGGCACAGTTAATTATAGTTACTTAACACTACCTTATTTTGATCCTTCTAAACTCTTGAATTGGGGATATGAATAATTGATACAGTCTGTATGAAGTTTTCTATCCCTAAAATATAAATAATCATCGTTATGAATTAATTAGTGTTCAATGATCAATGGAAGATATAATACTTCATATTATTTGAATGAAGCTTACTACATAATCTTGTGCATAAAAACCTGATCTGAAGTTAACACTTCATTTTTGAAGGGTAAATTCATTATTTTAAATGATTAGTTTATTCATTTTTTTAAAAGTTTACTTTAGGGAACCCTTAAAAAAATATCTACTTTGATTTTGAGTTGTATATATTAAGTTAATCCATCATTTTTTGATTAAAAACAATGTTTTAAGATTTCAATTATTATCCTGAAAGAGAAGCATTGCATAAAATACCAAGTGATGTTGAGAGAAAATTACAACTACGACAAATATTTTAGCTTTATAATTGTACAAAGTTCATATGAATTAACCCAAGGACATCTTTTATGAGTTAACCCAAAAACATCTTTAAAGATGTCATTGGAGTAAACCACGTGGAATTTGTCATCAAAAATGATGTTTTTCACAACAACAAGTTGCGTGATTGATGCTTGTGATCCTCCAGATAGTATTATAACTCATTGTCTGAACATTGATGTGTTCAACACGAATATTAATCTGCTATGAGTCATGACTATGATAATTCCCTACAATTAAATGGGTAATAGTCCCACGACAGTAGGGTGAAATTGGCTAGATTACTACCAGTTAATTTCAGGCATTTTTCTTTATTTTTTTGGAGAAGGAAAACTTGAGAGATGTAATAACCCGTCCAGTTCAATCCTGCACATCAATCCTAAAAACTTATATATATTTAGGATTAAAAGAGTTCCGGAATAATGAAGAGACTTATCAAATCATCATAGGCTTATTGAGCAAACTACTTGAATCCTCCGACTTGGAGCCTATTCATTCTTCAAAATTGTATTATATCATAGAACAGATGACATAACTCTTCAAGAAACCTAACAGAAGGATATTTTCACCTTGTCTTCCGTCTGTTTGTCTTCTATGGCAAAATGTAAGTACAGTAAATAATGCCAGTATTTAAAAAAATGTATCCCAGTATTCTTTCTTCGCTCATCATCAAAATATATTGTTAGTAGCATTCGTAGATGAAGATTCAGAAGTTCGTAAATTTGCATTGAACAAAGTCTTGAATGCAAAAATTTCATATGACCCCCATAGGCTATTCCTAATTCCTAATAAAATGAACTATGAATCAAATCATTTCATGAATATGATTGATTTGTCTAAGATGGTAATTTCTGTTCCTCCAATCTTACAATATTGGTCAGATAAGGAACTTATGAAAGCAAAGAATGCCCCTTTGAAATTAAAGAAATATCCATGCAATTCCTAATCTGTAGAAATAACAGTGAAACTAGTTTCAGAGGCTTCCTGTAAGGTTTACGGATGTAACTAAAGACACGGATACATTTTGTCAACTTTAAAATCAAGAGATAAACTAAGTAAATTTAAAACTAAGTATCAGTATTCAGTTCGATATATTTACATATTATATGTTTAAAATTAGCATTTAGCAAAGTTTAAGGATAATTATCCACATTATTATATACTAACTTATATAGAATAAAATAAATAAGGTATTGGCAGAATTTTCTCCTTTTCATAAGTAATTTTGATCTTTTTATCTATTTTTGCACTAAATCCGGGGGTGGGCAACGTTTATCTCGCTGTAGAAGTAAGGGATTTAACTTTAGCAAAAAATTACATATCGTGCAATATCATTTTTTTAGCACATAAAGCTTTTTTATAAATAAGGAAAAAAAAGTTTATTTAATAAGTTTTTTTTTACTTCATACAGAAACCTTTCCAGACAAAAGGGGGGGGGGAGAGGCAAATTTTTTTCTCTGATATTTTTTTTAGTAAAACGGATTTCTATTTACCATTCGTAACTTTGGAGGGGTCAAAATACTTGATAGCTCAATTTTGGGCTCCTGTGATACCCCTTAATGAGTAGTGTATATTTCATGTTTTATTGCTTTAGTTTTTACAATAAAAATTTACTGACCTTCTTAAGTCACATTATTATTTAAATATGCTTTATGAAGTCAGAACATATTTGATTACAAACTTTGGGAATATCTGGAATAAATGGTTTTATACTTTATAAAAAAATATTAATAGAAAAAATTCTGATACACTTTTAGTAATGTTATAATGTAATTCAGTTATAATTAATTTTTATGTTTGCATGTAAAAAATGATGATGATAAGTTAGCAATGAATTTTAGACCAATAAACCCAACTATAACATGAGTCATCTTATTAATTGAATAGTTGGCATAGATTTACAAGATTATATCTTGTGAACTATTAGAAAATATATCTATGAAATGATTCTCACAATTTCCATATATATTTTTTAGCATGACAATATAAATTAAGTTTAACCTACCTTTAGGCATAAAACTAAATTGACCTAGACTAAATACTCAATTTGATTACTTATTCACATCTCTTTATAGAAATCATTAAAAATTAAACAAAAAATACTAATAAATTAATGTTTGGCTTATTATTAATAACAACTAAATGTAATATTTTTTATATGATAAATAACATAAATATGTACTAAAGATTTCGTATTGTTGTATACCAACAAAAATGACAATGAAAAAATTAATTGTGGAATTCGTCTTACACAGTTTAATTCCTTCATCTAAAATATCATATCCCAAATTACTACGATTTTCTTAAAATATTAACCTCACAATGGATTTAAGTAAATAAATAATTCAATATATAATTCCATAGAATAAATTTCAAATGGCAAATTAATAAAAATTTCCAAAAAAACCATATTTACATAATATGTACATTAATTCCATCCAGAGGTTATCCGTTGTCTATATAAATCTTTTGAGGGATTTTTTAGATATTTTTTCCTGCAATGTTTACAAGTTCCACGTTTTTTTTTACCTCCATGTTCAAATATTTACTGTGCAAAACCCACCCATAGATAATATATCTAAGTTATCTATGATCATGCCCTTTGCATGAAAATACATTTGATTTCTTTTTCCATTTGATTTAAACACACCAGTTGCATATTCATGCGAGAGTCCTTCTTCTGAATGAAAAAGGTTGATAAGTTACTTTTACAATCAAAATAGCATGCTGAGCTTGATAATAGAAAAGGGTTGGATTAGAAATTAATACAATTAAACAACTTAATGTTGAGTGATATCTTGTAATAAATTAGCCAATAATGTTGAAGGAGTATCTTCTTCCGAATAATTGAATAGGGAAGATAAAAATGATGAAGAATCTTTAGATTAAGGACGGGTGTAGAGAAGTAGTTAACGTAGGCAAGAGTTCGTTATGTTTTAGGTATACAACTCCAGAAGAAATAGATTTGAAGGTGAATATGTGATAGTTCTTTATTCCTTTTAGAGAACAATAATACTAGTCTAAAATTTTTCCAATTATACCACTGTATTTGTGGGCTTCTTAGAGGATATTACATTGAATTTAGTAGATGCTTTGACGAGAACTCTTCAATAGATTCAATTTTATGTTGATTATAATAAGATTACAAAATTACGCCGAAGCTTCGGTCTGACGAAAACTTTGAATGATTTTCAACAAGAAAGTGTATATAAACTTCATCAAATGCACCACAAATAACTGTGTACCTATGCTACAGAATCCATAATGATATAATTTTTATTCTGGTCTCTGTAAAGGGAATTTATTTTTAAAAGTAGAAGAACTTCCCATTTTATTCTAACTTTCTTAACCACAATTATCACATTGAATTTCAAGACGCAGAACACCACTTATACGCTGCAATTCCTGATATAAGAGAGATGCCACACAATTTGATTCTCTCTTAATAGTTTCCTAAAATTATTATGCAACAAGATTACAAAGACTGAAGAAATTAGATAAAAATGCACCTGCTCAGCCTGAATTATTTCGGTCCAACAAAAACCTCGGTCTGGACTGGTTTCATTTAAAAAATTCGGTCTAGTTCGGTCCCAAAAAATCGGTCCATACCGATTTTACAGATAAATTGTTTATAACATGACATCATATGTTTTTTTCAAGTACAATGACGTTATAACAAGTTTAAACAGAGATAGCTTGGATTAATTTTGATTCCTCCGTCTTTTATATGTGTACAGTATGGGTTTTAAAACTTATCCTGTACTTTTGAGATTTTTTTGAAAAAAATGTATGACAATTGATATAGAAAAAAAAATTGGTCTCTCATAATATATGAGACCTAAAAAAATCGGTACATAAATTGAAACCGAATCAAGATTGGTCTACAATGTGAGACTGAAAAAAAATATCAATCAACAGTCTGGATCTCATGAAGAATGTCGTTCATTTACTTTCTTGTAATGAAAAGAAAGACCTTTTTTTTTAAACGATACAGAATGAAACGAACTTATGCAACAAAGAATTAATAAATATTCTTTTTCCTCAGCCTAACGATTTCTTGCTTACATCCGTCAATTTATTCAAAGATTCTTCATCATTTTTATCTTCACAATCTAATTATTTGAGTGAAGATACTCCTCCAACATTGTTGGCCAATTTATTAGAAGGTATCACTCAACATTAAGTTGTTTAATTATATTAACTTGTAATTAACCCCTTTTCTATTATCCGATTCAGCATGCTATTTTGATTGTACAAGTCACCTATTTTTGTACAGAACAAGGACTCTCACATGAATATGCAAATGATGTATTTAAATCCCACGTAAACAGAAAGATAATGTGTTTTTATGCAAAGAGTGTAATTTGCCCAGTCAATATTTGAAGAAGGAGATTAAAAAATGTCGAACTTGTAAACATTGTAAATATCTTAAACAATCCTGATAAAGATTTATATGTACGAAATACAGTTGGATGGAATTAATGTACATATTATTTATATTAATAAAACAAAATTTGTTTGTCTGTTGTCGACACATATTAACTCCTAACAATGTCGGATGTTAAGTAATATATTTTAACTACATTAATCCTTCAAATTAGGTTATAATATATAAAAACTAAAATTGAGATTTAAGAATACAATACTTTAGATTATTCTTGATACAAATTCTGTTAAAAAAATTTAGATAGTTAAGAATAAAGAATTAGATACCATGGTTCATGATATTAAAAGGTGATTAATTTTCAAAAGGATATCAGATTGACTTCTTTATCAAAAAGAAGTATTTTATGGGATTTAAAAATGGATTCAGGAATTATATTCAAAGAAATGATACATTTCCATTATAGGGAGAAATTATTCCAAGAACTAGTATCAATTTGATTAACATTATGTTAAAGTGACCGGAGTGGATTGAACTTAAAATAATAACGTTCCAAATGGATCAAGATTGTATCAAAATTTAAACTTACGATTTATAGATAGGACATTGAAGTATCACTTGGTAGTGAACTAAATTTCAGATTTAATTAACTCCATAATATATGATCATCAATTTCATAGTTATTGAAACCTGGTCATTATTAAATAATAACAAAATAACTTAAAAGTTTCTGCCTCAGATGATGGGTATGTATTAAGAATAATCATAACTCGCACGATCTTTCATTGTTTCGAAGTACAAACTGCTCGATTCATGCTGATTAAAAATATTAAATTTTTTGTCATAGTGTAGCTATACATTTGTAATTCTGTTCTACCAAAGTTATTTTAGAAACAGACACCAAAACTTTACAATAAGAATCTGGTCACCCTGAGTCTCACTACCTCTACGATATGTTACAATGTGTTCCTTCCCTATAAACCTCCTCTTTCTGTTTCTACCCTTTAAGAGTCAAGACGTAAACATATAAATAGTTAAATTAAAATTCATAAACATGGGTGAAAAATCCGTAGAAATAACGGCGCAGGACAAGCTATCGTCCTTCTATGCAGGCTGTATTTTCAACTCACTATCATCTTAAGTTGTGATGTTTGCCACGCACGGGGTTACACACTCAAAATTGAATGAATTTTATAAATTAACGGAGTTAACAACTGGCTAGTCTGATGGAAAATCTGCAAATTAAGTAACTGGAGGTAGTGGCACAATTATCGACTGTAGCTGTCATACACAAGAATTTCAGATTAACTTCTATACCTATTATGGGGCCTATGAGGAGATAAGTGACATTTCAAGAAAGTTAACTGCGATCCCTATCTTTGCTGATCTTTTGGATGAAGCTTCAAGCAAGGAAGGGAAAAAAGATGTTTTGGAAACCATGACCATGTGATTAAATGAAAGGAATGAAATAATTTCCATGTATCCTTCATGGAACACTTCACTTCTGTTGAATGATATGTTTTTTACTCGGTGCAATGCCTGAGAAGAATGGAAAAGCTCTTTAAGGACGATAGGAAGATACTTTTAGTCTCTGCCTTTAAAGAATCCCTTAAAACATCAATCCTGGAGGAGGAGTCAATATAATAAGCTCCAAGCAATCTTATATTTGGTCTTTCATTACTCAAGATGATGTTGGACAACATTCGGAATGAACGAGCTTTGTCTAATGCGATTTGGAGGGGTTCAGGGTATCAAAACATACCTTTTGTTTGGACGGCGGCTAACATACCTTCGAACTCTAACCCTTCCTTAGGACCAACACTCCCCCTAAGAATTTTATGGGACCTCCAATAGGTCATGAAATACCTCCAAGAAGAGGATACAGAAGTACATCTCCTTGATTTGTTCCTCATTTAGAAATATTTTTTATTTCGAGACTTTAGATAAAGTAATTCAAATACTTTCAGATTTGGGGCTTAACTTCCCGTCTGATAACTTTTTCCAACTACCTGAAAACTATTCCAACCCGAGGTGGATTTCTTCGTGTCAAAAGATTTCCACGCGAGTCAAATTACGTATCTTAGATGAGAGACGATCAAGTGGAGGCCTTAAATGTGTTTTCTATCATTTGGAGGGAATGGCAACTTCTTCCCCTCCAGTTCCACTATTTCCGAGAGTTACAAGCACATGAAATAAAAATATAATTGCTCCCCAGCAATTCTGATAATTCCTCGAGTGAACAGGGGCAAAATGGTTCCTACAGTTGCAGGCAGTGCCGTATGTCAGGAAGATTTTTCGGTCCGCTTTACAAGGGTGAACGGTTGATTTTCAGTGGTGAACGTGGGATATTTAAACAGGGCAAATGCTACAGCATAGATTAAATCTTGCAAGAATATCGTCCAATGGACTGTCTGACCATTATTTTCTTCAGGCAAACATTGAAAATAAAAATAAAATGAAAAGGAAAAACTCTAGACGGAAAGTCAATGCCGACCTATTCATAAAGGAAGGAGTATAATGGAGTATAAAATGCACGGTGCAAGAATGAGAGAAAATTTTTGAACTATACAATTAAGTCAAACAATTTAAACCTCCTTAAATATTTTTTAAATAATAACGGATGAAGATAATGAACGAGATTATAATATACCATGAAAAGGTTACATCGACAGAAAATAAATTATGTTCACAAGTCTTGATGTTCTTAACTTGCATGTATACGTGGTGATGTGTTTGAAAAAAATGAAGAAAAAAATGCATGTGTTATTTAGCATGATTAGAAGAAGAAGTTTTTCCTCTCTTTCCTTGACGCAAAGGTGTCAATCAAACTGTCCATGTCTTCATGGAGCACCTTGTCCACCGTCACCCTGTCCATGTTCAAAAGGGTGAGGGAGGAGAGCCTCTCCTGGTCCATGGTGGTCCTCATGTGGTTCTTGAGCCTTCTGAGACAGGAGAATGACCGCTCCGCCTCACAGCTGCTGATGGGCATTGAGGCCAGGATAACGATCACCTTGTATAGCTCTGGCATCAGGTGGAACACTTCCGAGCTTATTAACTCCGCAGCAATTTGTGACGAAACCATGTCTTGTGTGTCAATATCTGCCTAGCCTTCGGCCTTCGGCCTCCAGTTTATCTTTGAGAATATGAATGTCGTGTGAACGCAGGGACAAAAGCTCCAAAAAGTTTCCTCGATTGTTTTCATTAGATTCCGTCAACTTTTCTCTTGTTTCGGAATAGCCCCTAAAAGCCAATCCTTGCTTTGCGAGGAACCCAACAGTTTGGAAAAGATACCTCAAATAAGCTCGCCACTTTACGACTTCCTCAACATGTTGAGACTGAACATGGCCGAGAACCGAGGTATTCTTTCTCTTTGATGTGAGGAAATTGATCCACTTTTCCATCGACAGTTTGTGTTTTTTGTTGTTAGAATAAACTTTCAACGAGGAACTGTTTTTCCATGTTTTGAACTCAAATTTCCCAAGGTTGGAAATGGAAAATTTGGTACAGGCGAAACACTTGGCTGACTTTTCAACCTCGTCATATTCTAGCCACGGGAACTTAAGGAACCAATCATATTGAAAGTCTATGGAGTATTTGTCATCTATCTGAGGACTGTATGTTTGTAACTTGGGCTGTAGAGGATGATCTCTCTCGACTTTAGGCACAGTTTCCCGCTCAGTCTCCACTCTGGATCTGGATGGATGTCCTTCCGCTTTGGCTCCCGCCCGGTAAGTATAAGGTCACCCAGCTGGCTCGTGAAGACGACAGGGTACTCAGGGCCTCCGTCCACAAACTCCATCTCCTCAGTCTTGCTTTTCTCACCTCCCTGGACATTGTCGCTAGTCTCAGAGTCCTCTGCAGAGGGAATATTGTTGTTGTTGACTACAGAGAGCTGCTCGGGAGAGAAGATTGGTCCGATATCGAGATTAGGAAGTCTTATTCCATGAGAAATCCGTCCGCTGGGGCAATTTGATGAGTCGCCATTATTTTCTGTGTCTGCAGTAACTTTCTCTTCAGCAGAAACGGACTTTTCAGATCTTGGTTCAGGCAGTAAGGCCCCAACTGGAGCAGGGTCATCGGGACAGATGGAGGCAGTGACTGAAGATGAGGATGTAGCAGAGGAAGTTTTCTTAACAGCAAAGTTCAATGTTTTCTGCTTCTTATGATCAATTTTCACTTGATACTTGCAGCTGGAATCATTCTTATGGAGTTTAACTTTGTGATCATTAAAGTTGTCCTTCTGTATTTCCTTCTGACAGATAGAACAAATCACCAACTCTCTGTAAAAATGCATTTTGCGCTTCCCGTGATACATTTCTGATAATTAATAAATTACTGCAACAATCCACTCTAAAAAGTACATAACTATTATTTATGTCCCTTTTAAGCAGTAATAATTTAATTTATCTTGTATTCAATGAAACAAATTCTCACGCTCTTAAATATTTCAAGAGAACTCCATACGAAAAATGTTGTGTGCGCTTTTTTTTTTTTTTTTTTTTGGCTGTAAAGTACTTCACATTTGGAACCAGTAACTTTAAACGTAATATCTAACTCAAATATCCACTCAATGGGAAGTACTTTAAATCCATACGAAAAATGTTGTGTGCGTCTTTGTTTTTTATTTTTGGCTGTAAAGTACTCTTGAAATAATTGCAGTAATTTATTAATTATCAGAAATGTATCACGGGAAGTGGAAAACGCGTTTTATATTCAAAGGTTCAATCATTTATATTTATAAAATGACAGGCAATATTTGAAAGAGATATTACGGTAAATTACAGGATTTGAATTCAAATTTCTGCGATGAATTGAGATACCCGAGAGTGTTAACTGTAGTTTAAAACCTCCGTTTTATCTATCTGACTTAATTTGGCCCCAATATTGTCTTAGAGATATAATTTATTAATTCTATAAATGTGCCGGTGAATTTTGGCTACTTTAAGTACAATTTGTGGTGCCTCCAAAGGATTAATCAGAATCATTTTTTCATTTAAATGAACTATAATTTGTTGGAAAATGTATTCCATGTTCAATTTTGAGAAAAATTATCTAGCTTCCTTTTGGGTGGACGTGCTACAAGTATGTAATTTTATTATAATGACTCAGTACTATTATGAGTTGGTCATAAGTTACATATATATAATAGATTTTAATAATTAATTATGACTTAATTCATCTATATTTACATACCTATATGATTGGTGGACGGTTGAGTAAGGTTTTTTTTTTTGGTCCGCTGAAGCGGACAAAGCGCAATACTGACGTACGGCCCTGGTTGCAGGAGATATCGAGGAATTCACTAAGATGGGGGCAGCGAGAAGAATTATCTTGTGCCTAGACACTCAGAACCACGCAGAATTAGGGATTTTGATGACATGGTTGATTTAGAGGGGTCTTTATTAAATCAAGGTTTCGATTCTAAGGCAATTAATATTATTCTTTCTGATATTCAACTAAAAGGACTTACACATCGGGGGTTTAACATTTTTATGAGTTTTATTTAGGAGATGGTTTAACTCCCTTTAACGTGTTAGGAAATTTGGTAATTAATTACTTAGCATCACATCCTACTTCTTCCAATAGCGTCCTTGCAAGAACAAAAGCGGCTTTAGTAAATAATCAGTTAAGGCGGAGGTGTTACCATCAGATAAGCTGTTGACCAGATTCTTGTAAGGCTCATTCAATTTAAATCCGCTGTTACTTAAATATCACGATACGTGGAATGTTAAACTGCTCCTTAATAAATGTAAAGATTCAGGGTGGCTAGATAGTTTTATCATATGAAATACTGGCAAAAAATACCCTTATTTTAATAGCTTTAACGAGTATTGCCAGAGCTAGTTCTTAAACTTTATTTTAGTAAGTGCTTTCAGATGGGAGACTTGATCCAGTTAGACATATAATTGGATATGCAAATAAAACTAGAATTAAAAGATAAATTGTTTGTGACTTTGAGGTGGAATTGTCACCACTTTGCATCTCAGACTGCCAGTGGATGCTTAATTTTTTAGGAATATTGGAGTATTATTCATGATGAAATACTCGTGACGCATCACTAATTATTATCAAAGTAAATATTTGTTAGATGTAAAGCAGTGCCTTTGTAAAGACATCAACGAATCTAACGGAGAAAAGGTGCAACGAAGGTCACTTTTTATCAAACATACTTTCATCAGTTATCCTCGATGCACCACTTTCTTTTAATGCTTTAGAGGAGTATAGGGAAAGAACACATTGTGACATGTTGTAGATGTAGTGAGATTCAGGGTGACCAGATTCTTACTGTAAAGTTTTGGTGTCTTTTTCTAAAATAGCTGGGTAGAACCAGAGCCGTATACTAAGAGTTACGTCACGAAATTTCAGCGCTCCCTTGTGATATATATCAAATGCCCCAAAAAGAACATAATACTATAAATGAATACTAAAAAAATACTTTTATTGAGCTTAATTATTATAAAAAAATGGAATAATTACTTTAATAATAGTTTCTTTAACTTACTTAATTTCGCATACACATTCTTCGTCTTCCGAAAGTAGAAAAGCTATTCTATTTTCTTTGATAATCGCAGTTTGCATTAGTAAATGTATGTATATTCTTAAACAAACATACCTAGACAAAGTAAAAAATAAAATTTTAATCACATTTGGTGATATTTATAGACGACTTAATCAATGGAGCCTCTACTTCAGTTATTGATTTTACAATTTTTTTCCTTGTTTTGAATTGATTTACTTAAGATTAGTAGAAAGCCACTATTTTTGCAAATTGATATAATTGGACAACATATAGATCCTGAACGAATCTTAACTGAAGTGAATTCTCAATGTTTCTATTTTTATTTATAAAATGCATCTTGACAAATAATGCCACAGCCTGACGATAGTCCCGTTGTTTCAGGGATTCGACTCTGTGTTGCAGTTGAAAATAATGAATCCGGTTCGGGGACTTTCTCACAAAATGGCTACATATACTCATCTGTAGCTGGGTCTCTCAAATTGGTTCGTAGCAAGAAAGATGATTCCCGATCCGCTTCGTAAGTGTGGATAACCGTCGTTCCACCTTCCTCTGTTGTTACAGAAATACCGTCACTCGATGATATTGGACTGTTAAGGTCATAGCAGTCAATCTTAGTTATGTACTAATATTACTAGAACAAGTTAGGCAACAAGAAAATGGCTGGGCATGCACAGCAGATTTACTAAATAAATTTCTCCCTTTCTGTTTCTGGTGAATTCATTGGGACGAGTCTTTGTTATTAATTCTACATAATTTAAAAAAATAAAAATTTGTGGTTACTCGATATTTCTTAAGCGATATTTTACTAAATATAATGGCCAAAGTAATTTTTTAAATTTAGTTAATTATTAAGAGATAGACTTAACACATGGTAATAAATAATATGTTATAATATTTTTGATTTTTCATATATTTATATTTTAATTAGGTAAATAAAACTAAAAGAGTCTGTGCAGTTGCTGTTTGTAGAAACCCAAGAGGTGGTTCTTTTCACCGATTCACGAAAGGCCTTATAAAGGGAAGGCTTGGATTTTTGCTTGTCGAAGAAAAGACGAATTCAATACTGATGAACCCAGAATTTGTGCTTTTCATTTTGATCCTTAGTGTTTGATAATTAATTTAATTTAAAAACTTAATTCTGGTGTTATATTTAGTAAAATATCGCTTAAGAAATATAAAGTAACCATTTCTATGATGATGATATCATTTATTTAAATTTTTACTTTTTAAATTTATGTAATTTCAATAACAAGACTTCCTCTAATGACGTCACCAGAAACAAAAAGACAGACAAAGATTTATTTAATAGATCCGTGTGTGTGCCCAGCCATTTTCTAGTTGCCTAACCTTGTTCTTGTAACATTGGTATGTACTACATATCGTCTCTATTTCTTAAAGTACTTTAATTTATCGAGTACGGTCTTTTTATATAAATATTTTTTTATATATATTAATATAGGTATGCCAAAGTTCAAATCGTTTGTGTACTTAATTCCGCCTTGAGTGAACCTTTACGAGGTCTTATTCGTAAAGAAGATTTACGTGATACAGAAAAGAATATAATTGAAATTTGTAAAAATCGTTTCAAGCTTGGGATATTGTACTGTGTCGTTTCATATTCATTGGAGAGACTTCCTCTGGCTATTTACTTAGCATAGCAGAGAAATGAAGTTGATGTAGTAATTGCTAGATTCTCCTTATATAAAACTATTAAATTAGTTCCTATATCCTGGACTGAAATGGAGTGTCCAAATACTTAATAAGGAGTTTCGTAAAATCGCAAATCTACAAGACTTGGATGTTCATCCATGATGACTGTTTAATACAGAATTATAAGAATATTTGTTATAAGAATCCATCAAATTCCATAAAAAAAAATGAAGGATGTATAATTATCATTATTTTTAAGAATATATATATATTTACTGAACACATCTCATATATCTACGCATACTCTAGGTTTTTTTATCTGTAAATAGCTTAACTCTTTAGTACAATTTAGCCCCAGGTGGTAGGTGCGAATTTAAAGTGAATTGCACACCCGCAAATTCCTACTTACTTTCGTTATATAAAGTTGACAGCGTGTGTTTCAGATACGTATAGTCGATATAATTTCTATTAATTCATAATAGCTTGCACGACATTTGGTTAACTTTTTGAATTTGAGTTTGGGGGATATCTATAACAACTGCCAAGTTTTCAAGACTAAAACACTTCTCTCTCTCTAAAATAATTTTCTTGCCATCATCCACACCGATATAATCATGCCAAACTACGATAGATTTATTGGTAGTATTTCTGCGAGGCGTGAACCATATTTGATTTGTGAATTGGCAAAGAAACTTGCATCAGCTTCGAAAGAAATGATACCATTATCAGCTGGAATGCCGAACGCAGAGTTATTTCCTTTTATGGAAGCCAAAATTAAACTCAAGGATGAAAAAAACACAACTCTTACAATCGAAGGTTGATTCGATTTTGGAAAAAAATTATTAATTATTGTTTTTCACTTTTTCCCTCTATTCTTTTATAATCGTGAAGGTGCCAAAATGAACAAAGCTCTTCAATATTTGCCAACCCAGGGACTTCCAGAATTGGTGGAAACCATAAAAAAACTACAATTATATGCACACAATCCCCCTAATTGGGAAAATTCCGATATTGTTATTACGTCGGGGTCACAAGATGGGCTTTGTAAATCTTTTGAGATGTTGCTATCGAGTGATACACCTTGTGGATTAATTCTGGAGGAATTTGTTTATTCTGGAATGTTAGCCATTACAAATCCCTACTCTCCAAATTATACAATAGTGGCTTCAGATGGTGATGGAATGGATCCTAAGAATCTTGAGTCTCGTCTTGAAGAATCCTCCAACGCCAAAGTATTGTATATCAATCCAACAGGAATGAACCCCACTGGAACTGTTTTACCCTATAAAAGACGATGCCGTATTTACGAAATTTGCTGTGAAAAAGATATACTCATTCTAGAGGATGATCCCTACTACTACCTCCAATTTGCAAAAGAAAGAGTCCCCAGTTTTCTTTCCATGGATACTGAGGGACGAGTACTAAGATTTGATAGTTTCTCAAAGGTTCTGAGCTCTGGACTACGTCTAGGATTTGTGACAGGTCCTAAGACCTTGATTGAACGAGTTGTTCTTCACATGCAAGCTTCTGTTCTCCATGCATCCTCTTTGTCACAAGTCTTGGTGAATGAACTATTTAATGAATGGGGAATGGATGGATTTTTAAATCATGTCGACAAAATTAAACGTTACTATCTAAACAAGCGGGACTTGATGATTTCAGCTGCAGACAAACATTTGAGTGGCCTTTGTGAATGGTCCATACCTGGAGGTGGTATGTTTCTTTGGTTAAAGTAAATCATATATAATTTAGAAATCACTGTGAAGGTAATGCTAAACATGATTCTTTTATTCCTATCATAGAATTTATGGTATAGATGATTCATGGGATATGATTATGGAGAGAGCCATGGCAAAAAATGTCATGCTTTTACCTGGAAAAGTATTTATGGTTGATCCTTCCAGGCCATGCTCATATGCAAGGGCTGCATTTTCAATGGCATCTGCAGATGATTTTAATATTGCATTCGAAAGACTTGCAGAGCTTATCCATGAGGAAAAGACGAAATAAAAATGCTATTTTATTTAAGACATCATACTAAATAAAAAAGATTTCAATATAATTATTATACGTTAAGCGACTGACTAAATTTTAAGTAAGTTTGACTTTTTATTGAAAATAATTATAGATAGCTAATTATAATTTACTAATAAATAGAACCATACTTGAATAAATTATTAGAGCCAATTTTTAATATAATTAATTAATACTAATATACTCCCTAATTTTCACCACATATAAGTCGATAATTTTACTAGATATTCTATCATGTAGCAATGTAGTGAACAATATTACATCAAAACAACTTTACTGTATAAAATGTTAACGGGAACTTTACGAAACCTAGCTACGTACAGTCAGAAGCTGAAATTTTATGCATAAAAATTACCTTATATTTCTGTCAGGGGTTATAAAATATAAATTCTACGGCATATATATCAATAATGTAAAATCAAATACAATATTTCTGGAGTTATTTTAAGTATGTTTTATGCAATGATTAATTTATTAATCTTTTTTTATTTTAAATATACGGTTCATTGAAATATTCTTTAGTTAAAATTAATTATCTTAATAGTAAATTGTATAAAAGTTGATTTACTATAATCATGAATTTATTAGTTTAAAAGACTCTATTCACACTGAACATAAATTACTTAATGTAAAGTAATCCATCCTCTTAATCACAATTTCATCTTGAAGGGTTGAATGATTTTTTTAATACAAATCTTTCTAAAATCTATATTAAAATTGATTATCGTTGTTGATGAAAATAGTTTATGATTAAATAGTTAAAAAACGAAACAGCTGATTTGGAATGCAAATATTTAAAAAACACATACTGATACCACATCAGAGAAATTTGATTCAATTATTTTTTTAGTAGGACATTGAAATGATTGATTTAACATTTGATTATATATTTATATATATCATAGGATAAATAATTATGATTAGTGATGGGACGATTAATCGGAATCGTAGAATCGGGTTTTTTTTCTAGAATTGCAATCGGCATTGTGAAAATAATTTTTAAAATGCGATTCCAATTCTTATGTATTATTATTTATTACTTGGGATTCTCTGTTTTTCTTTTTCAAGCCGATTACAACATGTAAATCTTCCAAAACTGACTTCCTTTCTCCTTGAAATTTAGAATTTATGTTTTCCCACAGGCAACAATACTATGTAGAAACTTGTTGACTTTTGTGCAATGTGTAGTCTTAATTCCAGTTCGTTTGAAAAGTAATCTATGTTTGATTTTTTTTCAACAAGCGGGAGTAATCGACATTGCTTGAAATTACGCAATTACTTTGAATATTTCCAAATGCATGAAGGTGTGGCCACTATTAAACATAAATCTGAATGCTCAAATTGGATTTTCATACTACTAGCTACTAATTCATTTGGCATATCCTTTGAGATTTAAACTTAAACATAGTCCCTATTGCTCTAACAATTGCAGCATTTTAGGATTACAGTATTATCGTTAGCAACTAACATTATCTTCTTTGTTTAAATAGTAGTTGCAGTTTGAAGTGAATTTACTGGTTAAAATTTTAATATGTATTGGTATTCAATAAATATTTTTTTAAATATCAATTTTCCCAATTTAAGGATGAATATTAAAAAATATATATATTAGCCGTCTTAAATTTTTTATTTTTCTACATATTTTCATATACATTCAGTACCACAAAAAACATATTGGTTATAAGTTATATCCAGACTATAGTAAGATATTGATGTGTAGACAATATAAACTGTTGAATTACGCTTATGACCATGATTCAAATAAGTTAAATTAATCTTTAAGTTAATTTTGGAAAATAAATTACGAATACAATTTTTCAATTAAGGCTGATTCATTCATAGGCAGTTGCATCTCAAGAAACCCAAGATGAGCATATATCGCATGGTTAGTTCCAGTTTTTCCTTTTGGTAAAAATTACTCAACCTATCATCTACATAAGTAAATAAGTAGTGAGAAGATACCGCGTTCATTTTAAAGAGGGTTTTTTTTATGGTATGCCGGAAAGGCCTTCGGGAAACACGAATATTCAATATTGTCAATCTATTGGAATTTATAGAATATGTAGGTAGTAGTTAAGTTCTGCATCATTCATACCATGAATTCATCCTGACCAGAGTTCCAAACTTTGAGCTGAAGAGGGAATTCATTCTGGGTGATAACTTGGAGGAAACCCCTTTCAAAATAATGTCCAGTTTCCAGAGGACAACTCCATTGTCAAATCAATTCTACTCCAGGCATATGAGGATGAGATGACAATAATATTCAATGAACCATTAATTAAAGTATACTCACATATGAAGGAATAGGCTAACGAAGAGTCCTCCATAACCACAAAACCCAAGAGTTTATTTTCTCCAATGCCGTTGTTGAATCATATAACAGATTGTTATTTATCAGATCATCATTCCAATTTAATGAACATGAGACGTACTTTTTGAAATCAGTTCGAACTTGATCATCGTATGTTATGACTAAGGGTGATAATTTTGGTAAGAATACAAAAGCGTGCGAGGAGAAAAGAAGAATTACTTATGGCATCATTGATTAAATAATATACATCTTCTTCTATCAATCATGAACGTTATCATTCCCGCCTTTATTATTCAATATTAATATAATAATATTAGATGGGGATAGTCGATAGAGAACTGAATAAAATGCCTAAAATAACGTCGCCTTCTGTCTGGATTTCTGAAAATGGAGGCCTAGGAATTTGGAAAATACTTACCGGATGAGAAACAGATGGTTTGTCGGATTTGTCGATATAAATGTGCCTTTAGTCCCCTGTCTAGAATTACACGCCACTCATTATCCTCATCTCATAACTAGAGTATGGATATTCATCTATAAAATCAATTTAACGATGAATACATCAAGTCAGACTTTAACTCTGATTTCACAAGGATGCTTATTGTATGTAATATAACCTTATCCATTGCTAATCATCTACGTTCAAAAATTTATGGAGAAATACAAGGGTAAACATATCCCTTCCCGAGGAACCATCATTAAATTAATGGAGGATGTTGTTACTGATGTCATTTATAGAAATACATATAAAATGTTTTGAGTCATCCACACCAAATGACGATCAAGTTATCAGTAAAAAGTATTTACGAATATCGAAATGGAACTCTGAATTTTGTACTATCTCACAGTAAGTATTCAATTTTTTTTAAATCTAACCATAAAATATGATTCTATTTTAGCTAAACATATCAAGAATTATGATACACAACTCAGTAAAGGGCAAAAACAACTGCTTAAATGGTCACAACAACGGGGGTAGTAGCTTTGGATGGTTTGCAACAAGTTTGTCTGAGACTACTTACTTCGTTTTAAGACTTGGGTATGATAATTAGGTTTTCCAATATTACATAGTCATTAAATATTACTTTTTTATCCCTTAAGGCTTAGCTATGGTTGATGGGCTCCAAGAAATGGTGTTCAGAAAACTCATAAAAGGCAAAAATAACTGTTTAAATGGTCACAACAACGAGGGTAGTTACATTGGGTGTTGCATTATAATTAACAATTGTGTATATCCTTCATGATAATAGTATGTTGTTATATAAGCATACCTTAATAACGGGGAAAATATTTTTTGATGCTCTTAATAAGGAGTAATATCGCCGGACATTACTACATAATTAGCTTTTGCTCTAAATCTTTAAGATGAATTTATTTATAAAATTTATTTATTAGTATATTTATTGTCTAATTTTATGATTTTGACATTTACTTTATTATTAATAATTAGTTAGATCTCATCGGTAGAGATATATCTATCCTGTGCACAATTGTGTATAGCAACTTCCACATGAAGAAGAGGGGTGATTATCTTTTTGATTAAACTCCACGTCTCGCTTGTGTATTGCAACCTAAAGTTATGACATATTTAACTGAATTCCGATGTTAGAACAAGAAAAAATTATCTGGATCAATCTATTATTTCAATATTCTGTATTTATAATTTATTATTATTAATAGTTATATGATTTTAATTGTTTAATTTTGTATATTTAACTTAAATGTTTAATGGTTTATTTTTTAGTATGTAGATTATATTTAATTAAAGCCTTCTTTTTAAACTTTGAGCTTCAAATATATTTCAAATACTCTACTTTGTCGTTTCATTAGCTATTATTCTGAGAATAAGGTTCATAATGAATTACAATTTCATGGAGTGTGACGTTTTCAAATCTACTGTAACGGATAAAAACGTCGAAGTCAATTATACGTAGTATATCTTCATTAAACATTTTGCTAATAAATACATTCGTTATACCCTCAAAAATCATAATAAAGCAGGCAGATGATAATCACATCAGTATTTTAAACAATGATACCATATGTCTTTTTTCCCCTCCTCCTCGCACGCGTTTTTCTCTACAATATTATCAACTATATTTAGGTATGCTTATATAACAACATACTATTATCATGAAGGATATACACAATTGTTAATTATAATGCAACATCCAATGTAACTACCCTCGTTGTTGTGACCATTTAAAATGTTGTTTTTGCCTTTTATGAGTTTTCTGAACACCATTTCTTGGAGCCCTTCAACCATAGCTAAGCCTTTAGTGATAAAAAAGTAATATTTATTGACTATGTAATATTGGAAAACCTAATTATCTACCCAAGTCTTAAAGCGAAGCTTTTGCTCTAAATCTTTACGATTAATTTATTTCTAACATTTTTTTATTAATATATTTATTGTCTAATTTTATGATTTTGACATTTACTTTATTATTAATAATTAGTTAGATCTCAACGGTAGAGATATATCTATCCTGTGCACAATTGTGTATAGCAACTTCCACATGAAGAAGAGGGGTGATTATCTTTTTGATTAAACTGCACGTCTCGCTTGTGTATTGCAACCTAAAGTTATGACATATTTAACTGACTTCCGATGTTAGAACAAGAAAAAATTATCTGGATCAATCTTTTTTTCCAATATTCTGTATTTATAATTGATTATTATTAATAGTTATATGATTTTAATTGTTTAATTTTGTATATTTAACTTAAATGTTTAATGGTTTATTTTTTAGTATGTGGATTATATTTAATTAAAGCCTTCTTTTTTAAACTTTGAGCTTCAAATATATTTCAAATACTCTACTTTGTCGTTTCATTAGCTATTATTCTGAAGCTAAAGGTTCAGAATGAATTACAATTTCATGGAGTGTGACGTTTTCAAATCTACTGTAACGGATAAAAAACGTCGAAGTCAATTATACGTAGTATATCTTCATTAAACATTTTGCTAATAAATACATTCGTTATACCCTCAAAAATCATAATAAAGAAGGCAGATGATAATCACATCAGTATTTTAAACAATGATACCATATGTCTTTTTTCCCCCTCCTCCTTGCACGCGTTTTTCTCTACAATATTATCAACTATAGTTATGACTAAGAACGTGTTTACCGTAGTCCTTTCCTGTATACCACGAAAAAACGCTCTTTAAAATGAAAGCGGTATATTCTCCCTAAAGCAATAACTAAGGGTGATAATTTTGGTAAGAATAGAAAAGCGTGCGAGGAGAAGAGAAGAAATACTTCTGGCATCATTGATTAAATAATATACATCTTCTTCTATCAATCAAGAACGTCATCATTCCCGCCTTTATTATTCAATATTAATATAATATTAGATGGTGATAGTCGATAGAGAACTGAATAAAATGCCTAAAATAACGTCGCCTTCTGTCTGGATTTCTGAAAATGGAGGCCCAGGAATTTGGGAATTACTTACCAGATGAGAAACAGATGGTTTGTCGGATTTGTCGAAATAAATGTGCCTTTGGTCCCCTGTCTAGAATTACACGCCATTATCAGTGATAATCACATCAGTATTTTAAACAATGATACCATGTGTCTTTCTCCCCCCTGTCTCCTCGCTCGCGTTTTTCTCTACAATATTATCAACTATAGGCCAATAACATAAAGTAGCGTACCGAGGCAGCTAGGCTGTAAAAATTCAGTTAACCCGTGTTGCCATTATTTTTTTTATTTCACCATTCATTAATATGTTAATACATACATACACTCGGAGCTAATGCGGGGTACGTTTTCTAAAATCTACCATCACCACTTTCTCTTTCTAATTATTATTATTTTTTTCTCTATCTCTCTTTCTAATGCCCCCTAATGCGTATATAGATATACATGATTCATGAATAATCATTATAGTTTAAATTTTTAGCTTCGGGGTTGAACTGACATCAAAAATCTATGTTTTGTACGTTTAAATATATTTAAAAGTCATATCTGGATAAAAATAGAATAAAATTCATATCCCAATATAAATTAAAATTTCAGCTACACATTAAATAAAAAAAACAAAAAACTATTCAATCAAAAACATACAATTGACTAAATGGGGTTGTTAAAATTTTCCTTACAATTTTATGGTATTGCAAAAAGTGAGTTGGGAAGTATTTTATCTCTCTCCCAGTCATCATTCAGGAATCGTCGAGTCCCAGGGACGGTATCTTCAGTGATAAAGCTGCATACCATGCTGCAGCTACCAGTAGAATACTCCTCCCTTCGTAGGGCTGTAGCAGCTCGTACGTTGCCATCTTCTGTACAATAAGAACCTTTGTATTGAGAATGGCGAACTCTATTGTTTTAGCATCTGAGGTAGTTCCTGGTCCGCCGAGTCCAAAAAGGATAAGACCCTTCCAATTTTGTCTTACAAGATGTTACTTTTGAATCAACATTTTTACGTCACAATTCCATAAATCATGTATAGAATTGTGGCGTAAGAATAACATGACGTACGATAGATGTGTTAATCTCATTCAAATATAATTTAAATTATCATCTATTCAATTCTACTTACATCATTCTTTCATAATTACAAGCATTTAATTTTATAATAGTTTAGTTACTTATAACTAATCGTGATAATTTTGGTAAGAATAGAAAAGCGTGCGAGGAGAAGAGAAGAAATACTTATGGCATCATTGATTAAACAATATACATCTTCTTCTATCAAGCAAGAACGTTGTCATTCCCGCCTTAATTATTCAATATTAATATAATATTAGATGGTGATAGTCGATAGAAAACTGAATAAAATGCCTAAAATAACGTCGCCTTCTGTCTGGATTTATGAAAATGGAGGCCCAGGAATTTGGAAAATACTTACCGGATGAGAAACAGATGGTTTGTCGGATTTGTCGATATAAATGTGCCTTTAGTCCCCTGTCTAGAATTACACGCCACTCATTATCCTCATCTCATATCAAGAGGATATTCATCTAAAAATCAATTTAACGATGAATACATCAAGTCAGACTTTAACTCTGATATCACAAAGATGCTTATTGCTTATAATATAATCTTATCCATTGCTAATCATCTATGTTCAAAAAATTTATGGAGAAATACAAGGGTAAACCTATCCCTTCCCGAGGAACCATCATTAAATTAATAGAGGATGTTGTTACTGATGTCATTTATAGAAATACATATAAAATGTTTTGAGTCATCCACAAAATGACGATCAAGTTATCAGTAAAAAGTATTTACGAATATCGAAATGGAACTCTGAATTTTGTACTATCTCACAGTAAGTATTCAATTTTTTTTAAATCTAACCATAAAATATGATTCTATTTTAGCTAAACATATCAAGAATTATGATACACAACTCAGTCAATGGCAAAAAAACTGCTTAAATGGTCACAACAACGGGGGTAGTAGCTTTGGATGGTTTGCAACAAGTTTGTCTGAGACTACTTACTTCGTTTTAAGACTTGGGTATGATAATTAGGTTTTCCAATATTACATAGTCAATAAATATTACTTTTTTTTATCACTTAAGGCTTAGCTATGGTTGATGGGCTCCAAGAAATGGTGTTCAGAAAACTCATAAAAGGCAAAAATAACTGTTTAAATGGTCACAACAACGAGGGTAGTTACATTGGGTGTTGCATTATAATTAACAATTGTGTATATCCTTCATGATAATAGTATGTTGTTATATAAGCATACCTAAATAACGGGGGAAAATATTTTTGATGCTCTTAATAAGGAGTAATATCGCCGGACATTACTACATAATTAGCTTTTGCTCTAAATCTTTAAGATGAATTTATTTCTAACATTTTTTTATTAATATATTTATTGTCTAATTTTATGATTTTGACATTTACTTTATTATTAATAATTAGTTAGATCTCATCGGTAGAGATATATCTATCCTGTGCACAATTGTATATAGCAACTTCCACATGAAGAAGAGGGGTGATTATCTTTTGATTAAACTCCACGTCTCGCTTGTGTTTGCAACCTAAAGTTATGACATATTTAACTGAATTCCGATGTTAAAACAAGAAAAATTATCTGGATCAATCTATTATTTCAATATTCTGTATTTATAATTTATTATTATTAATAGTTATATGATTTTAATTGTTTAATTTTGTATATTTAACTTAAATGTTTAATGGTTTATTTTTTAGTATGTAGATTATATTTAATTAAAGCCTTCTTTTTTAAACTTTGAGCTTCAAATATATTTCAAATACTCTACTTTGTCGTTTCATTAGCTATTATTCTGAGAATAAGGTTCATAATGAATTACAATTTCATGGAGTGTGACGTTTTCAAATCTACTGTAACGGATAAAAACGTCTAAGTCAATTATACGTAGTATATCTTCATTAAACATTTTGCTAATAAATACATTCGTTATACCCTCAAAAATCATAATAAAGCAGGCAGATGATAATCACATCAGTATTTTAAACAATGATACCATATGTATTTTTTCCCCTTCTCCTTGCACGCGTTTTTCTCTACAATATTATCAACTATACCTATAAGTAAGGGTGATAATTTTAGTAAGAATAGAAAAGCGTGCGAGGAGATTGATTAAACAATATACATCTTCTTCTATCAAGCAAGAACGTTGTCATTCCCGCCTTTATTATTCAATATTAATATAATATTAGATGGTGATAGTCGATAGAGAACTGAATAAAATGCCTAAAATAACGTCGCCTTCTGTCTGGATTTATGAAAATGGAGGCCCAGGAATTTGGAAAATACTTACCGGATGAGAAACAGATGGTTTGTCGGATTTGTCGATATAAATGTGCCTTTAGTCCCCTGTCTAGAATTACACGCCACTCATTATCCTCATCTCATATCAAGAGCTTCTAAAAAATCAAGTTAATGATGAATACATCAAGTCAGACTTTAACTCTGATCTCACAAAGATACTTATTGCTTATAATATAATCTTATCCATTGCTAATCATCTATGTTCAAAAAATTTATGGAGAAATACACGGGTAAACCTATCCCTTCCCGAGGAACCATCATTAAATTAATAGAGGATGTTGGTACTGATGTCATTTATAGAAATACATATAAAAATGTTTTGAGTCATCCACAAAAATGACGATCAAGTTATCTGTAAAAAGTATAAAATATTTACTAATTTCGAAATGGAACTCTGAATTTTGTACTATGTAACAGTAAGTATTCAATTGCTTTAAATCTAACCCTAAAATATGATTCTATTTTAGCCAAAATTATCAAGAATTATGATACTCAAATCATTCAATGGCAAAAAAAGTGCTTAAATGGTCACAACAACGGGAGTAGTAGCTTTGGATGGTTCCCAACTAGTTTTTCTGAGACTAGTTTCTTCACTTAAAGACTTGGTATGATAATTAGGTTTTCCAATATTACATAGTCAATAAATATTACTTTTTTTATCACTTAACGCTTAGCTATGGTTGATAGGCTCCCAGAAATGGTGTTCAGAAAACTCATAAAAGGCAAAACAACTGCTTAAATGGTCACAACAACGGGGGTAGTTATATTGGGTGTAGCATTATAATTAGCAATTGTGTATATCCTTCATGATAATAGTATGTTGTTATATAAGAATAAATAACGGGGAAAATATCTTTTTTGATGCTTTTAATAAGGAGTAATATCGCCGGACATTACATCATATTAAGCTTTTGCTTTAAATCTTTAAGATGGATTTATATCTAACATTTTTTTTATTAATATATTTATTGTCTAATTTTATGATTTTGACATTTACTTTATTATTAATAATTAGTTAGATCTCATCGGTAGAGATATATCTATCCTGTGCACAATTGTATATAGCAACTTCCACATGAAGATTTTGATTAAACTCCACGTCTCGCTTGTGTTTTGCAACCTAAAGTTATGACATATTTAACTGGATTCCGGTGTCCGAACAAGAAAATATTATTTGGATCAATCTATTATTTCAATGTTCTGTATATATAATTTATTGTTATTAGTTATATGATTCCAATTGTTTAATTTAGTATATTTAACATAAATGTATGATGGTATATTTTTTAGTATGTAGATTATATTTAATTAAAGCCTTCTTTTTTAAACTTGGAACTTCAAATATATTTCAAATACTCTACTTTGTCGTTTCATTAGCTATTATTCTGAGAATAAGGTTCATAATGAATTACAGTTTCATTGAGTGTGACGTTTTCAAATCTACTGTAACGGATAAAACGTCTAAGTCAATTATGCGTAGTATATCTTCATTAAACATTTTGCTAATAAATACTTTCGTTATACCCTCAAAAATCATAATAAAGCAGGCAGATGATAATCACATCAGTTTTTTAAACAATGACACCATATGTATTTTTTTCCCCCTTCTCCTTGCATGCGTTTTTCTCTACAATATTATCAACTTTACTTATAACTAAGGGTGATAATTTTGGTAAGAATAGAAAAGCGTGCGAGGAGAAGAGAAGAAATACTTATGGCATCATTGATTAAATAATATGCATCTTCTTCTATCAATCAAGAACATTATCATTCCCACCTTTATTATTCAATATTAATATAATATTAGAGAAATGAATAAAATGCCTAAAATAACGTCGCCTTCTGTCTGGGTTTCTGGAAATGGAGGTCCAAAATTTGGAAAATACTTACCGGATGAGAAACAGATGGTTTGTCAGATTTGTCGATATCAAAGTCCCTTTAGTCCTCATCTCATATCAAGAGCATGGATATTCATCTAAAAAATGAAGTTAATGATAAATACATCAAGTCAGACTTTAACTCTGATCTCACAAAGATGCTTATTGCATGTAATATAACCTTATCCATTGCCAGGGCCGTACGTCAGTATTGCGCTTTGTCCGCTTCAGCTGACCAAAAAAAAAAAACCTTACTCAACCGTCCACCAATCATATAGGTATGTAAATATAGATGAATTAAGTCATAATTAATTATTAAAATCTATTATATATATGTAACTTATGACAAACTCATAAAAATATTCCCTCTGCAGAGGACTCTGAGACTAACGACAATGTCCAGGGAGGTGAGAAGAGCAAGACTGAGGAGATGGAGTTTGTGGATGGAGGCCCAGAGTACCCTGTCGTCTTCACGAGCCAGCTAGATGACCCGATACTTACCGGATGGGAGCCAAAGCGGAAGGACATCCAGACCAGAACAAAGTGGAGACTGAGCAGGAAACTGTGCCTAAAGTCGAGAGAGATCATCCTCTACAGCCCAAGTTACAAACATACAGTCCTCAGATAGATGACAAATACTCCAGAGACTTTCAATATGATTGGTTCCGTAAGTTCCCGTGGCTAGAATATGACGAGGTTGAAAAGTCAGCCAAGTGTTTCGCCTGTTCCAAATTTTCCATTTCCAACCTTGGGAAATTTGAGTTCAAAACATGGAAAAACAGTTCTTCGTTGAAAGTTCATTCTAACAACAAAAAACACAAACTGTCGATGGAAAAGTGGATCAATTTCCTCACATCAAAGAGAAAGAATACCTCGGTTCTCGCCATGTTCAGTCTCAACATGCTGAGGAAGTCGTGAAGTGGCGAGCTTATTTGAGGTATCTTTTCCAAACTGTAGGGTTCCTTGCAAAGCAAGGATTGGCTTTTAGGGACGATTCCGCAACAAGAGAAAAGTTGACAGAATCTAATGAAAACAATCGAGAAACTTCTTGGAGCTTTTTTCCCTGCGTTCACACGACAATCATATTCTCAAAGATAAACTGGAGGCCGAAGTCAAAAAATTTGGTTCAGCTGGGGCAGGTTTTGCCAAATGGACTTCACCTGACATCCAAAATGAGCTGATAGAGATTATAGCATCCAAAGTGACGGAAAATATAATTGAAGATGTCAAGACTTGTGCCGGCGATGATGACTACTGGTTCTCTGTGATTGTTGATGAGACATCAGATATGTCAAACACGGAGCAGTTCAGTCTGTCACTGGGATATCTGACGAGTGAAGGCATCAAGAAAGAGAGCTTCCTCAAGTTTGTAAAAGTTACCCAGACTGACGGCAAATATTTGTTTGAGAAGCTTCACGAGGCTGTCAAGGAACTCGGCCTTAACCCCGCCCGCACTGTATCCCTGGCCGCGGACCGTGCCTCCAACATATCCAGCATCAAGAAGGTCTTGCCGCCAGGTGGAAGGAAGCAGCCCCACTGTGTGTCTACATCCACTGCTACGCCCATGTCCTCAATCTTGTAGTCAAGGATCTTCTCTCAGATATAACCCTGTTGAGAAATACAATGGGACAGTACAAATTTTATACAACTTCATTGAAGGGTCACCAAAGAGGTCAGCAATCTACAAGTCGGTGAAGATAACAAGTAAAGATGAGGAGCATGCCAAGGTGATGACCCTGAAGAACCAGTCTGCTACCTGCTGGAGTCTCCGCTACGATGCTGTAAACGCTGTATCTCTAGGGATGGTCAGAATCATGAAGACCCTCATAATAATGAGAAAAGATAAAGATACATTGTCGAGTTCAACAGCAACTTCTCTGCTCAACAGCATCTTTAGTCACGAATTTGTTTTCGGCATTGAACTGTTGAAGACACTCTCAGACACACATCTAACTTGTCAAATGAACTTCAAGGCAGAAAGTTTGACCTAACAAAGGCCCGGAAACACGTCAACCTAGTGATTAGGACTCTTGAAGATCTTAAGAATGAGAAAAGCTTTGAATCAATCTGGGAGTTTGCTGGGTTGAAGTCGTCTGAGATGAAATCAATAGGTGACCAGGAAGACTCAATTAATTTGGGACTTCAAGGGGCCGAAGATTTCTAGGAGAGTAAAGTGGAAAGGAACAACTGAATCCTTCTTCCGTGTAAAACATTTAGGTGTTGCAATCAATAAGATCGTATCGGAGAGCAGATTTGCCATCTCAATGGATGTAATTGCAATCGTCAATAACAATGAGGTGGAGACCTGTGTCATGGAGCGTGTCGCCGTGCACCACAGACTTGATGTCGAGCAACTCCAGTCAGACCATGCAATCTTCCAGCAATTCAAGGTTAATATTATAATGTTTCATTTTGCATCATAAGTTTTAAAATTTATGTTTCTCTAGGCAAATATTGATACAGAAGACATGGTTGCGTCACAAATTTTTACAGATTTAATAAGCTTGGAAGTGTTCCGGCTGATACCGGGGCTATACAAGGTGATAAAGCTGTGAGGCGGAGTGGTCATTTTCCTGTCTTAGAAGACTCAGGAACCACATGAGAACCACCATGGGCTAGGAGAGGCTCTCCTCCCTCACCCTCTTGAACATGGAGAGTGTGATGGTGGACAAGGTGCTCCATGAAAACATGAAAAGTTTGATTGACACCTGTTCGTCAAGGAACGAGAGGAGAAACTTCTTCTTCTAAGTCATGAGAAAGAACATATGCATTTTTTTCTTCATTTTTTTCAAACACATCACCACGTATACATGCGAGTTAAGAACATCAAGACTTGAGAACATAATCTACTATCTTTTCTGTCGATGTAACCGTTTCATGGTCTATTATAATCTCATTTATAAACCTCGTCCGTTATTCTTTTCCATATATTTAAGGAGGTTTAAATTGTTTGACTTAATTTTATAGTTCAAAAGTCTGGGTCTCATTCTTGCCCCGTGCCTTTTATACTCCATTATACTCTTTCCTTTCTGAATAGGCCGGCATTGACTTTCTGTCGTGATTTTCTCCTTTTGATTTAATTTTTCTAAATATTTGATAAAAAATCATACTTTTTAAAGAATTATTGAAACTTGTAAAGGCTGATTAATTCATAGGCAGATACCTCTTATAAACCTACTATGAGCATATTTTGTAACATTAGTTCTAGTTTTTCCTTATGGTAAAAATCCTTCATCTAAGTAAATAAGTAGTGAGAAGTTAGTTAGAAGTTAGAAGTCATTAGTAGTAATAATGTTGTGAAACCGTTGGATTGTCTCATCATGAGCTTATCATAAAAATAGTTAAGAATAATTTATTCTAAAAACCCTCAAATCTCGGAACACTGAGGATAGGACATATAAAACATAATTTTACTTCATTCAATTCCTCTACGGCGGTGGGTCTAGAAAGCGTGTCAGTTGTCGATGTCTACTGACTACTTCTATTGAGTCATCCATATCATTCTCATCTACTCCGTGCTTCTCGACATTAGGAATCCATATTTCCACCATTATAGTGAAAGCCATGCGTCTCATGGGTTAGTCCGAGTTTTCCCTCCTCCGGGTCAGTCAAAACAATCTACGAAAAGGACTGTCTCATTTCATTTAAACCTACTAGAGAAATGAAATTGAAGAATTATGCTGTGTTAACTCTTTAGCCTTGTCATTATCAATTCTATCATTCAATCCAAGACCAAATATAGTCAATTTTTATGTATTGTAATTAAGAATTAGTAATTTGTATTGTCTATCATTTGTTAGGATGCCTATCAATTACTATAAGCCTTCTTCATCAAATAAAAGAATCTAGATAGAGACTACATAATTGAATCTAAGAAAAGATCGTGTTATTTCGTCACTCTGGTATTAAAGAACAAGTAATTGTGAAAAAGTGGAAAATGATTACATATAGTGATCATGGATAATTAATTGTAAGCATTATTTCAGTTTCATTCTACTCTTAAAATATAGTGAACGTTTTAAGTGATAAGAAGACATAAATAAATTCAAATACCGAAAAAATTTCTCATTCTAGGGACCTTCATTATATATAAAATGTATGATATATCTATCACATATATGTATTACATTTTAACAAGAATTACTATATGAATTTATAAACAATTTCATCTAATAACTTGATATTTTGCATTTATTATTTTAGACAAAATGTTTAGCTCTTGTCCAGATTGTGGGACTGGTTATCCTAACAAAAAAACTCATCAAAATCATAATTAGGAAGAAATTGTAGAAACCCTCTCTTCATAAGTTTCCAAAAGATCCAGAACTTATTAAAATATGGGTCAATTCCATCAGAAGAAAAATCTAGGAACCAAATCAATATTCAAGAATCTGTAGCAAGCATTTTCCTATATCAGCTTTTATTAAGTATTTTTCTATAATAATTGACGAAGTCTATTCCTTATAGAGAGTTGAATTTAGTGGTGGCAATTATTTCGGATGTGATAGGAATAGAAACTATTCTAAAACCATACTTTGTTTTATGGCGAAGAGTGTACTTGGGAACTACAGTGACATGGTACCAATCACAAATATTAAATCTTCCATTATAAAATGATATCACATGATAGTTCTTGAAGTAGTTACCAAAGTTGGCCTAGAGCCCGTTGCAACTATTACAGATGCGTATGCCTCAAACAGAAAATTCTTTATGGATGAACTAGGAAATAAAAATTTTCCTAGATATATACTAAATCCTTTTTCCACTTCCGAAATAAAAATATTAATGTTATTCGATTTGGTACATATCTTCAAAAAATTTATAGCAACTTTACTAGCAGACAAAAATTATCATGTCCATCTTTTAAAAATGAGGATGTTATTCTTGAAGCCGAATTTGGGAATGTGAGTCAAATCTATGACATGGAGCTGGGCAGGGATTGAAATTAGCACACAAACTTAATCATAAAGTAATTGCTCCTCAACCAATTGAAAAGTGTAATGTCGATCTTTCTGTAAGGTTTTTTTTCACGGGTCCACTCTGAATGCACTTATCCATTATGTGTCGAAAGATGATCAATTCAGAAGCTTCAAATAAACAGCACAAGTTATGGATATTCTTAAGCTCTTTTGAAATTGCATAAATGTGAACTCTAATACTATGTACGTCCGAAAGAGAGACGAGTTATTAAAACCAATTTCTGTAAATGAGTGGGAACAAATTGATTTATTGGTTAAGTTTCCAGAATGAATTAAAAAATGGGAGACATTCTGAGAGAAAGGTTGTTTATCTTCCGAGACATTTCATGCCGCCTATCAAACATACATCGGACTAGGCCATTTAGCTATATATTTACTGGATAAAAATATAAGTAAGTTTATTTTTCTTCGTAAAAGTAATTCGGACCCAATAGAAAGGCGTTTTTGGAGGTATAGACAGTTTTTTTGGGCTGAAAAAAAAAATCGTATTAGTCTACTTTTAAAACCAATATGATCAATTTCATCAATTTAGTCAATACAAAAGAGTATAATATACAAGTGAAGATGTTTCTACATTTATGAGCCTTATATCTTCCAATTCTGCAATGGAATTAGACTTACTTAATGGTCTGGAGCCGCTCATTTATCTTGTATGTGGCTATGTTACCCATTCTATTTTAAAAACGTTAAATAGGGAGTGCTGAACCATGTTCTTATCTTCGCATGGAAATATTACTTTCTTAATGGATGAATTGGGAAAATATCAAGAATTAGACTCCTTTGTTGATGAAATTAGTAGAGAGGGTCTAAAAAAGCCAAGTGATGTAATCTATCCTCTTGGCGGACATCTCTATGAACTGTTACAACATACTTTTTTAAATAAAGAAAGGCAAAATGTTATTTTATCTATGGCTACTCCAAGAGTGTTTTTGGTAAGAGGTGCACGAAGATTTTTTACTTCTAATCAAATTACAGCATGGTTTGAAAAATCTTCATACAGTAATAATCATCTTCTTAGCAGCACTTTTTTTAATTAAATTGCATCAAAAATATTTAATATGTTGAAACATGTATGTCTGAAACAAACAGCCATCTTCATAATAATAAATAAGGAAAAGTGCTTGCAAAAATTATTCTAATAGTAAAAAAATTTCAAACCTGAAATAAGATTGAAAAGTGAATTAGCTCCTTTTTTCCTTTAATGTCATTTGTATATGTTATATATTATATTTGTTGCATTATAGAATTAAGATCAATTTAAATTATGTGTTAAGTTTTCAATAATAAAATTAAATGTTTAGTAGTTTAAAAAGGGTAAGTTATGACTTATGAGCTGTTAAAGTTTCAATTTACTTTATTAATATGATAAATCAAGGAAAAGACTTCCTTGGATAAATCAATTTGCACTGTAGTAAAAAAAAACGCGCGTCAAAAGAAGATCTCGTTCCTTATAGATTATAAATTTATTCATTATAATTTATAATGAATAATTATATTCATTTCAGTGTTCCCTGCTTTATTCATAGAGATAAAAATTATAGAATGCTTACTTGATGAAAAAATTGAAGGGGAATACAGCAGATGAATAAGGACATACGGATCAAAACATTCAAATATTAAATACTAAATAGCCGTTTCTTCTCTTAATGTGATTTTAGGGGCCTAATGGATAATGAGGGTTCTCAACTTACTTCAAATTATTCTTTTATCAAAAATGCAAGTGTAAATATAAAATCCGTAAAATGCAAAATAGTTCATTATTTATGCTATAATAATTCATCAACCTCAATTTTCACTCTTAGGAAGGATTATCATTATTCATCTATAAAAGGAATATCTACGATTGGTATTTAAATTCGCCTTGAATCCATTGAAGCATATAACAACACAATGAAGAACATTTTCGTAATTATTTTTTTTTTTATAAATTCCTAATATTCTCGTTTGTTCTAGTACATACATACTAATTTTAATAAAAAATGTTATAGAACATTTAAGATAATTAAACATCCAATCGATGAAGTATAATTTATTCTAAAAAATATTATATACTAATAAAATTAAGGCTTTCAACATATTATTGATATTTTTCAAATTATAAGATAAAAACTGTATAAGATTCGTGAGGACACTACGAATCTTGGTTCCTTCTACAGTCTCAGTTTCTAGCTTTCCCAAGCGATACAGTTTTATATGTGTATAATATCGAGAAATTTGCTTTAATAAGGGAAAATACATTATTAGATTCTGGAGATGAATCTAATATATGACCACTAAGGCATTGAAAGACCTAATTTCTTCGAAAACCAATATTTTTCAAAACTGCAATACTAATTTTAAGAGTCAGGCTGGAATCTCTCGGCAAATCCCATTTTCTTCAAATACATCCTTAGAAGGATAGGTTAGTGCTGTTAGATGCGATCCTCCCAATCTTTTTCTTTTATTAAGGCATAATCAACCCTGAATTCGTTGTCAAGACACCACAAAGATTCAATGCATTTTTTCAATTTTTTCACTACAAATCCGGCAATGTAAGTGCTAACCACTTTTTTTATTGTCCGAAATTGCTATGCAAGAATTAGGATTAGGCACTTTGCTGTAGTCATGGTCGATCTGCAAGGGACCTTTATCAATTAAGCCATGTTTACGAATAAATTCCATATGGTTGTTATCCATATTTACCTGCCATCTTCCTTTGTTTCCCTTGGAAAATGGAAAGGGGTTGTTATCTTGACTTAAGCAATTTCCTCTCGTTCCTACTTTAATCTTTTGTTGAATAATCAATCTTTTATAAGGGGAGGAAAACTGTCTGACCGAAGATTATTATTATACCACTTGGTAGAGGGAATTGCACAGAAGAAAAGTTCCAAGTGATCTTGTGCTTGATGATGTCAGAGCCCTTGAAGTGCTTAGAACAGATTCTTGACCATTTGGTTGGTGTTCAATCTTGGCAACGGCAGTTTACTATCCATTGCTTTAGAAGCGCTGGATTTTTAGAAAATCTTAAAGTAGATTGGTACTTATAATATTTATGGTATATTAAATTAACTAACTAGGATGCCAAAAAATATGATTGTTTTATAAAGTTATGAAAATACTTAGAAAAACACCTTATTTTCACACTATTGAGGTTGAGTTCACATTTTTTCAACGATTTACTAGCAAGATCGTGCTCTGGAGATCTAGAAAAAGCCGCTGTTCTTGAAGTACAATTGAATGCAATGCATGCAGTTATTGAACTCTACGAATAAAATAATAAAAATGTATCAATTTCCAATTATATCCACTATGACAACTTACCTAATACCAAACTCCTTTTGTAAAAATTAGAAGGTTATTTTATTACTAATTATTAATTTATTAAGATTTTAAGAATATTATTCGTTACAGAAAGGCTTATGTTCACATAATAATTGAATGTTGCCATGCTTGTGCTTCTTTATTGTTCATGCTGAACGCTACAATAAATTGTCCTCGTCGTTCTAGAGAGTAAGCACTCGATATTTTATATCTCTATGGGTCTATCCATCAAAAATTGAAAAATGCAAAAGGCAAATAGGGCAATAGAGATGAGGCTAAGTGGAATTATGATTTCACAGTTATACATTGCCCGATGCTCCACCAAAAATCGACCTTTTAACTCCTAGCAATGTCACATTATTATTAAGTAATATAATTTAACTACATTACTCCTTCAAATTAGGTTATAAGAATAAAATACATTAGATTATTCTTAATACAAATTTACTTTATAAAAAACTAGAAAGTTAAGAATAAAGAATTAGATTCATGATATTAAAAGGGGGTTAATTTTCAAAATGATATTAGATTGACTTCTTTATCAATCAGAAGGATTTTATGGGATTTAAAAATGGATTCAGGAATTATATTCACAGAAAGGATAAATTTCTATTATAGGGATAAATTATTCCAATTTGATTAACATTATGTTAAAGTGACCGGAGTGGATATTCACGTCATTTGAACTTAAAATAATAACGTTCCAAATGGATCAAGATGGCATCAAAATTTAAACTTACGATTTATAGATAGGACATTGAAGTATAACTTGGTAGTGACTAAATTTCAGATTTAATTATCTCCATAACATATGATCATAAATTTCATAATTATTTAAACCTAAACATTATTAATTAACAACATAAAAGCTAAAAAGTTTCTGCCTCAGTCTCCCCTATGATGGGCATGTATTAAGAATAATAATAACTCGCACAACCTCTCATTGTTTTGAAGTGTTACCTACTCGATCCATGCTGATTATAAATATAACAATTTCAAAAATTAAAATACATCTTGACAAACAATGCCGCAGCCGCAGGATAGCCTCGTTGTTCCAGGGATGCGACTCTGTGTTGCAGATGAAAATAATGTATCCGGTCCGGGTACTTACTCACAAAATGGCTACATTTACTCATCTTTAGCCGGCTCTCTCAAATTGGTTCGTAGCAAGAAAGATGATTCCAAATCCGCTTCGGAAGTACGGATAACCGTCGTTCCACCTTCCTCTGTTGTTACAGAAATACCATCACTCGGTGATATTGTGACAGTTAAGGTCATAGCAGTCAATCCAAGGTATGTACTACAGATTTCCTATCTTTAATTTAAAGTACTTTGATTTATCGAGTACGGTTTGTTTATATATATATATATATTATTAATATAGGTCTGCCAAAGTTCAAATCGTTTGTGTACGTAATTCTGCCTTGAGTGAGCCTTTCCGAGGTCTTATTCGTAAAGAAGATGTACGTGCTACAGAAAAGGATAAAATTGAAATGTACAAATCGTTCCGAGCTGGGGATATTGTATTGTGTCGTGTCATATCTATCGGAGAGGCTTCCTCTGGCTATTTACTTAGCACGGCAGAGAATGAACTTGGTGTTGTCATTGCAAGCTCCTCCTTTGATAAAACTGCTAAACTAGTTCCTATATCCTGGACTAAAATGCAGTGTCCAAAGACTTTTAATAAAGAGTTTCGTAAAATTGCAAAGGTCGTTCCTGAGGACTTGGATGATCATACATGATGATGGTTTAATAATAAATTATGAGAATACTTGTTATAACAATCCATATTATTCCTTAGAAAAAAGAAATGAAGGATATATAATATAAGAATATAATAAAATATATTTATTTACTGAAGACAACTCATATATCTACGCATACTCTAGCTTTGTTTTTATCTGTTTCTTTTCTGTAAATAGCTTAATTGTTCAGTACAAATGAGCCCCAGTTGCTAGGTTCAAATTTAAAGTGAATTGCACACCCGCAAATTCCTACTTTCGTTAGAGAAAGTTGACAGCGTGTGTTACAAATACATATAGTCGATATAATTTCTCTTATTTCATAATAGCTTGCACGACCTTTGGTCAACTTTTTGAGTTTGAGTTTGATGGATATCATATTCCAACTGGCAAATTTTCAAGTCTAAAACATTTCTCTCTCTCTACAATCATTTTCTTGTCATCATCTGCACCGATATCATCATGCCAAACTACAATAGATTTATTGGTAGTATTTCTTTAAGGCGTAAACCGTCTTTAATTCGTGAATTGACAAAGAAACTTGCTTCAGCTCCGAAAGAAATGATACCATTATCAGCTGGAATGCCGAATGCAGAATTATTTCCTTTTATGGAAGCCAAAGTTAAACTCAAGGATAAACGAAACACCATTCTTACAATCGAAGGTTGATTCAATTTTGGGAAAAATAATTAATTATTGTTTTTCACTTTTTCCCTCTATTCTTTTATAATCGTGAAGGTGCCAAAATGAACAAAGCTCTTCAATATTTGCCAACCCAGGGACTTCCAGAATTGGTGGAAACCATAAAAAAACTACAGTTATATGTACACAATCCCCCTAATTGGGATAATTCCGATATTGTTATTACGTCGGGGTCACAAGATGGGCTTTGTAAATCATTTGAGATGTTGCTATCGAGTGATACACCTTGTGGACTCATTCTGGAGGAATTTGTTTATTCAGGAACGTTAGCCATTACAAATCCCTACTCTCCAAATTATACAATAGTGGCTTCAGATGGTGATGGAATGGATCCTAAGAATCTTGAGTCTCGTCTTGAAGAATCCTCCAACGCCAAAGTATTGTATATCAATCCAACAGGAATGAACCCCACTGGAACTGTTTTACCCTATAAAAGACGATGTCGTATTTACGAAATTTGCTGTGAAAAAGATATACTCATTCTAGAGGATGATCCCTACTACTACCTCCAATTTGCAAAAGAAAGAGTCCCCAGTTTTCTTTCCATGGATACTGAGGGACGAGTACTAAGATTTGATAGTTTCTCAAAGGTTCTGAGCTCTGGACTACGTCTAGGATTTGTGACAGGTCCTAAGACCTTGATTGAACGAGTTGTTCTTCACATGCAAGCTTCTGTTCTCCATGCATCCTCTTTGTCACAAGTCTTGGTGAATGAACTATTTAATGAATGGGGAATGGATGGATTTTTAAATCATGTCGACGAAATTGAACGTTTCTATCTAAACAAGCGGGACTTGATGATTTCAGCTGCAGACAAACATTTGAGTGGCCTTTGTGAATGGTCCATACCTGGAGGTGGTATGTTTCTTTGGTTAAAGTAAATCATATATAATTTAGAAATCACTGTGAAGGTAATGCTAAACATGATTCTTTTATTCCTATCATAGAATTTATGGTATAGATGATTCATGGGATATGATTATGGAGAGAGCTATGGCAAAAAATGTCATGCTTTTACCTGGAAAAGCATTTATGGTTGATCCTTCTAGGCCATGCTCATATGCAAGGGCTGCATTTTCAATGGCATCTGCAGATGATTTTAATATTGCATTCGAAAGACTTGCAGAACTTATCCGTGAGGAAAAGACGAAATAAAAATGCAGAACTTATCCGTGAGGAAAAGACGAAATAAAAATGCTATTTTATTTAAAACATAAGACTAAATAAAAATGATTCCAATATAATTATTATATGTTCAGCCACTGACTAAATTTTAAGTAAGTTTGACTTTTTTTATTGAACATAATTACGGACAGCTATTTATAATTTCCTAAGACATCCTTTATTTTTTTATCAAATTATCACACAGACTTAATAAATTTATTGATAAATAAAACTATACATAGAGTGGATAATTTATTGTTCAAATATAATTTGAAATATCATTGAATTGGGGGATGTTGGATCTGCGACGATGATTTCACATTCGGAACTCATCCCAAGCTCCAAAAGACTCTTTTTTAAGTTAGGTCGAGTTGCTTCCTCAATACTTGTTACATTTGGCATATATAGGGTCTTATTTTTACCCTCTTTAGTCATGGTCGTAACTCCTGGGCTTTTCATTCGATAGTCTTCAATTAGCTTGTTCAGGAGAGCTTGAAGTTTAACATCCGAGCTGATAGTAATTTTTTGAGTTCGCTGAGAACAGGCTAAACAGTTATCATTCTTGGTTTGCTCATAAGCATACGTGTAAATTCCATACGAATCACTAAACAATAGATAGTTTTGAAGAGGATTACAACATGAAGTAGCTAGTTTGAAGGTTTCAAGGGCACAGACAGCAGCAATGACGGCATTGGTAGAGGCCACTGCAGGGATAATACGCTTGACAACGCCTTGCGTCAATCTATGAGGAAATGAAAGGAGATTGAGTCTACTATTAGGGATCTGGTTATTAATGACATTACCTGTAGGTGAGGCCTTGGATGTTGTATTGAGAGGCTCTCTCCATGGATTTCTCATGTATCCATGAGATATGAGCGGGATCATCTCCATCTATAAGGGCGTCGAAGGGATTTTCTTTTGGCCAAAGAAGTACCTTGACATACTCTATACAATGCTCCGGAAGACGTGGAGTGTGAGCAATTGTGCAAAGTGGAAAATTGAGTTGAGGAGGGTAGAGATCCAAGGTACATTCAATACATGCAGTGAGTCCTGGAAGTATGACACGAGCGTTTCCCTTAAAGCCCTCCGTTCCCCCGTCAATGATGGGAATGACAGAGCTTTGAATGACAGATCCATCATCGTCATACTCAAGGAGCGAGACGACCATTCCGTTGATCCATCTCCTAGCTACAATGCTGTCCAAACCACAGAGAATGATGTGGAACTGTCGATAAAAGGATTCATCAAACTCTTGGATTTTCTTGTTATGAGGAATGACTTGAGCTCCTTTGATCCTTTTGTTGATGAATTCTGCAGCGGCCTCCGCCTTGAATTTCCCTACGTCCGTCGCACGAAACAAAAATTGACGATTCAAGTTGGAAACGTCAATCGTGTCCATGTCAATCACATTAATGGACTTGAAGCCCATGAGGGCTACATTTTTAAGAAGCTCACATCCCAATCCACCGGCTCCAATCACGAGAAGTCGGCAGGAACTCTGGAGGAATTTCAGGATCTCAGGTGAAGGCTCGAAATTCGCATGACAAAAAGGGCCTCTTCTCTCTAAAAGTTTCTTGACGTGACTCCATCGATTGGGAATCTCCGTGTTCTGGGGTGTGTCGACCTCCATAGACATCTCTTCTTATTAAATATTATTTATTAATTAGTAGTAATTCTTATCCAGTATACTTTTAATTTTTGATAACTTTTTATTTGATTGAGATATTTTGGGAAATGTCAAAGTTTCTCATTGGTTTAAAATTACCAACATAACATTTTTATTGGTTAACTGAAGAAAAATATATGAAGTCAGCTACAACAACTTATTTTAATTATACATCAATCAATCATAAAGATCACTAAACCATACATCAACAAATCGTTAGAGCCAATTTTTAATATAATTAATTAATACAAATATACTCCCTAATTTTCACCACATATAAGTCGATAATTTTACTAGATATTCTATCATGTAGCAATGTAGTGAACAATATTACATCCAAGCAACTTTACTGTATAAAATATTAACGGGAACTTTACGAAACCTAGCTACGTACAGTCAGAAGCTCAAATTTTATGCACAAGAATTACATTATATTTCTGTCAGGGGTTATAAAATATAAATTCTACGGCCTATATATCAATAATGTAAAATCAAATACATTATTTCTTGAGTTATTTTAAGTATGTTTATGCAATGATTAATTTATTAATCTTTTTTTATTTTAAATATACGGTTCATTGAAATATTCTTTAGTTAAAATTAATTATCTTAATAGTAAATTGTATAAAAGTTGATGTACTATAACATGAATTTATTAGTTTAAAAGAAGTCATTTACACATTAACATAAATTACTTAATATTAAGTAATCCATCCTCTTAATGGAATTTCATCTTGAAGGGTTGGGTGATTTTTTTAAACCAAATCTTTCTAAAATCAATTATTATTATTTATTGTTGTTGATGAAAATAGTATATGATGAAATAGTTGAAAAACGAAACAGCTGATTTGTATTACAAATATTTGACAAACACATACCACGTCAGAGGAATTTGATTCAATTATTTTTTTAGTAGGACATTGAAATGATCAATTTAACATTAAATTGGATATGTATATTATTTAATAACTAATTATTATCAAATAATTGATTCATTATAAATGCTTAATATGGACTTTCGAGACTCATTTTATATATATTTTCTCCCAAAAAATGGATTATAATTATTTTGAGTAATGATTTGACGTCATCAAATTTCAATGACGTCAATGGACTTCCACCTACAGTTGTGTGATTTCAGATTCGGGTCTGATTAGTGAAAATGCTTCGACGTTCCGTATCGGCTTCACGGATCCTTACCCGTACTGTTGCTCGTCGAAATGATCACTATTCCAGGAATTCTTCCTCTTCTAGCGGTGGTAAAACAAATCCTGTGGGTCCAGCAGTAGCAGCTACATCCAGCATTGGAATTGGAGGGTTAATGGGCTATGCATTTTTCGACCCTGGATTCCGTAAATCTGTTGAAAGTAATATACCAGGAGCCTCTGAGGTATTCTCCGCTGTTTTTGGCTCAACTGATGCTCCTAAAAAGGAAGTGACTCCTACTAAGCCAAAGCTTAAGATAACGCAAATCCCAGAGCCTGAAATCCTTGAGCCAGTGATTGAGCCTCCTAAAGTAGCCCCTATGCTAACGAAAGAAATAACGGAGAATACTCCCTCATCGCCTACTCCATCACCAACTCTGGAATCTTCGAATAATGAGCTAAAGGCCTCAATTCCATCAAATGAGTCCATGAATCAATATGAAAATATTTTTATTGAAAAGATGGCGTCTCTTAAGGAGATGATGAAGGACACTTCTACAGCTGCGACTGAGTCCAACGAAGCCACATTATCTCACATGAACCTACTACAACAAGTAATTATTTTATTTTTCCAAAAAGATTAATGAATTCTTCAAACTATTTTCCTAGGCCATGGAGTATCCAAATGAGCGTGATGATAACACATGGAATAAAGTATTCAATGCTGCTAGTTTGAAAAGGGAAACAACGAAAAAGGCCGGAGAGTTTATGGAAATGTCAAACAAAGCAATTAAGGAGCTCATTGATATAGTCGAGAAAGGGAAAACGGTATGTTTACTATAGACTTCTGGAATGGAAGTCTTTTTATGAAAGATATTAGCATACAGGGTGTATTATCTTTTAGGAACTTGAGGACAAGGGAATATTGTCAAAGGCAGGGGAGGAACTCAAAAAGGCAGTCCATGATCTTCAGAGCCTAAGTGACAAAATGGTTCAGGTTCAAAAAGATGCCAAAATTGTAGATGACTTCCGGGATTTGGTTGAAAAAGGGAAAAAAGCCATACAACAGGAGATTGCTTCCATCATTCCTCCTGGAGGTCCTGAAAAAAAAGAGGACTTTGAACTTTTTATTCAACATGCCTACAAGAAAATTATCTCTCTTGAGCAGGAACTAGCAAAACAAAAAACTCTGGAGCAACTTAAATTCAATCAACTGCTTGAAGATCTACGTGTAAGGCTCATATCAAATATTTTGTTTCATTTAGTAGTTCCGGAATGGTTTTCTCATTTTTCATCAGGTCGAAAAAAATATGGAGGCTCACAACACTATCCAATCTGCTCTTGATTCTCAAAGAATTGATTTTGAAAAGGATGTTGTTCGGGCTAAACAGGGTGTCCGTGAGGAAATGGAGGCAGAACTCCGTACTCAATTGAAGCGTCAAGCTGCTGCACATTTCGATCATTTAAATGATACTCGGGACATACAAGAAAAGGAAATTTCTAGGAAATATCAGCGTGAGCTACACGAAACCCTTTTGAAAGAATCCAGTACTCAAAAGGCTAAAATGGCTGAAATGACTGGAGCATATGAAGGTTTAGTCACTGCCTTGGAAAAAAGAGGTAATGCGGATAAAAATATTCTCTACGCTCAAAACCTATGGCTTGCTGCCACTAACTTGTATCAAAATGTACTTGAAGGTAAGATAGATTTTAAAAAAATAAATAAGAACTCCGTTTTAAATTTTCCTTCGATTTAGGTGGCATTCCATTAAAGTCAGGATTAGAGGAATTAATGAGCTACATATCCTCCGATGAAGATAAAAAATTCATCACCACAGTTTTAAAGTCTGTTGACTCAAGTTCTATTGAGTCTGGGGTTCCAAGTGATGAGGAAATGCGTCATCGATTTTTAAAAGTGGGGAAAATGGCTAATCAAACAGCTATGATTGGGTCAGAAGGAGCCTCTCCCTTCATCTATTTCCTCTCATACCTTCAGAGCAGATTCATTCGTACTCAAAATTTAGTAACGTCATATACAGAAGAAATAGATGCGGAGCAACTTGATACCCATGATATCATAAACCTTGCTCGATTCTCTTTGGATAGAGGAAATTTAGAACAGACCGTCAAATACATGACTCTTCTCAAGGGACAACCCATGAATATTGCTAAAGATTGGATTAAGGATGCCAGAAGTATCCTTGAAGTGAGACAAGCTTTTGAGGCCATCATTGCTCAAGCCTCTTCATCAGGTGTTCAATTTCCATCAAAGTAATATTTTTACAAAAAGCAAAGCAAAACTAAAAAAACAAAAAAACACTATGAATTGTTTTTGTTATCATAGAAAAGTAATTAAATAGAAGATAGGCCTTTATTGCATTTTATCTTAATAAAAATAAATGACCTGTTGATTTATTTAGTTAATCTTTTTCTATCTCATCTCAGGTAAGATCTTTACATAAATTACTTTGTAAATTTGTGAATCTTATTTATTAAATATTGCAATGAGCGACTTGGTATACCCTAAGAGGAATTTAGATAAGGTGCTTCTGAGATTCCATTTGAAATATACTTAAATAAAATATAAACTAACTCTTAAGTCATTAACTACACTCAAATAATAGGGGGGGGGGGCTTTGGATGGATTACAACTATCATATAGCAACAACAATAATAAAAAAATCAATTTCAAAAATTAATGGTATTGTCTCCTCCACTTTCAAGAACGGGACGTGAAGCCCGAATAAGGAAAGTGACAAAATGATTCTGGAGCTATTTTTTAGACACATTTACTTAGGGTCAATTTTAGTGTATTTTACTTTCTTTCCTTTTTGCAAATGACTTTTTTTAAAGGATAAAAATACATAAACTCGAACGTTTTTTTTTAAATAAATTGTATCTATATTTTATCGAATGACTGTTAATTATTTTTTTAAATATAACCTTTCTTTTTTAGTAAAGGGTGAATCCATTTTTATTTATGCTGTTTTGAAAAAAAATTCTCTTCAGTTTGCATAACTACATTTTCAAAAAGTTCTACTCAGCGCGGGGCCTGAGGCACTTGCCTCCCTAAAATCGATCCTTACTTATGTTCAACTATTTTAAAAAACTTATATTCATTCCCCATTCAGCTTTATTACACTGTCCTTATATAATAGGATGACTTTAGTTATGGTTTTCACCATAACCCTGTTATTGCATAAGATAATTATTTCTTATTTATTCTGGGCTCCAAGCGAAGTTGAAAAATTATTGCTTTTTGAGATTTAAGATTTCAAAATCTAAATATACTTTACATTATGATAGCGGATATTTTTATTGAACATTTCCTTACAATATTTGTCTAATATGGATGATAATAATATTAGTATGGTAATGGGAGCTAAAAATATCCTTTTGGACAAAAAGGTGACTTGTAGTATGATATGCAAAAGAAAAAGACCTAGTGGATTGTACTTCTAAAGTTATTTCTTTGCCAAATAAAGCTAAGTGTTGATGCATTAAAAGGATACTAATATTTTAGACTTATAGGTATATATATTTTTATTTTTGAAGAATAAACTGTTCCATAAACTCCTGTTGACTTTCTTCAACCTTTTTAAGAGCCTCATACTCGATCTTCAATCTCTCATACTGATTTTGTTTTTCCTTCATAAGAGCCGATAATTGCTGTATCTCCTTTTCCCTTTTCTTTTTGTAGGATTGAAGAAGATTTCGAAGTCCAAGGGTGCACATTTTTTCCTGCTCCACCTCTTTTGAAACAAGATCAAAGGTTTTAATAAAACCATCCGCCTTTTTCTGAAAATCACCCATTATATTGAGGAACTCATAGGAAGAGTCTTGAAGATCTTTAGCTTGAGTATCAGAGGCTTCATCAAGGACACGAATACGATTCAAATCGTCAAAATGAACTCCATGAGGCTCAAGATGAATTTTATTATTCATTGTGAGGGTTATTATTCCATAAATACTGGAGAGAAAGCTCGCCGATTGTACCTCAAAATAATGAATTAATTATTTATGAGTAGCTTGATTGAAAGGAAAAAAAAATAGCTCGTGGGTTAGGATACACGACTTTCTCAGTAAATTAAGCTCATACGACGTAAATGATAGTTAATACGAGTCTTCATATAAAGGACTCTTGATCAGCTTTATTGAGATGTATAATAACAGCAATAAAGATATGATTATTGTGGAATTGAGAAAATGTTATGGTGTTTAAAATTAAAGAGATTATCTGAATTGACAATATATTCTGAGACACAAGGTGTTAGATTAATTAATTATCAGTCACTTTTATAAGTACATACCATTATATCAAAAAGTCTACTACCTAAGCAAAGCAACACTTTTGAGTATTTAATGCTCCATAATTATTAGTAACTATAGCGATTTCGTGTGTCCATCAAAGGACTTTATTAATTAATGTAAGAATGTTGTAATCATCATTAGATTGTAAATGGATGAATATAATGTAAACACACTCCTTAGTTATTGGATTCGACTAGGACCCCAGAGGTGGCTTTGGAGGATTCTTCAGAGGCTGCTTTTCCTTGTTTCTTCTCTTCGGGAGCTCCTTGAATCCGAATGTTATGTTTGGCCATATACCCCTGGATTTCTTGTCCCTTCTCCGTCAACTGCTTTGTCAAAGTCTCAATGAGTTTATCCATTTTCTCAGAATTACTCTTTAATGCCGGTACAACATTGCCCACGTTTCTTTCCACAAGAACTCCGCCAACCATTCGGAAACATCTTCGGTCCTTTTCTACTTGATTTAAGGTCTCAAGAACCAACTTGTGTTCATTTAAGTCAGTCGTTAACTCAGAAACTTTGTTTGCGAGGGTCCTTTGCTCGTTTCGTAGTAGATTAAAGCCGTTAAGGATCTCTTCCTGCTTTGCATTTGGCTTCATCATCATTCCTGCCATGTTTTGAGAGTATATATTTAGAGACGGAGTTGGGATGTTGTTGAGTAAATCGTGAGATTTTAGGTAAACACGAGTAAATTAAGCTGAATCAGTGAGCCTTCAGCGGACAAGGAGTTGCTTGCAGTTGCTTCTAGCTGATGGAGAAGGTGTGAAGAAATGTTGGAAATTTGAGCAATAGATGGCGTTAACTCTCATCTCTAAATAATAATTTTCATTCACCGGAGAGGTATTATTCAGTTAGATTTAGAGCTCAGATAATGGAATCAGTACATAATTTTAAGGAAATTTTCAACATTTTCGATTATAATGTCGAAGGAATTGATTCCATATTATGTTAAATCTATTTTTGTAAATATAATAATTGCTACAATGCAATAAACGAAGCTGTAGGGAAGACCGGGACAGTTTTGGCACTTTATTTTAGGTCATTATACCAAAATTTAACACAAAATACCTAAACATGTCTGTTATTGTTTTAAATCAGTCAGTAATTTTTCCATTAGCACTTGAATGTTGCAACAGTTAAAATAAATTGAGCTTTATTCCGGAAATTCCGGAAATTAGGATAAATGATATTTTTTCAGGAATCTTTAATAGATTTTATGGTGTTAAATTAATTATTATTATCATACAGTACATTATTGTCATTAAGATATGATACAATTTATATTATGAATGATCAATATTAATATAAATCGAAGAAATTCTCTCCCAAAAACCTCTTCAGAGCCCTGCTCTGGCTAATTAATACGATTGATGTGAAATATAACTAGTGTCGAGTCAGTCCTTATTTATTCGGTCCAGTCCAGTCTTAGGACCGGTCCTTAATAAGACTGTCGGTCCTTCGGACTGTCACTAATATAACTAATTAAAAAAAAATACAGTAACGTTATCTTGGACCGAACTTCATAGGTTTTTACGACTGATATGTATAAAGGTAACTAGAAATTTCTAGTTACCTTGATATATATCAGTCCTAAAAACTTATATATATCTAGGACTGTACTGGACTGAAACCTTCAGTCCTAAATAATGACTGACACAACAATAAATGTATTTATATAAAATAATAAAGAAGAACAAACAATATGAAGAAAATTCAACTTACCCCTTTGCTCTGAGTGTTACAATATCTCAAATATATCCTCTATGATGAACGACTTATTAATTTTGATAAAAATACATTAACTGATAGCAAAGAATCAATAATTAATAATATTTTAAATAATTTAAGTTTCAATAAAAACTGACTAGTACATTATTTCAAAAATATTGTTCCTCTAAAAAATTGCTTTACCCCTCAAAATTAGTTTTACCAATATCTGAAAGAAAAGGAGACAGAAGGATTTATCCCCCTCATTAACTCATGTTACAAATTGACTATGATGTATATTAGTAGATTCTATAATTGTGACTGGATTATCGAATCAAATTCAATTCTAATCTACCATGGCTTGTAGAAGAGGAATCGTGAATTGTAATTCTCAATTATTCCAGAATCGTCTATGCCAGGGGTCCGGTAATTTTTCTTAGCCCAAAAGAACTTTTAGTCAAATTAATTTACCCCAAACTAGTGGCATAATGCTTATTTCATTTAAGAATAGAAATTAAAAGTTCATCTTTATGACAACTTAATAAGTAATAAGTTATTACTAATAACCCACTAGAAAAATTACCCAAAAATTTTTCTCTCTTTCTTCTTGTTCCCCGACCACTCGCCTATTCTCTAGTTTAGACTTGACCGAGTACATAAAAAAGTAAAAATAGTTGTATTCATAGTCCATAGATGAAAATAATATTATACAAATCGTACGGCACACTTAAACTTGCAATATATTGAATTTAATTATAATTAAAAAGACCGAAAAAATGAGAGCCGTTCAGTTTTTTATTGAGAGGAAGCACACACATTGCTTTAAAACGAGCGGGAGCACGCCATCAAAAATAGTAACTGAGTGGGAGCAGGACCACGCTTAGGAATTCTTGAGCGGAATAATACTGTGGATAAAAACTGTTTTTTGCGGATAATTATTTTTCTAATATTGTAGTCCATTTGATTTGTTTTATGTAACTTAAATCATGTTAATTATTAATTCTTTTGCTATCAGCCAATATAATTTTATCAAAATTCACGTAGCGATGAGGAATTTGCATGGATGAAATTTAATTTTTTGAATTTCTAAAGCAAAAAAAAAAAAAAAAAAAAAAAAAAAAAAAAAAAAATTGTTGTAAACAGCTCTGAATTTTTTAAATTTTTTTCCAAAAAATTTAATCTTTGAAACTTAATTTTTAGATTTTTTTCCCAAAAAATTTAATTTTCTGTAAATAGCTATGGATTTTAAAATTTTTATTCAAAAGCTTAATATTTAAAATTTAATTTTTGATTTATTTTTTCAAAAGATTTAATTATTTGTAAACAGTAGGGGATTTTTTTTCTCTCAAAAAATACTATAATTTTTTGATTTTTTTCCAAAAAAATTCCAGAAACCAAGCAATTTGTGGGGAAACTATTTACTGCTTTAATCTTTAAATAGTTTCAAACAATAGCAAAAATATGTAGATATGATATGCAGAGGCGTCTACACGGAGAATGGGATGTGGGGACTGTAGCCCCTTCCCCAATATAAGGGATTTTTACTTTTTACTAGAATGTTTTTTTTGGTCATGATGAAAAATTTGTAGGCAAAAATAGTTGAAATATTTAAAAAAAAAAAAGAAGAAGAAAGTCATTCGGCCAAATTATGCAGCACAGCAAAAAATTTAATACTTTGAATTTTTTTTGTCTAAAAAAATTACTATTTGAAATTTCTTTTTGGAATTTTTTTGTAAACAGCTGTAAATATTTTTTCCAAAAAAATTATTCTTTTGTGAATAGCTGTAGATTAATGAAATGTTTATCGAAAAAATTTAATATTTAAAATTTTTTTCGAAAAAAAATTAACTTTTTGTGAATAGCTGTGAATTTTTGAAATTTTTTTGAAGAAATTAAATTTTTTGTGAACAGCTACGGATTTTTGAAATTTGTTTTAATTTTTTTTTATGAATAGCTATGGATTTTTTTCACAAAAGTTCCAAAAAATTAAGCCCTCCCCCCCAAATTTAATACTGTGGACACCCCTGGTATGTTATGTTAAAATTTTACAATTTTTCAAGCCAGCTCTGATTAATTGAGCCAAAACAAAAAGTGTTGCCACTGCCCCGTCTCCCCTACGTTCAATCACCATGAACATTTAATACGTTTATGCATCAGGTATTATGTCTCAGCAAAAAAATACATCAGACGAAAAGTCAAAAATTTCTTTCATATTATCAAAAATTGAAGTAAGAAATGAGATCAAAATATGTAATAATTTTGAGCTTTTTTAGTGTAATTAAAGCTGTGTGGATGATCGAATGTAATGAATATTGTAGACAATACGACTCTAATCGATCTACTCTTGTTGTCAAGGATACATGTAAGGAAAGCTATTTTTATTTTGAATATGTTTTGTATATTAGAAAATATATTGCCATTCACATGAATTACTATGTATTAGTATTTATTAATTATGTATAGATGGGTATATGTACTAGTGATGGGACTATTAATCGGGAATCGGAGAATCAGATGTTTTTTCTGGAAGAGGGATCAGGATCGGGAAAATATTGTTTAATTCTTATTTATTACTCTTTAAAGTTATGAAAAAAAAACAAAAAAAATAAAATAACGCTTTTTACTAGAAAATACTAAATTTATTTTGTAAATTATTTTTTTCAAAAAAATTTATTATCTCTGAATAACTATGTATTTTCAAAAATTTTCTCCAAAAAATTTAATATTAGAAATTTAATTTTTTTGAGAACAGCTGGGGATTTTAAAAATTTATTTAAAAAAAATTTAATATTTTAAATTTGTCTCCAAAAAGGTTTTTTTTTGTGAGTAGCTGTGGATTTTTGAAATGAGAAGGACTTATTCTTATAACCCCTCAGTCTTACTCTCCGCCCTTCATAAGCAAATACATTTGTGGTAACAATGTGTAGTTTATACGTATATGCTCTCTCTTCAAAATGCTGGAATTGGGAGAACAGCTTTAGAAACTAAAATAACATATATTTAGATAGTAACTACAAAAAGCCAGGTCCTTTTCCATTATAGTATTATTTTCATCTATGATCATAATGTTAACAGCTTAGGAAAAGAAAAGCCAACTAAAAAATGCCAACAATTAGCATCAATTTTTTAAAAGAAAAGAACTCTTCTAGCGTCTTTTTTAATAAATGGTAGAAAATCAATTTTTTTCTGTTTCATGGCCTTCTTTTCCTAGAAAAAATATTTTTTTTTACTTTTTTAAATAACCCTTTAGTTTTATTTTTTTCTTCTCCGTGTATATATATATATATATTATACCGAGGGGGGAGCGGGTCCTAAAGCGAGGTCTGGGAAAAATGCCCCTTCTAAAACCGACTCTGCATGTACTCAAAATTTTTTGTTTTCAATCTGTTAATTAATTTTTTGATCTCAACTTGTACGCATAATATATAATAGTCCAGGGGCACAGTTATGAATTTTAAACTTAAGAGAAGGGACCCTTCCAGAGTGGCACTATAAAAATGATGCAAAATCAGTTAATTTGCACCTTCTAATGGCTTCCGATGAATTTTATCTTTTATGACTGTGGATTTCTTATAAGATCTAAATATTTCAGCGGGTCGTTTAGGAAATGCTATTTTTTCATATCAAGTTCTTTTGGCTCTACAGATTGGTTTTGGGTATGAAGCATATATGGGTGAACAAATAAATCGAACATTAGGTCCCTACTTTGATAATCTAAGAATACCAGTGGGATCAAAAGAAATTTGTGGTTTTGAAGGACTGGAAAAATGGATAAAGTGATGTGAAACACTCTATTCTACATAACATCTTTATGAATTTAAATAATTTTTAATTAATTTTCAGAAATCACCTTTACGAGACAAAATCAAGCAAGATTGAAAGTCTCATCATCAAGCATACTGGTCAAAAGCCAAAACGTGATTCGGCTGGAAAGTTGATCATTTCTCGAGAGGATATTGTCAAATATAATATTGACATTGATGGGTAAAATTTAGTGCCTATTTTTGCAAATTAATAAATTAGTCTCTATTCCAGACTTGTCCATTCCAACGAATTCACAAAGCTTGAAGAGCTTCAAATACCCGATTCAAGTTTCCCCTGGGAAATATGGCAGAAGCTACCATTGACAGGTTTAAAAAATGATGAGTTAAGAATTGGAAAGGCTTTTATCCTATACCCAGGAACTTTTAAAATAAGTTTAGAAGATCATAAAATGATGGCATCCGGTTAGTACATTCGACATTTTTAAAGAATAGATATAGGTATTCAATGAAATAAAAACAAACTTCTTTCATTTAATAAATAGTCCCAAATATGGCTCAAGAATTAAACAAGGATCTAAGAATTAGAGATACATATTTGAATTCAGCTCAAAAAACAATCCTTACGGTTTTTAAAAAGTTCGTTTCATCAAAGAAAAAGAGGAAGTCTTACAAACCAAAAAAGATTATTTACGTTGGAATACATTCTAGGTTCTTGGAACATTGATAGTACAAACGAAGATACTAATGAGCTTTCAATCTTTCTCTTAGGAGAACGGATCATTTGGCTTTAGAGAGAGTGAACGGCTATAAAGAGATCAAACCAAGTTATTTCATCGAGGCCATGCATCTTTTTACGTAAGTAAAGATATTATTACTAACAATTAGTGAATTGTCATAATAAATGAATATCCTCACTCCTCAGAAAACATTTTGGTGATAAGGTGATATTTCTCTACGTCTCAGATGATTTAGATTGGGGAATCAAACATCTAGGACCTCGAACACAGAAATCAGGTAATTTGTATTTCGTTGGTGAAGGACATGGCACCAAGGAGGATAGGTAAGGCACTACATATTCAGATACTTATGCAGTAAATATAAAAAAACAACATACTTTAAGTATTGGCCATGACTTGGCTGTGATGAAATCCTGTAATCATTCCATTATTACTCATGGAACGTTTTCCTATTGGGCAGGATTTCTTTCAAATGGCATCGTAGTATTACCAGATCATATTCACCAGTTTAGGTAAATCCGTTAAATATTAATTAGAAGTAATTTGTGCTCCATATGTTTAATTTCAGAACAGAGAATGAAATGCGTGAAGGTATCAGTGACGATCCAATAAAAAATCCCATAGAGAGACTCTATAAATTTATTTAATATAGTCTTTACTGAAACAACCAAAGAAAAGCCAATTAAAGTATGTTTGTACAAATGGCTCTGTAATATACATGATTTTGGATGGAATCCTAGTAGAGTAAAAAAATACACTTTGACTTATCTTAGTTAAATCATACAGGGAATACTAAATACATGGAACACGTTCTCTTTTCTCCCCCCACCTTTTTTGTACCTACTAAAGGAAGGAAAAATATTTAAAAGAGAATACTCATTGTCTCATCTATTAGTATTCACTATTCAGTAATCATATTTATTACTTCTGTGCACTAGAACAATCTTATAGTACCTACATATCTATGAATAAAACAAAATATTAAGTATTTTCAAATATTTATAATTCAGATTTTAATTTTTTTATCTGATTGTTTAGAATATGAATTTCTTTTTCTATTACAATTAATCTTGTTATTAGAATCACAAAGTTTTTACTGCATATATATATATATATAAAAGAACATACATTAGGAAAAAATGAACCAATCACAACAAAAATCGTTTAGCCAAATCAAATTCATTGAAGAAAAAATTAGTTCCCTATCAGCTTTTATAAAAACAGATCGAGGATGACCCATTGCCATTAGAGAATTAAGTATTTCTTGACTATTAAAGCTACACCCCAGAACACAACAAGTTAACATGTTGGAAGTTATCGAGCACGGCTCAATTTATCAACTAACTCTTAAGTTTAAAAATTATTAATTATAATTTATAACCCTTTTTCGCAACGAAGAAGTATTGAATTCAATTTAATGTTTATTTTGGTGATCCATAATTTCGAACTCGATTACTTTTTAACTCACGCAATCTCCTTACACATAACGTGCAACTATTGTTTATATTAAGGTTGCGTTCACTACTATGGTAATGAGTCCATGTACAAAATGCAAGAAAAGAGAGAAGTAATCCCCGAACAATAAATAATGACAAAAGAAATAAGGAATTTCTTATTCATACAGACTGTATGAGATTAATTTTTATGTAGGAGAGGTTGTGTGAGAATATATGTCGAATATATTCCGTAATAATAGTATTCTACAGTAATAAGTAGTGATGTGCCGCGAGCTAAATTTTGTTGCATGATTATTTTCTGGTTAAAAACAAAACAAAAAACACTTTACTCGTTGGTCATTTGAATACTCATTATTCCTCTGAATACTCGTTATTCACTATAACACTTTTGCTCTCTAAAAAATTCGCAACACAAAAAATCATATTCTTTAAAGAATTATTGAAACTTTTAATATAAAAATTGTTTTCGTGATTTATTTTCCAAAATTAACTTAAAAATTAGTTTAATTTATTTGAATCGTTGTCATAAGCGCAATTCAACACTTTATATAGCCTACACATCAATAATATAGTCTGGTTATAACTTATAAGCTATAAAAATAGGTTTTTAGTGGTACTGATGCTTATTGATATGAATGCATATGAAAATATGTAGAAAAATAAAAGTCTTTATATACAGTTAATATTTATTTTTTACATATTCATCCTTAAGGAAGGAAAATACGTTACGGTACGGTCTGAGGAGGACTTTTGAGTGTGTGCTTAATAAACTGTGTAATTCGAAGCAATGTCAATTACTCCCACTAGTCTAAAAAAATCAAACAAAGTTTACTTTTCAAACCAACTGGGGGTAAGAGTACACATTGCACAAAAGTCAACATGTTTCTACATAGTGTTGCCACTGAGAAAACACAAATTCTAAATTTCAGAAAGAAAGGAAGTGAGTCCTGGAATATTTACATCTTACAATGGGCTTGAAAAAGAAAAACAGAGAATCCCATGTTTTTGGGAGTTCGGGTATAACTCGGCTTTTTATGACTACGAGCAGAGTTTTTTTTTAAGTCGTTTTTTATTTACTCCATAAATTCGAGTTGTAATTTACGAGTTTTACTCGTGGCACATCACTTGTAATAGTTAATCACGACTAGCTTTTTATCCGCTCTCAACCTCGACTGACAAAAGGGGAAAGGAAAAGTTTGATAAAAACATATGGGACCTTGCCTTCTGTATTTTTCTTGTAGCCAACTGCTAATTATTATTTAGCGAATAGTTATATGTATTAAATTAATAATCTTACCATATAGAAGAGTCGAATTCTAATCGAAGCCCCTTGACTTATATTAATTAATATAAAAATTCAAATCTTTTGTTACACCATTTTGAGTTCATAATACGGAGAGTCAGCTAATGAAAATTTATGAAAACACCTTAAAGGAAAATACACATCTTTATGTATTTAAAAAAGCGAGTCATGAATAGATCATTTTCATATGACGTCAACATTGATGGTGTAGAGCATTTTGGGTGCCTAAACCACCAAGTTTTACAACAACGAAAGCCTTTTTTCATTAATATTAAGGAAACTAGTGAACTATTAGTTATCAAAATGGGGTTTACAAATATATATATGTAAACCTTACGGTATATCAAAATTGTATTCCTATATTGCTTAGTTTAGCTATTATATACCTGACCCTAAAATGTATATATATATATATAAAGGTTTTACCTTTGTAAAATCGTTAGACAATCTTATTTCCATATTTCAAATAAAAAGTAACTACGGAAAGCCTAAGATATTTTTCTCTAATTATCCGACTTTTCTTGTTGCTAATCGATCAAAAAAATAGTTAAAATCTAGCAATTTTTAGTACATATTGCTTTGCTTTAATTCAAATGTTAGTGTTTATCATTTGCATCACGTTGTGTTTAATGTAAATGTTAAGTCTTATTTTATTCTTAAAGCCATTTGATGAAGTTTTATCAAATTTTATTGTAAATTTGTCTATTTAATCTATTAAAAATAACCTGAATAAATTTATGATGTCAGTCAAAACAGTCTATATTAATTTTGAAGTCCTTTGAAGAAAGGATGAACTGGAAAAATTTAAGATATACATCTTTTAATGTTGGTTAGTCGAGTTTGAAATAGGTATTTCTCAAGTCGTAACCTTTATTGTATCCTGCAACTTTTCCTCCAAAAAGAAACAGAAAAAGACCCAAAATTAGGTGGCAGTACTGTAGAATTCAGCCAATTCTTCCAAAATATGGAATTATAATTCAATAATTATTGGAAATTCTTCACAGCTGGACAGTTATTAATTCTAATTCAACCAATCAACGTTCAGAACACTAAGTAGGGGAAAATAATGCAAACAAATTGACAGATGACAAAAAAAATACAGAGTAATTTTTATTTGAGGTATCGCCGTGTGACTTTTGTTTCTCTAGATCCTTTGAAATCATTCAAATGAAATCCTTAAAATTTTGTTTCCGACCATTTGAAAGAGTGGAAGTCATAAATTAAATCAAAAATCCTCTTTTATTCATATTATATGTAGCAATGGCATTTTTCATTGGCTAAAAAGAAAAATTGGGATAAGAAGGAATTTTCTTTTCTTCAGCTGATGTCATAATTATTTAACTCCTTACTTAAGTCCTCTTCTACCTTATTCGATTATACTTAAAAACTGATTGAACATTCATGTGTGCTCATAAAAGACGGAGAGTTGTTGTCAGAGTTATCATGCTCCTTTTTCTTTTTTTTTAACATATTTATAATGATTTTTTTTATTTATCAAAATCGTTCTCAAAACTTTAGAAGGTGTTTAATATTCTTTAATATCTATATTTATCGATTTTGAGCGTTTAAAAAAAGTTATAGGGACTTGCTTGAAGAAATCAATTTTTTTATGTCACATTTTCCCTATTTTTATTGATTAAAAAAAATAAAGAAGTTTGAGCTGCAATAAGCCGACAACAATTCAAAGTTTGATAAAACTTTATAAATTATAAAGTGAAGTGGATTACTGAATGATTTCAAAGTTTTAATAAAAAATATTATTAATTGTAAATTTTATTACATTTTTTTCTTTGTGCATGTATTGTGAATTTTCTTACTTTTGTTAAAAATCAATTTTTGTAAAATGAAATACAATGAATGACTTTATTAAAAAAATATTTTTTGTAGAACTATATATAACTGTCATAAATATTATTTATGTTGTCCCAAAAATATGAATCCTTCCTATTCAAAGAAGGATGATAACTATGCGGAAAAATAAAAACCCTAATGTTAAATAAATTTTAAGAGTGAGTTATTAGAATGTTATGACGACTAATGTATAAAACGCAGAAAATTATTTTCTCATAGAAGATAATCTAGATTTTTGTAGTTGCTAACTTAAATATATGTTTCTTTATTTGTAAAAGCTGTCGTCAGCATTGACATCCTCCCTATATAATTATTCATAGCTAGATATGGAGGGGAATTTGTGTTTATGGGCTTTATTTCATCGCTGCTCTAAGCTAATTTAATGAAAGGTCATCTCCGAAACATTCTTCAAACTGTCAAGGTTACTCAAGTAATATATATAAGAGGATAGAGGGTGGTGTCTGACCTCAACGTGAAGATGGTAGCATTAATAGATAAAAGCTAGTCATATCCATCTAACATCTGCTCTCAGTTACTCACCAAAGTTTCAGCCATTTGAATGCTCAGTTGTCGTTTGAGTGAGTTGATGTGAGGGTTTTTGTGGAAATCGACAAAATCGATTATGAAGCTGTCATTAAATATTTTTTTTTGAAAGTGTAACCTTTAAATAGATTCAAACAATAACATAAATATAAAGACTTGTTGTATTAAAATTTGACACGTCTAACTCAATCCAACTCAGAGTAATTGAACCAAAAACAAAAAGTGTCTTGTGAACAATTATTTTGCAAAGAAAAATGCTGAGTAATTCTTGGACGGATTACATATATCTCTGAAACATTGCTCGGAGAAGTGTGTAGAGTTACAAGGAGGCTAAGTTGAAAAATAAAATAAAAAATTCGGAAAAAATGTCTTGTATCTTTGTTGGGTCAGAAACTAAATACACAATCCTTGTACATACTCTTCAGGGTTTGAATCCGTTATTTTTCGGTTCTTTCTTTTTTTAGTATACCGGTGAACAATATTATTTGAATCTCTGATAATAAGTAGTAATGCAAATTGTCTGTATTTTTTAGCTGGTCCGTTTTTTTGGAATTGGTCATCTGAAGAATTAATTTTCTTTTCCTTGGAAGTTTTCATTATTATTTAATTCCTGAGACACGAACTTCCTTTCCTACTACATTCAAAAATACTCAAAATCCTATTGAACATTCGTGTGTGCTCATAAAAGATGGAGAGTAGCCTTGAGGATTTGTCACAGATTTATAATTGTAAGCCCTTCTTGGACTCAGAGTAGAATTGGGGATTCACATCGGAGTAATTCTTGTAAATGTCCATGTTTATTTCCTTCTTCCCTCCTCCCTCGTCACAGCTGTGATTTTCATCACTAATAATATTCCTCTACTTTCTTCCCTTTTTCTTCACTTAAAATTTATGTAATGATGAAATGAACGGACTCTATCTACCATCATTATTTGAGAGCATTATTCATTAATGTGCATGCATATATCACTTAAATGATCTCTGTCACTAATTATAATTAGTGACAGAGTCAAAAAAGAGATTAAAGGTTAAAGATTATAATCTTTAATTTGATTCCTTAAAGATATAATCTTGATGAAATGGCAGAAATCAAATAGGTACATTGCCGGGCACACAATTAATTTTGAAAAATAAAATAAATTTTCATATCCTTTACCATATTCTATTTTAATCATTTCATTATGTGGATGGTATATGAGATATAACGGATAAGGCTGAGGACTACTTTGATGCATCATTAATCTTCTCCATAATGGCAATCATTACAATGTTACATTAGCAACTTTTATTCGAGGTACTTTAACTTATGTGTTAATGTTTCAGGTTTTTATTTACTTTTTTATATCGTGAGTATTGAATTCAGTGAATCCTACTATAACGACTAGCTTTTTCATTCACTCTCAATCTCAATTTCCAACGGGGAAATTGGAAAAGGACAAACATATGCTAACTAGTCTGTACAGTATTTTTCTTGTTGTCAACTGCTTATGATGATTAGATAATAGTTATAACTTATTATTTATGCTGAATTGACAATCTTACGAAGTATGAAATGACAGGAATTCTAAATGAAGTTCCTTAATTTATATTAACAAATATTAAAACAAAACCATTCTATGTAATTCTTGTTGAATCGGTCTAAAAAATGAAAAAGACTGCTGTCCGGTCCTAATTAATTTTGTCAGTCCAAGGACCGGTCTTTATCATTCTTTTATAGAAACTACAAAAGTTGAAATTATGTATTTACTATCTAAACTATTTCAACTGTTGAATTTTTATCTTAACCTCTTTTAAAGAGACGCTATTCCTGAATTTTAAAGTTGGAGCTGTGTGGCTAGAACGTATAATGCTCGAAGTATTATACGTTCTAGTTATGAACTAGTTATCTAGTTCTTTGTTTTTATTTTCTTCAATCCTATCCAAGATAGCAGGGTCCGTAGGACTAATGAATAGTGAAAAAGATCGGACTGATTTGAAAAAAGATTGAAAGGGGGACAGAAAAAAATACTGATTAAGAGCGTACTCCTAGGACCGATCCAACACTTTTTGAGGTTATAATACATCGAATCAGCTGCTATTCATACAAGAGTCAATTTATGCAAATAAATGAAAACAGCTGAAAGGAAAATACCAAACATCTTTGTTTATTTCAAAAAGCAAGCATTATGTTGGGGAAACAAATAAAATATATAGGACTTCGATCTTTTTTATCTTCATGCAAATTCGACTGCAAAAACGGGAAGGAAAACTTTGCAAAAAACAACAAGATATTGTTGATAGCCAGACCCATGGGGGGGGGGGTCTATGAAGGGGTGTTACATCCCCTAATTCAAATATGGCGATCAAATTTGTCGAAAAGACATGAATAGATCATTTTTCAGATCAAAAAACATTCCTCAAAGTTTTTTTTTGTTCAAAAATACCAATTGTAGTTAGATATCTGTAATTTTCTTGTTATCAACTGTTAATTATTCTATTCACTGAATTGATAATTTTATCAATGTAAAAGTATGAGACTAAGTATGAAATGACAGGAATTTTAGAAGTAAGTCATTGATTGATATAATTTAATATAAAAATAAAAGTCCTGTATGCATTATCATAGATGGAAATATTATTATTTCTTTTCATATTATATAGAGCCAGCTGCTTTTAATTATACAAGAGTCAACGCATGAAAGCAGCTGAAAAGAAAATTGATTGTTGATTTCAAAAAACTGGTCGTTATAGAGGAGTCAAAGAAAAGTCCATAGGAAGTTCAATTTAAAATCTTATGTCTGTGTTCAAAATTGAGGTAGAGAAGGATTCATCACATGAAAAGTACAGTAGTAATACTTGGAATCAAAGAAATGAATCAAGTGGGAAAAAGCTACCGTTACCTCCAGTAGATTTAAGAACTGCGTGAAATATTTTACCCCTCCTGCTAGATGTTGCTTTTTATGATACCACAGATGACGTACCTTTATCGTTTTCTTTCATAACGTATGTAATTTTCTATTCCATTTGCAGAATTTACCTTCTTAATTCAATTAAAAGAGTGAAATGGAGGAGGTTCCGTAACTTAAGGGGTTTCCAAACTTTTCAGCCTATACCCCCCTCCCTCCCAGAGACCGGTGACCCCAACGACATTATAGGTAGTTTATAATGTTGTGCACAGCCACGCACATGTACGAAGCAGCTTATCAGTGACTGACTGCTTTTTAACAGTTGAAACAGTGAAAACACAGTGTCCCTCTGGTGACAATGATCAGCACTGCAGCTTCTCAAACAGAGCAGAAGCTACTGGTGGTTTTTAACGAGTTTCTGGCTCTGCAGACAATCCGACCTTCTCTCATATTTAGTTTTAATATTTCGTCAACTAAAGTATACCTTGGAGCTATGAGGCTCCAGTTATATAATATCATTTATTTGAAAAAAAAGAGTACTTCTTATTTCATACATATGCACTCCAATTGGCACATAGTTCTGTGTTTAATTTATTTCAACGTAGGCTTATACTTGCACGTGTATTTTTTTTCTCCTCTACATACGAGTTTTGTATTTTCCTTTGTTGTCGCATATAAAAAAAACTACAAAAATGTCAATAGTTTTATCTATTGTCGTTCTATTCTTTCATAAATACAACAAACTATGGTTTTAATATATATAGTATAACCAGGCTTGTTGATCGGAGTTTTTCTAATCGGCAATCTATTGCTATATGGCGATATTATATCGGTGATCGCAATATTGCAATTGGTCCTGATCTTTATATCGCTATATCACAACAGAAATGGCAAACAAATTGCAATCCGATCAATTTATACAAAATTACATATCATGTAATAGTACTTTGGTTCTCGAGACTGTTTTTTATGGTTTTGGTCTCGTCCTGTTCTCGACACATTTTCGTCTCGAACTTTATAACCTCGGGCTTGACTTGGTCTCGATCCTTATATATGTCGTGATAACTGATTTTGGCCGAAATTTATAAATATGAATTTTTGGTACTGCATGTATTGAAGAGTAATTTCTTCACCAAACGTCCAAAAAAAAAAATGGAAACGGGCAATCAGTAAGTGGAAAGATAACTAGTTGACTCTGAAAGGTATGGAAATGATCTTCACTACCGGAGGGCCATAAAGGAATTTTCAAAGATACAATGTTGTGCTTCCCAGTAGTGCCAGCAGCGAGCGTTTGTTTTCCAAGGTCAAACAGATCCTGATGAAGACAAGACAGAGGCTGAGACATAACAACTTTGAGAAGCAGCTCCTGTTAATATCAAATAACGAGCTAGAAGAAAAATATTTTATTATTCACCGGCACACAACATTTTAGTTTTTTCTGCATATATTTTATTATTCGCCTATAATTTAGTTTTTTACACATATATTATATTTTATAATAATAATAATTTTTTTAAATAAACACACCTGGAAAAGGTGTAAACATAGATAGTTTAAGTTAAAAAGGTACATAGATACATAAAGGAACTGTATATTTGAATTTGATCGCAATTAAATTGATCGAAGCACTAATAGAAAATGGCCTTGATCTCTATATCGCAGTGAATTTTTGATCGGATCGCAAAAAGTATAACTATATTAACAAATATATAATCTTTGTTATTCAATATGTTTAGGAGCTCCAGTCAAATTTGATTTTGGGAAAGAGGGGGAAAATGGTTTTATCAATAGTACAATTTTAACTTCAGTGTCGAGAACATGTTTAAGGTCTGTTTCAAGAGTTTTGCAGGCAAGCCATTCCCTGTGAATCAGTGTATTGTGTGAAATTTTTCCTGGCTGCAGCCCCGTCTGTACACACACCGATGCAATTTTCCCAATAATGTCCATCTTCTCTTAGTTTGCTGTTAAGCTTTTCAAAAATGTCCTCACCTGTGCATGCTCCCTTAAGTGGGGAGTAAAACGGCATGTCCTCATTTAGTTTTCCGTCAAAGCTGTAACTGACAAAAATAAGTACGGGCAGAGTCGGATATATCTATTCATCTAGTTGTAAAACATATTTTCCTCCTATTATACTATCTACTAGTAAATAATGTAAATGATTTATGCTCAGGATTCACGTAACTTCAATCAAAAAATATAGATTACAAATATATCCTTCGTAAATTATTAGAGTGATGTATTTTTGTTATAAAATAGCCTTTATAATTTTTTGAGAGCAAAATTATGATTCAAATACTATGAACTATGGTTTTAATTAATAGTTTATGTTTCTGAAGGAAAAATACATACAATTTCCGAAATGGCGACTTCTACTAAATTACATTAGATGAATTTTAGTCAAAATACGTGATAACAATGAAGTGCGCAAGAGATGAAAATAGCGCATATATGGAATTTTAGACGAATCAGAGTTAAAGATAAAAAAACACATTCTTGATTGATATGCTTGACAACCCTTTCCCTTATAGTCTCTTTATTTCCGATGAATCCTAGCCACAAAGAATAGAATCAATAAAGTTATGTTTAAAAACATCATTAATTGCATCAAAGGACAATACAAGAATATAAACCTATTCCTATAATGATCATGGGTGTCCGCAGGGGTAGAGCTGTAGCACCTCCCCCAATTAAGGAATTTTTTCCTCATTCGGGTAAATTATGCAGCAGAGCAAATGGTTTAATATTTCATTTTTTTTCAAAAAATTTAATTTTGGGTGAATGACAGTTGATTTTAATATTTTTTTTTCCAAAAAATTTAATAATTGAAATTTAATTAATGACATTTTTTTGTGAAAACTATGGATTTTTGAATTTTTTTTCGAAAAATTTAATATTTGAAATGAAATTATTTTCAATAGCTATGGATTTTTTGAAAAAAAAACAACAAACAAATTTAATTTCTTTTTATAGATTTGGATTATTGAAGTTTTTTTTCCAAAAAGTTTTAATTTTTGGATTAAAAAAAATCCAAAAACAAAGCTTCCCTCAAAATATAATCCTGCAGACGCTCCTGATGATTCACCACTCTTTAAAATCAAATCAAAGCAATAAAAAAGTTAATAGAATGGGCACTCAGTAGCCTATGGTCATCTAAATGAAATATCATTTCTTCTCTGTAATAAAGTCTAAAATATGCAATGTTGAATTTACTGAAATTTAATATCTATTGTGTCTGACAAAGTGCAAAGAAATCCATAATTAGTTTTTAAGAATATGAATATTATTCCAGAGTTATTTATAATGATAACAATGTGCTCTAGAGAGGATGCCAATATTCCTTTGTCACAGTGATGATGTCAGCATGCTTAGTCAGCAACCTATCTTTGAGATATTAACACCCACAGCTGATTTAATAATGAACAAAAAAGAAGAAAGAGCACAGACCACGCATAAACCGTTTTTCCTTTTCTAATCGGTAAGCTTAGTTTTTTTGTCTTTTTACACACATTCCCTCTATATTTATAAGGAAGACAAAGCTATTTTTGTAACACCTAAAATAAAATACAAGTTCATTGTTGCTTTGAACCTCTAGTTTAATTGAAATGTATTTTTTATAAGAATTGATACGTCATAAAATGCGGAATATCCTCTCAAAGAATACAATGGATGATTTATAGTAAATTATGACTTTAACTAGTAGACTACAAGGATAACCTCAAAGTCCACCGTTCAAAAACAATATATTTGGTATAGTAACCAATTTAAGGTAAAAAAAGAGTAAATAGTAAAAGACAATGTTCCTGGGATGGGATAATGATATGTAAAGATATATAAATGCCTCAATTTGCATATTTATTTCAATTGACGTTCAGTCAAATAAAAAGTCGATTAGACATAACAAGTGGAAGTCTTAAAAATACACGTAAATCTTGTTTGTAATAATGATTATTTCAAAATACACAAGTCAACCCTTGTTTTGTCGCTGTGTATTGATGAAAATAAACGGCTACATCGCCATCTATTAGCGAATATTTAATGTTTTCTTCTTTACTCTTCTTCTTCCCTTTCTCATGGAAGTGGGTAGAATTGCAAAAGTGAAAGCAAGAAATCCCGTGATATTTTATTTTTAAAGATAAAGTAACTCCTTAGTACTCCTACGGTACCTCCGATATATTTAATGATTTTAATACTCATTTTAACTACAGGTTTTATTTTCATTCTTTCTGAAAATGGAGCACGGATGATTTGACAAATAATTTAAACATTTGAATTTTTTTGAAAGGTTTAAGAAAATGTATATTAAATAGACTGAAGAAGAGAAGGAGAAGAAGCGGTTGTTGTACTATTGATTATTTTGTGAAACTACGTGAGAATCACATGATTTTTCTTCTTCTTCTTTGAAATCCTGTATAATGTAGACAAAGTCGGGAATGGCTGCAACAGGCTCTTTTTTCGACCATAAAAAATAACCTAGAGGCAAAAAATTAGTATTACAACTGTATAATCGAATCAAAAATCAATAATTTTAATCATATAAATATTGGGTTACCAATTCCAAAGGTAGAAGTAGTTTTATGGAGAAACAATATTTTGTTCTAATACTCTAACTTACATAATTAGAATTATGAACTCTTTTGCTATTAATCGATATAATTTTATCCAAATTCAAAAGGGATTCATTCAAGAGAAATTTGAAAAAGGGTTAGTTGTAGAAACTTTTTGCGTATTGTTTATTCTTCTTGATTATTTTACTTGCTGTAGTACCTAGCATTGCTCGGAATTCTTAGGCGTTTGTCAAACAAACAAACCTTGCTCACACGTAGTTACTTAATACTTAAACGTTCTCTCATCAAGAATGGAGGAATAATAATATCAGCTAATAGAAATAATAAATAAAATGACTTTATGAGTTATGATTCAGGGAGTATTTTAGTCTCTAGAGCGCAACCTGGCTGAGCCTTAGCATTAGATCCATGCTACAAGCAAAATACCTGTGAAATTTCATTTATATAATTATTTCTTAGATGTGTATGATAGTCATCAGGGACCACTATATATAATGACCCCTGTGTACCCGTTCGATGCTACAGCTTGAGAAACCATTTTTAATATAACGTGATGAGTCAAGAAGTATTTTAATCTCTAGACCGCCACCTGTCTCAGCTTTGCTACGCATGCTCATTGCTAAACCACCTCTAAAATTACATTCTATATTTTTATTTGTATATAAAGTACTTTTTCTTCTTTTTAAGACAAGCTCAGTTTTAAAAATAACTCATCCACTAATATTTAGTAGTTGATCTAAACACCTGCAAGATTTAATTTATTTTTGCATAACTTTCTTATATAACTTCATAAATAAAAAAATCTTTTTTATTATGAACCACATGCAAGATGCTACATGGAAAACGCGTTCAAGACTTCATTAATATGACTACATTGTTATTTCTTAGATTAAAAATGACTTTATAGATGCATATTTATTTTTTACTTGCTTTTTATATAAAATGAAAGTAAAGCAAACAGGTATAAAGATAACATTACATATTAAAGGTAGAGATCCTTTCATTTCTGTCGTCACGTTTATATTTCAATTATAACTTCTTTAAACAAATCCTTATATTTGTGAATTAGCTTTCTTTCATAGTATTAAAAGTATGATTTGGTATCTATAACCCCTATCATTGTGGCCTTTGAGCTCACAAATTGAAATCTAATGAAAATATGTATGAAATATTTTTCATTTCGAGGATCTACATTCTACGTGTACCATTTTTTTTTTTTATAAAACTGAGGATGATTAAAATCTCTTAATTTGCGAGATAGTATTTTTAGATTTTGGGCAAGGGGCACGTCTCTATTAACGATGTAATATTTATGTTTGCCCCAACCTTTTATGATGTTGATACACATATTAATTAATCGTAAGCACTTTTGTAAAATATACCTAAAAAATTGACGTGGTAACTCTTACAGTTTGAAAAATGCTTTGGTGTGGACTAGCTTAGCTTTCATTACGTTGTATTAGATCAGCTGCAAGCAGCCGTTAGATGAATGTAATAAAAATAATAACCATAGATTTTTGAATTTTTTTTTTCCAAAAATTTAATATTTAAAATTTAATTTTTTTTGTAAAAAGCTGTAGATTTTTGAAATTCAAGAAATACTCCACTCCTCAAGAGTAAGCACATAAAGGCCAAGCGGAAGTATGCCAATGACCACAAAGATGATTAACTCAACTTCTGGTGCACTGTTCTGTGGTCACATGAGACATAGGTGGAGTTGTTCGGTTACAACCAGCATCGTCACATTTAGCGGCAGAAGGGCCAAGCCTTCAACCCCGTCATCAGAGATGCTTAAGCTTAGAAGACATTGGTCGTTCAAGTAAGACAATGTCCCAAAGCACACATTGAAAAAGTTCAATAATGACTCAAGAGGCATAAGGTTAGGGTCATAGGCTGGCAAGCCCAAAACCTTGACCTTAAGCCTATACAGAATCTATGGACTACATTGAAAAAAGCATTGAGGAAATACATCCGAAAATCTCGATGACCTTGAAGATTATGTCAAGAAGAGTGGCCAAAATTGATCCCAAAATTTGCCTCAATTTGGGTAAGAACTTATCCTAAGTGTATTCAATATTTGAAGAAAGCCGGAGGTCCTGTCACAAAGTATTAAGTCATATTTGCTGCTTGGGTATGAATACTTATGAAACACCAAAAATGATATTTTGTTAATTTACTCCAAAAAATGAATGTATTATTGTTATATTTTAAGTGAAGAGTCTTTTTTGATTGACTAGGGATATTCCAAATGAGACTGTAGAAAGAACATAAAGATCTAATTATGTTTTCTTAGCATTTTTGTGAACGAATATTTTTGTGCTCAACTCCATATCCAGGAATTACTTTGGTTTATATCATCAATTCTACTCTGAGTACAAGAAAGACTTACAATTATAACTAATGATGTAAATCGTATGTATTTTTTAGCTGGTCCATTTTTTTAGAATTGGTAATCTGAAGAATGAATTTTCTTTCCCTCAGCTGTTATCATTATCATTTTATTCCTGAGACACGTACTTCCTTTCCTACTAAATTCAATTAGATTAAAAACCTGATTGAATATTTTTGTGTATGCTCATAATAGACGGAGCATTTGTTTAGAGTTATAATTGTAAGTCCTGGTTAGACTCAGAGTAGAATTGAGGATGGACATTGGAGTAATTCTTGCCAATGTTCCTTGTTTATTTCCTTCTCTCCCTCCTTCCTTGTCACTGCCGGTTGTAGTTGATTTATTGAAACGTCATGAGAGCTAAGGTTCTCTCTTCTAAAACATTCTTCAAATTTTCATGCTCACCATATTGATTTTTGATGTTTTTAACATGCCAATGATACACATGATTTCCATTTACTTATAACTCTCCAACGAATCCTCAATGCCATGTAAATTGTGTGATCTTTTTATTTGGCCCTTTTCTTTGGAATTGATACTCTGATGAATGAATTTTCTTTTCCTTGGCAGTTGTCATTATTATTTTATTCTTGAATAATGAACTTTCTTTCCTAAATAGATTCAATTATATTCAAAACCTGATTGAATATTCGTATGTGATCATTAAAGACGGAGAGTAACATTGAGAATTGTTCCCTAATTATGATTGTAAGTCCTTGTTGTACTCAAAGTAGAATTGGGTATCAACATTAATCTAAATTGCATAGTTTAAATACTCTCATTTAAAGGAATAGCTCTCCTTGGTATAAGGATAAATAAAAGTTAAGTAGCCTAACCTTGAAAAGTATCAGTATATTGTACAATATAATAGTCTTTTTTTTCTACTTGTTTATAAACCCCTTAAAACTTTATACATACATATATATTTTTTCATAAAGAATTAACTAAGTATTTCCTTTAATAATGGTCTGTATGTATAGTATATATATATGTTTAGTTAGATAAAAGCACAGATCTCAATTAGAGAAAGCAATGAAAGTTAAATATTTCAAGTTTAAAATAAAAAGGGAAACCATAAATAAAAAGAGCTGGGGTTAACTTTTTCTTATTTTTTTAAACTCAGAAATTCACAATTATGAAAACTAAAATTTTTTTATTAACAAATTTAATTTGTTTGAGTTTATTCTTTGGTTGGTTTTTTATTAAAGAACTCATTACCTTTTAAGGTCAGGTATTTAGAAAAGACACAAAATGGGATTTTTCATGCGATTTTTTTTGTGAATGTGTGTGCAACAAAAAATAAGTTGTTTAAGGATAATTTTGAGTAATTAGTGTTGTTTAATAATTATCATAGTTTATTGTTATTATTTACTATATTATATCGACAAATCAAGATTTTAGAAAGCCTTTTGTTAATTTTTGTCTTCGATCAGTACTGGTAGCTTTAAACAGGACTGCAGAGTCCATGCATCAAATGCTTGACTCCGACACCAACTACAACACACATTTTTTTAATAATATATTTTATGCCTACAATATAAGTACTATTGAACCATTTGAGTCTAGAGACTATAAATATAGATCTAATTTATAGCTATAAGTTGTTGTAAGTTAAATGTAGTAAATAATTTGCCAAGTTAAAAAAAAATGTTCAGAATATAAGATATTTAACAAGATGAACAAAAACTGAAATGGATCAAAAGTTATAATTTGCTAATCCATTCATAAGTTTCTGAACATAATTTATGAACTCGTAACCAAGAACAATAATACTAACAATCTCTCACTGCAATATTTATAGTTTGATTTAGCTTTAGTTTAGAATTTTAACATAAACAAACTAAATATAGATAAAATGTTTTTAATTGGCTATCTTTAAGATAGCGTGTTGGCGCCAGTATATATATTTTTTTTTTTTCAAAAATTAATTTTTTTGCTCGGTTTCATAAAATTTCTTCATTTGTGTGTGTGTGTGGGGGGGGGGATGGTGTTAATTTATGAAAATTTTTGAGTCTAACTTTTCTTGTTACTACATATCTTGGCATTTGAATAATAATAAAAAAAAGTTGGCTACCTCGAAAATTACACTTTTTTTCTTTCTTAACTATTTTCAAAATGATAAGAAGAAAATAAGGATTGTCTTGATCATTAAAGGCCTTTTTTAATTAAAGCACAAGTTTTATGATATTTTTACCTAATAAAGTATAGTTTGAGGTCATATTAAAAGGTCAAAGGTCAAAAAGGTCAAATTCTTCTAAATGTTCATTTTAGAGTGTGTACTATATAAAATCGAATTTGGTGTCTAAATTTATGTTCAAATCAAATAATTAGGAATTTTGGGAAAAAACCACACGATATTTTACCAAAACATGCAGAAATAAATCTACATATGATTATTATTAACGTAAGATTACTTTCTGCTAGACTTTACCATGTATGGTACAAAAAAAGGCAATTAAACTTTATTAATCTCCAATTAAGTGCCTTATATGAACAACTTATTATGTCATGAACGCCAAAACTTTGATAAATCATATACCAAAAGAAGTTAGTTATTAGTTCAAAAATTTGATGATTTAAAAAAAAAAAAATTCATTATTGAAAGGCAAATTTTGGTTGGCAAGTGGAATTTTGAGCCGTTACATAATCTGTAGAACAATATTTTCATGAATTAATGTCGTTGCAAGTACCAGTTCCACTATCATATACTTTAATACAGCAATAAATGCGTCAGTAACCCAGTATCACTACAGTACTGGAACACTGAACAACACAACCTATAGGGTGAGGACTCAAAAATTAGAAAATTTTAAAAGCCGTTTTCACTTCTACATACTTTTATTTTGTGCCATTTTTATGAAACTTTTGAAGCAAAAGTTGGGAATTCAACAATTTACTACACTTTTTATTATTTATGTCCCCCTCCATTTTGAGTGATGGCTTCGATAAAGGGACGAAAAGAAGCATAACTGGCCTAGATGAAGTCCAATGACAAGTTGTTTCACTCCTCCGTGATTACGGCCTTCAGGGCATTGACATTTGGGTAATAATTCTTGTTTGTCTTGTTCTCCGAGACACACCAAACAACGAAGTCTAGGGGGTTCACTTCAGGTGAGGACGAAGAACAGAAGTCTGCCGGCCAGAAGGGAGCCATATTCTCCCTTCAGAAATGCACCTTCTTGGACATGTGTGGAGGGACGCCGTCTGTGGCAAACAAAGAGTTGTAACAGGGGAACGTGCTCTTCAAACATGGCAAGACATGGTACCTGAGGACATTAGTTGACGTCTCTGTTGAATTTCTCGTTGTCCTTGGCATCTTGCTGCCGTTGGACCCCACGATGCCGAGTGTCATAAACTAAGTTGGATGTTTGATCCAGAACGTTTCCTTGACCTGAGATCTTGATTCAGACAAGAATTGACCATTTTCCCTGTTCAGAACAGTGTCCACTGTGAAGATCTTCTTGTCGAAGATCGACTTGTACACGGAAGAAATCAAATCACACAACCTCTGCCGTTTTGCTTGTTGCTCAGACATTTTTGATGACACAAAAACAAAACAGACATCAAATTGTAGCTTTTTGTCAGTTCTTTTAGAGCTGAGGCTAAACGGCATCGAAGATGATTCTATTTTTGAGTCTTCACCCTCACCAGAAAGAATTTTTTTATTTTTATCTATATTTTATATTTGCATCGGATGCCGGACTGCGTAGGATTTGTTTGCAATGGTTCCCTCTACAATATGTCATAAAACCTATGTCTTAAAAAGGAGTAAAATTTCTAGACAATATTTATAGCTTCTTGGATATACATATGTATAAAGTATTAAAGAAGGATTTTTCAATATACATATTTTGAGAGTCGAAATAGGATTCAGTCATAAGCAGTGGTACATCATGCTAAAAGCTCATTAAATCTCCAATAATTTAGAATATATAAATTTTTCCAAATAGAGAGTAATTGGTTTTTTTTATAAATAATTGTATTTCCGTCTGTGAAGCTCATTTAAGTTGAATTATTACTCTTTCTAGGAATGACAGCTGTAAAATTCAGTTTCACAATATGTTCTGGAGCAAAGTAAGCTTGAACATGGGTGACATAATTTGAACTTAAGACCAAGAGATAACTATTTAAGTATTTAAAGGAATTAGATTCCGAAAATTTGTGAAGAGAGAAGAATTGTTTCTAATTCATTAATTTGTGTACACATATCTCTAGTAAGTATCAGGTCTGTGACCTCATTTCTGAATAATTTAAACTCCAGTCCAAAGTTCAAGATATATCTCACGTAAAAAAAAAAAAAAATAACATGCAATTCATATTTGATATATTTTATCACAAAGGATAAAGGGATCTCCGTTTCGGAATCATGTCTGTCTTAATAGATATATGCAGTTGGGGAAAAGGAATGTCGTAATTCCCTTCCTTCTTTTTTTTACTAAGTATATCTTGTTCATTATTGGTCACATTGGATCACACGATAAAACGTTGTAAAGGTGAATTTATACTACAAACGCTTTTTGGACAATATTGCGCTTTGCAAGTTCTGTCGTGAATGATCATGCGTCGCATATGGAGGTATCAAAGGATGAAATTGGACATATCTAAATTCTTACTACATGAAAGGGAAAAATTCCTCGAAAGGACCAAGAAAATTTGAGATGTATACTGTGCCCATCCTCTTTCGGTTTGTGTTATACATCATTGGTTTGAGTGATTGTTTTCCCTCTCATTTCTGAACTTTACTGTCGAAAACTCGATCGTATGAAGCTGTTGATCGAACAGAAAGCATACAACATTGGTAAATAAGAGACAACAAGACATCATCAGGACATCACCAGGCCGCACACATCTTTGATGACGTGCCAGAAGCTCCGGGAGCACAGATGATAAGTTCTTATGCATCCAACCTATAGTCTAGACCTGGAACCAAGTGAAAGCTATCTGTTCTTTTCTATGCCCAACGCGTTTGGGGTACAAATTTGGCCTTAATAGATAACTGTGAAAAATAGTTGTCTGAGTTTTTCGCCAATAGGGACAAGGGTTTCTACGATAAGTGCATTATGAAGTTAGATTCTGGTTGGCAAAATTTATTTAACTGAACGGGATAAACTTGGCTTAATTGAATAATTGTAAATCTTCTTATAAATGTATTGAAATAAAGCAAAAAATACGAAATTACTTTTCCCCCGACTTATTATTTAAGATAAGGCAGTCGATGTTATCACAAAAATAATTTTGAATAATGTGAGCTCCAGAGCTAAATTTAATTATAATGAGTGCTTGCTCTGACTGCCCATATGATATTGGAAATGTAGAATTGAACTACAAAAACATTATTAATATCCTTTTGAGAACATTATACGTTTGATAAAAAGTTGATGAAAAGGTACCTAAATATTGAATACAAATTACTTTTGAAATAGTTCACAAATTTGCAAATTCTCAACAATTCCATCTCTAAAAATAATTGTTCCTTAATATTGGAAACAGATATTTTGTGGTCTGAATAAAGTTTCTTGTCGTTAAGTCTTTTCAGGTCAAAAGGCTCGATGAGTCCACTCTTCTAGAAGAGGTGTAATGGAAATACATAATTGTTTTCTCCAGAAGATGTTGAGAAACATTTGGCTGTGAATAAGGCTTCACGAATTAATCGACAACTTCTCGGTAATCTGCCTAATTGACCACTTTTCAAAATGCTGCTAATCATTTTTTTTCCAGCTTAGCTACTACTGGTTTAAGAACCAGTAGCTAAAGTTACCTTTTATAAGCACTCAATTGGTCGATTCACATCTGTAAATTAATCAGTAATCTTCCAAATTACTTATGGGTGCTCACTTAGTAGCTGTGAGTAAGATGCCGAATTCCTTTGATGATTTTGATTTTTCAAGATTAGCAGACATTTTCCTTGTGTTCCTTTGTCCCATGTAGAACTATAGATAAATTATCCGATTTCCAAGATGCCGTTTCAGAAAATAACAAAGTTATTTGTTCATAGCGTTCGAGACAATTTCCCCCACAGCGTGTTAGAAAATGAACTCAGGAAAATCGATCCCGTACATAAAACAGAGAAGGGCTTCGCCTTCTTTACGATGATGAGTACTGAGGACACAGAGGGGATCATGTGTTAATTGAATGGTACAATCGTCCTTGGACAGATAGTGAAGGTGGAGATTGCCCATGAAGGAGGTTGTCGTGGATCCCTGGCGGTTGTTATATCTTTTTGGATGCCCTTAATAAGGAGTAATATCGGTGGACATTACTAAATAATTAGCTTTTGCACTAAATCTTTACGATGGATTTAATTCTAACATTTTTTTTTGATTAGTATATTTATTGTCTAATTTTATGATTTTGACATTTACTTTATTATTAATAATTATTTAGATCTCATCCGTTGAGATATATCAATCATGTGTACAATTGTATATAGCAACTTCCACATTATGAAAAAAGAGGGATGATCTTTTTTATTAAACTCCACGTCTGGCTTTTGTTTAGCAACTTAAAGTTATGACATATTTAACTGGATTCCGGTGTCAGAACAAGAAAATATTATTTGGATCAATCTATTATTTCAATATTCTGTATTTATAATTTATTGTTATTATTAGTTATATGATTACAATTGTTTAATTTTGTATATTTAACATTAATGTATGATGGTTTATTTTTTAGTATGTAGATTAAATTTAATTTAAGCCTTCTTTTTTAAACTTGGAACTTCAAATATATTTCGAAATACTCTACTTTGTCGTTTCATTAGCTATTATTCTGAGAATAAGGTTCATAATGAATTACAATTTCATGGAGTGTGACGTTATAAAATCTACTGTAACGGATAAAAATCGTCTAAGTCAATTATACGTAGTATATCCTCATTAAACATTTTTGCTAATAAATACTCTCGTTATACCCTCAAAAATCATAATAAAGCAGGCAGCTGATAATCAAATCAGTATTTTAAACAATGATACCATAAGTCTTTCTTAATATTTTTTATTGGTTAGAATCATATCTATCATCATTAATTAATGTAAAATAAGGATTAATACTATATATTTCAATCTTTATTGACAAAGTAAAGAACTTTTGTCTCCTTTGAAACTTTGAATTAGATGTGCGACCTAAAGATGACATCGTAAGAAATTCAAATTTTGCACAGATTCCAAACTATCCGTAATCGAAATTGGAAAAAAGTAGAAAAGCATAGCGGCCTACTGCATAGATGATAGTTTGTATGTTGTTGACGACTGGGATGTTGTTTTTGTTGCTACTCTTTGCAGTTGCTATTCCTCCGTCTCTTTTTGTAGCAGGTGTTGCCTCTCCCCCTTCTGTCTGCCTATCTACCTAGATAATACCTACCTCCTCCTTAATTCCCAAGGAGGAATGATGATGAACTGAATGTGATAAGGTTCCCTTTTGTCACATGTAGAACGAACAAAAACAAAACTATAAGAAGCTCCTTCTTCCTTGCTTCATGTCGATGATAAGACATCTTTTCTGAGTGGCGTGCATCTATTTCGCCTACAATTGGTTAATGCTAGAAACTGATTTTATTAGTGAAAAGATTCATGAATTATCTCATTCTTGGGCAGCTGTCCCGAGGATTATTTGGTAAGGGGCACCAGTCTTTTTATCCTAATCTACTTTTGACATTGTGCGTCAGAATAGTAAAAAAAAGTTTTTTTAAAAACCTCATAGACCCAAAAAAGTTGGAATGGAGAGTGTTATCTAAGAATGTAATCACAGTATATGATCTTAAACATAATTCTTTCTTCCAAAAAAAATAAAATATATAACACATCCGTCAATAAGTCCCGGGCCTAACTACCAGATGGCGCTACTCAGAAAAAAATATTTTGGGAAGTACAAACACTCAAAAGGTTACTGTCAAAATTTCATAACGTTTGGTTTATCATTTATGAGTTCGAGTAGTTTAAGTGACGCTACTTTTGTGATTCTTAAAAACGATGGATTCAATGCAATTTTGAGTGTTGATTTATCATTGCTTTTTTTTTTGAAAAAAACAAAAAAACACTGTTCAAGCCATAGCTTTGCAAGAAAAATATTATCCGGACTCTTCCCCCATGGAAAACAACCATCAAACAATGGTTTGCCGATTTCAAACGTGCTTGCACGGAGACCCATGATGCTGAACGTCCTGGTCGGTCAAATGAGGCGGTTATATCGGAAAACATTGAAAAAAACCCTGAAAATATCATCATCGGCAATCGCAAAGTGAAGTTGCAAGAGATAGCTGACACTCTGAAGTTATCAAAATGTAGTGTTTACTCTTTCATATAGGAACATGTGGGCATGAAAAAGCTGTTTTCCAAATGGGTGCAGTGTTTTCTCCCACCAGAGCAAAATCAACAACAAGAAGATGATTGAAAGAGCTGTTTGGAAATGTTCACGCAAAATAAGAAGGAGTTTTTGCGTCGGTACCTCACAATGAATTAAACATACATTCACCACTTTACCTCAGATTCAAAATGTCAGTCTGCTGAGTGGTGTGCAGACAGAAAAAGCAGTCCAAATAATCAAACATCGACTGGGAAGGTCATGGCCTCTGTATTTTAGGATTCGGATGAGGTTTTATTCACTGACCACATTGAACATGGAAAAACAATCAACACAACTATTATATCGATTTGTTGGATCGTTTGAAGGCCGAAATTACCCAGAAAAGATCTCATTTGAACAAGAAAAAGGTGTTCTTTCACCAGGCAATGCACCGTGTCACAAGTCAATAAAAAAAAGTCGCGGAATCGGTCGAATTGTGTTTCGAATTGCTACCGCCTCCACCGTATTCTACAGATATGACTCTCATCGACTACTAGCTCTTCGCAAAACTAAAAAAATGCTCTGTGGAAAGAGATTTGGCTCAGACGAGGAAGTGATTGTCGAAACTGAAGCATATTTTGAAGGTCTCGATAAATCGTTTTACGCCCGTGGTATAGAAATGCTAGAGAAACCTTGTAATGATTATATCGTTCTAAAAGGAGATTATATTGATGATTAAAAATGAATTTTGGTAAAAAAATGTTGTTTTCCTATCTAAACCTCGGACTTATTGACGGATGTGTTATTTCTGCAGATGTCCCTGAGTATGACAAATGCCATTTCTCCGTCTTTCATGGGCACATGGACTAGTTATTACTTTATATTTTGATGTTTTATCTTCGAAAATGAAATAATATTGATAACAGCTTTGGAATTAATAAACCCTGTTCAGATTACTATCTACAAAAAGGATCTTCCGCTTTCTGGATCATATTTTATAATCCTATATTTATTACCCATTTTGTAATATCTGAGAAGACACATTATAGAAAAAAAATCCACATCTAATGAAATAAGTAGAACAAAAGTCAATATAAGAAGATATTCAGTATCCGGATAAAATACATCGTGTATACAATAAAACATCCATACCTCCAAATATTTCGCCACATTCAAAGAAAATGACTTTCTCTACAAAACAAGTAGAAGGGAAAAAAAAGAATTTTAAATGTAGAGGAACACTTCAAACGAATTTTTAGTGAAACCCAATGCAATAAAAGCGACATGAAATGAATACTTTTTATTTAAAAAAAAACAAAAACCATTATGAATATTTAAATAGTTTATATAGTTTAAAAGGACTTATTTAAGAAAGAAGTGCTCATGAATATGTTGGTCAATGGCGTATGATGAACCCAAGGATATTATTTACGTATTCACTTTGCTACTTAGATTGTATCTCGCAACCTTTCTTCCAAACAAAAATATATAGAAAGGGTCACAATTGGCCAATTCTTACCAACTATGTAACAAATAGTATGGTCCACTGTTCACAGCTCAACAAGAATTGAATTATGATTATGTGGATGCGCTGAAATATTGCTTAATAGAAGATTCAAATCAAGTGATACCATTTTGAGCAACCCAATTGTTGACACATAATTGATGGGGCTTGAGCAAACTAAATAAAGTATTTTAGAGAAGACGGGCTTGACTCAACCTACACAATAAAATATAGATGCTTAGAGGATCAGTAACATTTAATCGATTTTGTCTCCATTGGAGACCTCTTCAGAAATAATACCTTAACAATATTCTAAAATTTTAACAAAAAAAAACAAAAAACATTTGAATTTATAAATAGGAATATTTAAAATAATATATATGAGTACATTAACATATTAATAATGAAATATCGAGATATATTCACATATACATGCCTGATGTGATGGTTTGATCCAAATTATTTATGAGAACCATGAGGGTTTCGGAGGTTCGGAGTTTTTGACAATGGTTTGGGAGTTAGGGATTTTCTCTTCTGTAATCTCAAAAGTTTTTCAAAGTTGGGGTCTTCATAAAGATGCTCGGAGTCGAAGTAAGAAGGTCGACAACTTAAAGAAGACGGACTTGACTCAACCAATACACTAAAAAACATATATATTTAGAGGATCAGTAACATTGAATCGAATTCATCTCCATTGATATAATAAATAATTAAATTTATTATCCACAAGGTGGTGCTACAGTCCTAAACTTGGAGGCGTAAGATAAGTATTTCACAGCGCTCTCTACAATATGAGTATCACATTATATTGAATAATAATATCATTGAGAGAGATACGTTATTTGTCTGCAGCTGTGTTGGTTCTCTCTCCCGGTTTGCTTACAAGCTAAAATAAGTAAACAATGCTCATACCACATATGAGTCCTTTAAAAATATATTTATGATCCTGGACCCATGATTGCTTACGTCTTTGTCGTTATATAAACTTTCTTTATTTCCTTACTTTTCTTCTTATCTATAGCTCAGATTCAATGGTAAAGACAAAAGGTAAAGTTCAAACCTATAATATAAAAAAGTGTCTAATATTTCAAAATCTCCAGGAAGCGAAATCACTATAGGCAAGAATGTATGAGGTAAAATTTACATTGGGAAAAATGTACACGGCAAGTTATCCTATTTTTAGCTACTCAATTATCGGGAGCGTCCGCAGAATTATATATATATATATATATTTCTTGGTTTTTTGCATTTTTTTTGGATATAATTTGATAAAATCCCTAGCTGTTCACAAAAAAAAATTAAAATATTGAATTGTTTGGAAGGAAATTTCAAAAATCCACTGCTGCTGACATAAAATTTTAAATAATTTTTTTTTTTCCAAAAAAATTATTTAAAATCTATAGCTATTTATAGATATATTTATATAATTTTATATTTTTGAAAAATAAATTAAATTTTAAATATTTGCATATTTTTTTATTTAAAAAAATATACAAATATTAAATTTTCTATTTTAAAAGAAAAATTCCTTAATTTGGGGATGGACTACAAGGTCAGGGGAATAGGTATACTTATTCACTCAAAATTGTTTTTGTACTATTTTTAAGTCGGGTTACCACATTTATTGTGCATGTACGCGTATACGTGTATATGTTAGGACTGGGAAGGTACACTAAATCCACAGTTTGGTACAAATCACATTACACCCTTGATTGTACGCGGTTCGATACTGTATAACAGTAAAATGATTTTTTAATGAATTAATATAGTTCTTCAAGTTTTTTCGATATTATATTCTTTAATGGTTTATTTTTGTATAAATTATTCCTTAACATACTTAAATTTTCTCAAAAACAAAGGTTCAAATAAAATATTCATGCGTTATATAATATTATTGTTTATGAATTTATAATTTTGCAAAAAGATGAGCTTGTCTTCAGTTTCCAGTAGTAAACAAGGCGGATTAGCTGTCACAATATCGCCAGCTGTCGATTTGTTTTTGTGTTTGATACCAAATTTCCTGTAATTGTAGGGGATGCATTTATCATTTTGAAAGTCATCCTCTCTTTTTCTATTTCTTTTGGATAATATTTTACTTCTTTTGATCATATTTTTTATAAATGTATGTTATTTATAATAAATAAATTAAATAAAGAATGTTAAAAAAAATTGTATATCAAAATATTTAATATGTGATGATATACATACCTACAGCCCCGTGTTAAAAGAACGTACCGAATTGTAAGGCTCATACCGAACCAAACCGCGATACCAGTCCTAGAATATATGAACCTGTACCGATATGAAAAAAGTTGAGAATTTGGTATCGTCGGAAATTTTTTAAAGTGCATTTTATTCCTCTGAACAAGGAAATAACCATTAAATGTGGAATAGATATAGTAATCTCACTTTTACGCTTCATTTCCAGTGTGGACTGGTGCCCCATACTGCAAGATTTATAACTTAGGGTAACGAAATCTCTACACACAATACTATAAATTTCATTAAATTAAGACTAATAGGACTCAAAATCTGCACCATCCTATATATTGCACTGTATTCTTGTATCATAGAATATTCCATTAAAGTTATCCTATATTGAGCTACTCAATTATTGACAATTAATGACATTATTAGAATGTTGGATCTTAGAAATCCCTTCTTTTTCCATCAATTTTGAATAAACAACACAAGGGAACAATAAAGAGAGGGGGAGGATTTTGTACGAATGAATTGAAGACAAAAATTGAATTAATCGATAAGCGCAGAATCAAAACTGGTCCCAGTTTTTCTCTCAGTCATCTGAATTCTGAAATATCTGATATTATTGCAATTTGAGATTGTTATCGTTCAGAGTCACTTTTACCCTTAAAAAAATCCCCAAATTAAAATTAGGATTAATAAAACGTATGTAAAAGTGTTTTTTATAATTAAAAAGTGCTTTTATTGACTGTGTATCTTCTTCTGAACTCGATATATTTCCATTTTTAGACTGAAAAAGGATGAAAAACGACACTCACCTGTAGACCCGTATAACTTATTCATAATACATAGTGATTAGGAATATTATAGATTATGTTATAGGAAAATATTCAATTGTATAATTTAGAAAAAAAAATATGCATCTCGAAGGTTTTTGTTCCATTTTGTATTTTTTAAGTGATTCCCTTTTTATGGGGGTGTACCAGTAAATAATCAATATCATTACATCTTTTACGAATTTCAATTCGTCAGGCTTCTTAAAAGGAAGATGGATGCAATCAAAGAAAGATACTTCTAACTTTATCATCCCTCTCAAGAGTTTTTCGAGAACAAATTCCAAATTCCATGAGGGATGACGGGAGGAGAATTCATCCGAGGAAAACTATCAAACTTCGTAAGGGAGTAGAGATAGTAAAATAGTAGAAAAATTTTAATATTTCAAAATGGGATCACTTAAAATGCTTGTACATGCATATACAGTTAAGTAAATTGCTATGTATACCTAAAATAATATACTTTTGATCAATTGATTTTTCAAAGTAGACCCCCCCCAAAAAACACAAAAAAACAAACAAAAAAAAACAGAGAATAAAAAAAACTTTATAAAATCAAATGTGCAAAAACATTGCTTCAAAGTTTGTTGATTGGAAATTCGCAGACAAACATATTTATTATTGTTGAATCTCGGTCTGAAGATCTTAGACCAATCTAAGACACAAAGAAACATTCGTTCTGGATCCGTCTTATAAAAATATCAGTTTGGATCGTCTTATTGAAAATTCGTACTAGAAAAATGAACAATTGAAGATGTTATGTGAGTTACAAAATGGGGAACATTGACCAACAATAATGTCAAATAAAGTTAAATTTGTTGGATAGACAGTGATGCTAATCCTGAGTATTTTGGGCATGTTAAAAATAAAAGAAATCAAAATTAATCTGACAATTTGAAGAATATTTTGGAGGAGTGCAGCTTAGCTGTCATGGTGTTACATTAGATCAGCTACTTACTATCAGCTGTAACAAGGGAGAAAGGAGAGAAGGAAATAAACAAGGAAATTGTCAAGAAATACTTGATGTCAATCCTCAATTCTACTTGGAGTCCAAAAAGGACTTACAATTAATTACAACTCCACAACAAAGCCTCTAAGTCATTTATGAACCCACATGATCTGGTTTAGAATATACCTAAATGAATCTATAAGGGAAAGGAAGTTCCCCACTTAGGAATTAAATAATAATGGCAACAGCTGAGGGAAAAAAATCATTCTTCAGATAATCAATTCCAAAAAAACGGGCCAGCTAAGAATTACACACAATTTATATCTCTATTTATACTAATCGGGAGCATTTTGGCCATTTGAAAGAAAAATAAACCAACCATCAATTTGATAACCTTGACAATTTGAAGAATGTTTTAAAGCAGATCAGCTTAGCTGAAATAAAGTTGCATTAGATCTGCTACAATCAGCTATGACAATTGAGGAGGGAGAGATAGAAATGAATATTGATATTGGCAAGAATTACCTAAGACTGAACTGAAATAAAAAATTCGGTCTTGAAGCAAGTCTCAACACTAATGTTTACAAACCTACAAATAAATAAAATGAAAAGTAGCTTTGATTACTCACAATCCAAGTATAATATTTTTGTGTTTCGGGAGTTATTAGAGATACCGGCTATGTTCGAGGAAAGGGTTAAGGAAGGCTACAGAGTAACACTGAAGGAGAAGGACTGGTTTTCCTGGATGTCTCCAGGAGCGGACGAAGACATGAAGATAGAGACACTTATAACGTGGTTTCTTTTTAATGTTTATACAAATTAATGCCATGGAGTCTAGTTAAACAGTTCAATAATATCGGAATGGATTGAGGAAGAAAAGCGTGCACTCGCACTGCTACGTTAATCTTGTCTCACTAGAGTCACAAATATTCACATTTATTTTCTTTTAAAGATGCATGATGTCTTCAACAGTTCACCAATCAAATCAGTTATGAACAAATTTTAAATGAGATTCATCAAGACCACTTTTTGGGGCTGATCAAGACCAAATTTTTCGATGCAACTGATCCAAACCCAACGTTTTTAAAGGACACTATCAAACCAGTGTAGGATTTCCAGACTGAAATATAAACATTCTTCATTTAATTGTAAGGAATATTCCACATCTTAAAAGTTCAGTTAACTTGAATTCATCCAATTAGAGTTCGGAAAATGATTAAATATAGTTAAGAGTTTTTGATGTTTTGGGGCGTTTCTACTTATTTGGGCTTTTTTATTTTGAGCGAAGATCTTTTCAGCAGGCTTCTTTTCGAAGCAGATGTAGGACACGGAGGATTAGAGGGTCGGCAATGTAGCTGTGACGGATTTGGTAGGCTTTGAACTCCACTTGTCATCAAATATCGTAGTCCTGTGGTTTGAAGTCCTGGTTCATAAAAAATACTTCTACAACGCTATATAAGGAATTGTTGATGCTCTTGAGTCAAAATTGCGACCCTTCAAACTTTTTTGACTTCCTCCTAGTTGCTTTGATCACATTTTACTCAATAGACCAGTGTATATACTTTTTTTTTCTTCATGTTCATGGCCGTATTGACCTCAAAAGAGTGTTTGACTGCTCCTGGGGTTAAATTGACTGGGCCAATAGTACAAGGGCAATCCTTTAGGCCGGACCCATCTTCCATTCGATTGTGAAAGTAGTAGATAGTCAGGGATGTCATAAATATTTGGAGGAAGGGAGGAGGGCTTTTAGAATTTGTTTGAAAGAAATAGAAAATTCATTTTTTTGGAAAAAGATGAATTAATTTAAATTTTTGGAATAGAAGTTTCAAATATTATATTTTTGGAGAAAAATTATCAATAATTCACATCTATGTATTTATAAAAAAATAAATTTGTTGGAAAAAAAAAATCAAAATTAAATTTCAAATATTAAATTTTTTGGGGAAAAGAATTGAAAAGTTAAATTAAATTTCTATTATTAAATGTTCTTGTAAAAAACAAAAATTACATAATTATGTGTGTTTGTATGTGTGGGGGGAGGGATACAGGCTACAGTCCCTCTGACCTACACCCTGCAGACACACCGGATAGTGTGGTGTTAAGTGTCCGAGCTGTTTGATCAAAGGTTCATATCATAGTTGCATTCTTCAACCTTTTTGTTGCCGTCTTTGCCCAGAAGTGCGATATATTTGTTTGCAATATCTTGTTAGAACGATAAACTACACCAATTTTCAATTATGTGCTCAACTATATCATTGAATTTCTCTACACCTCTCAAAAGTACAGTTAAAGATGTGGCTACAGACTTATTCACTACACGGTATCTTTGAAAGGGCTTTCACCTTTGCGTTATACAGACATTATTTTCATTTCCATTCCCAGAAAGAAAGGAAAGTCATAAATCAACGTTCATTTCTATCCAAGGATATTGATTAACTTTTTCTTGGAATAAGATTCACCTTTTGAAAGACTCTAATCTTTTTCCATTATTTCATAATGAAAAGAAAATTCAATTTTCCCTTCTTTATCTTAACAGTTCTTTTACCACCTTTTTCTCCATTTATTTTGATATTGAGAAGGATTTTCCTTTTTATATGTAGAACAAAGGATAGGTCTTACCAAATGAAAATTATAATATAATTCAACAATGATGGTCCATGATTAAAATTTCTTGGAGAGGGGTTGTTATAAATACATTAATAACACTATATAAATATACAGCGTAGAGGGTATAACAACTCAATTCGGCGGTTTTGTTCAATCTACAGGATGCCCCTTCATAACGTGGTTTCAAACCCCGTGGATTTCGAATAACACGGTGCTTGGAATTATTCTCACTAAACGCAATATGTTAAATTCCCCTCATATTGCGTTTTTTATATTATGATAACAAATTATAAAAAGATTTGTCGGGTGGTCAATTGAAATATGAACCCTTACTAATTCAATAATTAATGAAGGTTTAGTGGTGGAAATTAATTCATATTCCGATATATTATATCATAAACAATTAGTTACAAAAACATACAAACCTGAGCTCTCTAAATTACTTACAAATCGAGAAAATGGCACTTGAACGTGATTGACTAATTTCTATTCGCGGGATCGCGCAGTTAAGCGTCTCCAGGACCACTATCTACGTCGTCAGCAAGTCCGGAACGTTGGATAGGTTGAAGGGCGCTGTCAAAAAGGCAAAACTGGTACTGGATGAGTTATAGAAAATCGCCCAGGTCAATCCCCTCAAGTCTATAAGGGGCCATGCAAGATATCTCACGATTTCAGATCAGACCGTCAAGAAAGCACACCCAAAAAAGTGTATGGATAGAGCCTTGTGGAGATGAAGAGGCCACTTTTGACACCAGCAATGAAAGAAACCCATCTTCTCCGTTGTAATACTCACTTTAGTTCTTTTGGTTTCTTTTGTGACACACTTTTCCCCATTCCCCTACAACCCTAATATCCCCCTCGACTACACATCTTTTGGGTACATGTAGAGGCGAAGGCCTGCCATCATCCAAACACCGAGGAGCTCAAAGCCACTTCCAGCCAGTACTGGGATTCCATGACAGATGACTACATCCACAGCGGGTGCCAGGTCTTTTGTCGCTGCATGAAAGCCATCATTGCCGTTAAGGGCGGATGCATTAATAATCAAGAGAGCTCAGATATACATCTATTTATAGTATTCATTTGATTGAAATTCTATTGTTAATAATTAATTATACAATCTTGTTGAAGCTTAAAATTCAAAGAGTTTTAATGGACGTCTCTGTATATTAAAGTAAGCAATATTTTTTTTAGTTATTGACGAGTTTGTTTATACTATGCCTAATATTCATTAAAGATGGTATTTGTGTAAGAGTGCGAGGGGAAGGTGGAAGTGAGACAAATGGTACACCTGAATTAAAACCTTTGTTGATATCAGCTTCTTGTTATATAATTTTAGGGGATAAAATGAATAGAAAAGATAAACTTTTACATTAAAAATAAAATTAGTGCAGGCTAAATATCATTCTTATATTTAAAAACGTATATATTTATTTTATTACGCATTTGAGTTTTAGAGGGAGATTTTAACACACCCTCTACTGATTAAATACTGAACAAAAAATAAGAAAAAGCACAGACTCAACTGTTTTTCCTTTTCTAACCCCAATAGTCAAGGTTAGTAGAAATAGAAATGTACCCGTACAACGGGGACATTTCTATTGCAGATAATTCTTGTTCCCAAAAACTGCGATAAATCAACATAAATCGATCATTTTTTTAAGATTGATTCAAAAAATAAAAATTGAGTCGCAGATACATCTATGGAACATATATCTCACTCAATGTAGCCTCACTTGACATCAAAAACGGCATTGATTAGCTTCCTGAACTGCATGCAGGGACTCAAAACTAGAGGTCAATAAAAATTCTTGCATTCCCGGAGATGGAGTCGATCATAGGCTTCTTGGGGGTGCGAGGTGCTCTCCTGACCTTTGACTCAAGTGATGAAAATCCGGAGTATTTTTTTAGCTCACCCTTGTTTTTGAAATTGGTGATCTGAAGTATGGATTTTCTTTTCCTATGCTGCTCTCATTATCATTTTATTCCTGAGACACGTACTTCCTTTCCTACTAAATTCAATTAGATTGAAAACCTGATTGAATATTTTTGTGTAGTTTCATAATAGACAGAGCATTTGTTTAGAGTTATAATTGTAAGTCCTGGTTAGACTCAGAGTAGAATTGAGGATGGACATTGGAGTAATTCTTGCCAATGTTCCTTGTTTATTTCCTTCTCTCCCTTCTCCCTTGTTACTACCGGTTGTAGCTGATCTATTGAAAGGTCATGAGAGCTAAGCTTCTCTCTTCTTCAAATTGTCGGGATTACCATGTCGATTTTCGGTTTCTTTTTTTTAACATGCCATTCTATACAGAATTTTCATCATTGCGTATGTCTATGTGTCATATTTTCATTCTTTGGGAGTAAAGTAGAAAACGGATTAACTGATTAACATCATGAGAGCTAAGCTTCTCTCTTCTAAAACATTCTTCCAATTGTGGGAGTTACCAAGTTGATTTTAGGGGGTTATTTTATTTCAAAATATTCACAATTTTCATTACTAATTTTGATATTGTCTATTTTGAATTCCGCTCTTCTCCCCCCTAAAAAATGAGACCCAAATACTTAGCCACCGAATGAAAAATATCCTACAAACTTTTTTTTCATATCAATTACACAACTTATGAAAACCTATTCCTAGGGAACTGAAAAAAAAAAAAAAAAAAATTATGTCTCAACTGTCAAACATTCCAAACCTCCCCCAATTCTTCCATTCTTTAAAACCATAACTGTCAATATTGATATAGGGGAAAAATATATACAGAGAACCTTTTAACAATAAAATATAAAAAAATATTTATGTATTTTTTATGGACAGTTTGAATAATATATATTTTATTTATTCGGCATTGGGTTTTTACGGTTTATTTATTTTACTTATATTATTTTATGGTCTAGCATCGGAAACGTTTCCAATGTTCAATTTATATTTTTTTTTGGTCACTGAGTCAAAAAAATCAATTCTTTATTTTCACGTTTACATAAATAATAGGATTGCTAATAATTATTTGCTTTCTTCATGTACAGCATTTCCAGAAATAACATAAATTGATATTTTATTTATAACACTGCACAAAAAACCCATAAATGACCTGTTTTAAAAATTTATTCTTTTTAATCAAATAATAGAAAAGAGGCAGACAACTGAATAAAATAGAAAACGTAAAAAAAAATTGATACCTGAAAATGTTAAAAAATATATGCTGGACCAACTTTATCGAGAAGCAGACCTTTTTCATAGAGTTAAATTGAAAATAACGAGCTTTGATGATTTATCGAAATCAAGATTACAATGTTTACAGTTTGAAAAGAAAAATAACCTTCATAATAACTTATCAATCATACGTTAAAAATGGTATGGAATCGAATGATCCTGAATTAGTTTGCAAGGAATTGTATCGACTGCAAACATACATCAAAATGTATGAGATGCAATCTAAGAAATGCTTCTTTCTGTGAAGACCTCTGATGCAGATCTGATAAAGAGCTTTCACTATAAAATGAAGATAACAACATGGTTGAGGTTCACCTTTCAATAGAAGAAATTATATATGCTATTAATCAATTTTCACCCTAGAATTTTATAAGAAATATGTTTCCTATCTTTCACCGATTTTACTCTTGTTTTATGAAAAGGTTCTTAGTGTTGGTTTTTCCCCTGATTTTGCTTCAGGGGGACACAGATTCTTGATTCCGAAACAAAAAAAGAATACTAGATATCTTAAAAATTTAAGACCTTTTGTTATACAAAATTGCTTGTAAATTTTTTTTCATTCGTAGTCTCTAATCGAATACACAAAGTTTTAAGAAAATTTTTACATGAATCACAATATGATTTTGTAAAAAACAAGATCATGGATAGTATCCCTTTTACACTAAAGGCTCTTGTTGAGTCTAACAGTGACTTAATAGTGATGGCAGTAAATTTTGCTAAGGCCTTTGATACTTTGTCTCATGAGTACATAATTAAAACCCAGTAACGAAAAGAATTTGGTGATTTTATAATTCGTATGGTTGCAGTTATCTTAGCGCGCACTTGTACAATGATTAAATGCAAAAAAGAATTCGAATATTTTTCCAACAACAGGGGCATTTGTCAGGGAGATCCTCTGTTCCAATACTTTTTATCATATGCCTTGATGGGGTATATATATAATAGAAATGGAATAGAAGGCTTTCAGTTGCCACACTCAAATTTAAAATGTCTATGTTATTCAGACGACTTAACAATGATATTTTCCAGGAGTCCGTATAAGACAATAAAATCAATCAAAAACACTTTTGGGGTCCTGTCTTCATTCTCTAAATTATCTGGTCTGTTGTTGAATGAAGAGAAAACTGAAATTATCAGTCCTTATAACGGTTTACTTGGAAAGGCTTGGCCTTATCTTAAACTGAAATCAAAGTTACAACTCTTGGGATCTTGGATAGGCAAAGGAAGTTGCGAAATGAATGGGAAAGAGATTTGTAAGAGAATTAGGAAGACGGCTTCTTATTTCTCTTCTTTCAATTTAAAAGTACGGAATAGGATCAGGGCATGTAATATTTATATTATTCCTAAAGTAACGCATCTCTTCCGTGTTACACCTTTCAACAACAGTATCATTAGTGAAATATTATGCCTAGGAGATTCCTACTTGAACTTACTGATCAAAAAAACAAAAAAAACATAAAGCACCAAAGATTCGATAACTCATTGAACTTTGGGGCCTGGGTGTGTTTGATTTCATTTTTCTCTGGAAAACTCTGAACTTTTCTTGGATTAGAAAGTTATGGGAAAATGAAGACTATTGGAAAATTCATTTAAATGAATTCTTAAATCAAAACCACGTGGAATTTCAGCTAAGCCCACATTTGGGACTTTTGGATGTTTGTAAAGTGTTGTCATAATACTCGGAGCGTTTTAAATTTAAATTGTCATGGTGCTACTGAAGTAGATAAAAAGTTTGAATTATCTTGAGGATGGGAAATGCCGACTAGAGGTTTCATTAACCAGAATGCTGTGTGTACCATAACCTCCGATATTGCTGCAGATGTTAACTTCACAGAATGTCTAATGAATAAAGTGGCTTTTGTCTTTAAATTCATTTATTTTTGGAACAAACATTTTAGTAAAACGTCATCTAGTCCCTTTTAGACTGAAATCATATTATACAAGTACTTCCTACTTGAGAAAACGTATTTACACACCAACCTTAACCCCATTCAACTCATGTTTGGGACAACGCAGTATTAAAAAATGTAGCCAAGATAGCCTTAAGGCAATCACCAATAAGTTTTTTAGTGCGAGTGAAAGATAGTTTAAATACAGAATATGTATTATCCGGGACTCTCGAAGTTGTTTCTAACTATTTTAATGACGAAAGGAGAATTTGCTTCTTCTGTCAATGTTGAAAAGAGACAACCGATCATATTTTGTGGGAATGTAAATCTTTTTCTAAAATTTATGGGGACGTTATTGAAATGGTTAGTACATTATTCAATAAACAACTGAGTAAAGAAGAGTTCATCTCTACTTCAAATAATGAGATAGTTGATGCAATTATTATAAAAACGCAGTATATAGTCTATAAATCAGTGACAGTAAAAGAAGACAGCCTCGATGGAATTTTACATATAGCCCATCTTAATGCGAATGTTTTATTGAAGATTTAAACATTTTAATTTTTTTTAGTTCATCGTCCAATTGATGTTATTCCTAAATGATTCATTTAAAATAACCTTGATTGTGCCATATTTTATAATGGTCTTTTTAATTTTCGTTTGTCTACATGTTTTAATGAATTATTTTTCGAGTATATTGTGTTATTATAATAAGCTTGTAAATGTTTATATGCGTGGCAATAAAGGCAAATAAAAAAAAGCAGCCATGTATTTTGAATAGATCAAAATGAAATGACAGTTTCAATTATTTGATACTATTTGAATGATCAATGTAATTAAATAAACTAAAAAAAATCAATGTAATTAAATAATGCTTTTTAAGACGAAGAAAGTGCAACTTGTACAATTTGCTTATACAAGTTGAAACTTGTATAGACGTCGCAACTTGTACACAACATATATACCGATCATGATAAAACATTCAATTATTGCATTTTCCTCATCACAAGTAATCTAAATTCTTCAATTAAAACTATTTATTTCATTTTTTTGTCTGCAAATTCTACAAGACATAAATATTATATATGCATAGATAGTTTTATATCACACCTTGGTATTATTTATTATTAAATCATCAAATTATAATTAATTATATTCGTCTACTATCTACATATACTTTTAAAATTTTCATTTGAATATATGTCTAATCTTAGGGATTACTCCCCCCTCTTCGGAAAAAGTTAAATTATTTAGATTAATTGAAAAAATATAAGAAATGAATAATGAATATCTTTCTATGTATTAACCTATTTTAGATTACAGTGGAACCTTGATATACGAGCGATCCAACATACGAGTCCTTATTATGCTGTCCTTTATTTCTTAGATTTCGGTATCATCTGCATTGTAACCTTATTCTTCAAAAGGTGGTGGATTTCTTTAATACGGAGGAGTGTTACTTGTCTCAGCTATGAGAAAAAAAAAGTATTTTGTACCGAAATTGATTCCAACTACATGGATGGGTAACGAAACGTGGACTGTTAATTAATGATAATTTTCTCATTTTTATTGGAAGGTTTAGTGATTATTTTTTGACATTTGGCTTATCCTTTGTGCACAAACTAACTGCAATTATACATTTCATCATCTCTTCATGATAACATAGCAAGAAGCCAAAAGACAGTGCATATGAGATCTTCTAGATCCTGAGGTAGAGGTGGCAGGATTATGGACATGTGAAGTGCTCTGGGAGCCTGTTTTTCAAGTGGCCAAGATGAAATAATTATGGAGAAGAGCTATTCAGGTTGTGGAAGGCACAATTTAAAAAGTGACCCGGAGTTCCTACCAGCTTGAGAAGATCATCAAGGAGGGCTCCGCCAAATCGGTGAATTTTCTAGCCAATGACTTCTCTGCGGCCGTTAATGACAACTTGGGATCGTTCTCATGCACGACGTCCCCACACCACCTTTTGCGTGAGGTAATGAAGACAAGGAAACTCGGAAGGGAAAGAGATGTGTACTTGATTGAACTTGCTGGACTTTGCTGGGTGGGCACTTTGTTAAGGTAAACCAGCAAAACTCCACAATTAAATTGGAATCACAGAAGAACACCATAGAGGCTGCATTGGACAACTTGTCTGATGAGTTTTTCATCAACTCAAGCAACATCTTCCGGCGACGTCTAAAGGCTGTGATTGATAATCAAGGTGGTCATAGTGAGTAACCAAGTTTGCAAAGGCCTTGTTTATAATTTTGTTAAAAACTAAAAAAAATATTGAAGTATTTCTAAAGCAACGGCTAGTGTCCAAGTTTTGTTGCCCAGCCCTATACATTAGAACCACACATATAATATATTTTAAATAATGTTTCTTTTTATATTTCAGTTAATACAGAGTGGTGCCCCAAAACTTGGAGTGGCATGACTAAATTACATAAAACGTGATTTTTATGGAATCAAGAAAATACTTCACATAAGGTATTTTTGATATTTGACAGCCCTTGACGATGAAGGGCACGTCCATGGCGTACAACGCTGTCGTGATGGCAGCTCATAGTGAATCCAAAGTTGGGATGATAACTCCAACTTACACTCTTCTCCAAGACCAAACTGCAAAGTCCAGGGGGCTGAGGTCAGGACTGGAGGAGGACCATATAGAAGCAGACCAGAAGCATAATTTTTAGTTCTAAATGGCTGTATGTGGCTATAATGAACTTCTTGATACTATAGAAAGTCCGGATGGATATGTTAACAGTCTCTTCGGCCTTCTCGACAAAAATATGTTTATCTGCGTTTAAGCTGTCGTTTGGTTGTTTAATTAAATATCGTAGGTAAAATTGTAACTAGCGCCGAGTACCGCACCTCCCGTATTTATGGCACTGGTCTTAGGTAAAGTGGTGTCGAACACAAATCAAATGGACACCTCTGCTTCTACGTAAATATATTTTTACTTGATGAAGATAGTTTCTTTTTAATTTTTCGAAGAAAGGCGTTTAAATTGAAATAGTTCTGCCTGAATAATGAAAAAAGGAATTATATTATCAAACACACTAATAAATTCTTACATAGGAGACTACCCTTTCTAAATATACCGTCCACCATAAAATTTATTGTATATATTAATAATATTACGGAGACTTAAAAAATGAGATATTTATAAATTAATATGGATTGGATCCCAAAGGCTATGTAATATGTAGGCATATAATATATATGTAACCTTGAAATAAGAATAATGGATTTAAGTCAATTGTAGTTTAGGGATGATTGTGTTTGGTAGAGTTCGAGTTTTTGAGCATTGACCGACTTCTTGTTCAATTTAATTAATTTTAAAATTAAAAAGTTTTGTGTTAATGTTGAGATCTTTGGCCTGCTCAATAACAATTTTTCTTATTTTATAACTAGCTTTATTAAATACAAATTGCAAAGCTTCACTAGAAGCCCCACAATTGAATGACATGTTATCACATGCTCACATCCTAGCAATTTTTTTATCAAGACTTTTTTTAGGGTTTGTAATTTTTTTGAAACATTTTTTAATAACTTTTGTTTTCTTCTGTGATGTTTTGATGATCTACGTTGATTTCATGTTTTCTCTTCACATGTTCAAAAATCCCTGTTGTAGTTGAGCCTTAGTCATTTTTTTTTTTTGGTTAAAATAATTTATTTATATTCAACAATACAAACAGTGTAAATAATTCATACACATAGAGATCAAAAGTAGATCATATAAATAAAAAGCCACAGGAGAATTACGGTTAAAAAAACATAAATGAACATTTTAGTTCATATGTAGTAATTAAAATTTTGGGTAAAATGATCCCAAGCTTGCTGGAATTAGAATTGCACACATCCACAAAGTCCAAGAAGTTGTTTAGAACTGATTGATTGCCAATGCGCTGAAAAAGAATAATAAGCAAGGTTAAACTAGTTCAGCTTGCAGCTTAACACAATGCACATGATTTCAGGAAAAAATGGCAAGGCATATTAGTTCAAAATAGATCGATCTTCATTCATTAAAGACTGAAATACCTCAGTGAGCTCTACAGTTTTCCTCCCACTCTCCAACGACTCGACCATTGACTACCTTCCCGAATCCTCTCAGTGGTTTCTTACTCTACAGCCAACCACCTCTTCTTCTGACACATCCTGGATCATAACTGGACAATAAATGCCTGTTCCGTCAATCCAAGAGTATTATCGAATATGAAAATCCATCATGTCTAATGATATTATAATTGATAACAGAGTGATATGCACCTTTTCATTTAAAATTACTGTCATGTTTGTTTATTTTTCTTTTATCATAATATACATTATATAGGTGAAAGATATTATATCAGTTTAAAAGAATCTTGCCATTTTTTCCACTTACACACTTTTCCCTTTTTTTCTCCCATTTTTTCCTTGACATTTTTCCCGATGCCATTTTTTCCTGACACCACATTATATTATTATCAACTTCTCAAAACTCATTACAGATTCAGGATAACTACAACACTCGAGTCGATACATTTCCTGGGATTGCCAAAAAGTAATCGGGAATCGATAAAAGAAGTGTCTCGGGAATTATCAATTGGATTCCTACAGGAATTAACACTAATATCTAGCAAGGACATTGGTAGAGAGTTGCTCTACTTACATGTGAATCCTCAATTATACTCCGAGTCAAACAAAGATTGACACCCATAGCTCTGCTAACAATCCTCAGTGTTACTTTTCGTCTTTCACGCTCTCGTGGGCTGGAACTCTGATCTACGACAATATATTATGAAAACTAAGAATGCCAATGATATATTCTTATATAAAATTAACAAATTAAAAAACTAGGGGCTAACTAGATTATACAAAAAATATTTTGCCAAAGATATGACAGCGAAATATATACAGAATGACGCAATAACAATGTAGGAGTAACTGGAAATACGATTAATCAATACTTGATTATGGCTTTAAGACATTTGTGGTCTTGGGGTTGACTACAGTGTTCTACGTATCTAGTAATGATTTAGGCAGGAATGACTACGGTATCGATCCTTAATTCTACTCCCAGTCCAACAAGGACTCAAACTCCTCAAAACTAATCCTCGATTTACTTTTTGACATTCATACATTACTTGTTACTTCAGAATCAGATGTTTTCTCCTCAAGAATGAGAGAATAATGGAAAATTAAAAAAATCTGTTCAGGTTGTATCTGCTAAAAGTCTTGCACTCGTCCAATATAATATATTTTACAACTCTAACGACGGACCTGCAGAAATAATTGTATACAAGGTGTATTCAAAAAGTAAGAATACTTTTGAAATTTTGCAGGTAACCTATATTTAGTATGCTATATCTTTTATGTTAGTACATTAAAAAAAGAAATTATATTTATTTAAAGCTATTATATAACATGTTTAGTTTCTTTGTGAGAGGCATAATGGTGAGAAGCATTTGGCACGCTCGGCCATTTTATGATATTCATCCTTGTATGGGTCTCTTGAGTTTTGGGAACAAGAAAAAATTACTTAAGCATTACCATTATACCTATGATTTATCACCAGTTATGAACCTTTTTAGAAAATCCGGATCATCATTGACGTCTGTCAACAGCACATTGGAGTTGCTCATGCAACGATTCTTTTGTTCAAAATTAAGCAGTTTTGGAACAAACTTGTGCTGACATTTGTTTTGTACCCAAAACGTTCGAAAATTTTTATGGCATGAGCCAACTGATATGTCAACATCCTAAGCAACTTCTCTGGTAGTAATTTTCTCCACTGTTTCAACGTTTTCATCTGTTATTGACGTGCTTGGGTGTCCAGGAGCAAGGCTTGTCATTTGCATCTTCCCAACCATCTTGGAAGAGTTTTTACAACGAACAGTTTCCCCGTATGGCACAGTCAACCTTTGAAGTGTTTTGGAGCAGTTAATTTCATTTATTAAACAAAAAGTAATGCAAATTCTTTGATCCATGTTTTTTCAAAAATAAAAAATCCCCCCACACACAAAATACTTCGAACCACTATGATTTTCATAAACAAACTAAACATATTATAGAGCTTTAAATAATATATATATAATGTTCTTTTAAGAATGTACCAACATAAAAAAATCAAAAAAGAATAATAATATAGATTGCCCGTGAAATTTGAAAAGTCACCTTACTGTTTGAAGATACCTCGTAAGAGATTATTCTATTATATAATTCGAATTTAGTCGAGTTGTCTTTCAAATAATATTTGGGACGAGTTCGAGTCAGTTTCATCGAATTGTCGACTAAATTAAACTCGAAGTTTTTTCCAAGTTCGAGTAATACTCGAATCTAACCCTAGCCATTTGCAAATTAACATTTGATGTAGATAAACCTAGACAAATCTGTGAAGATAAAAACATTTTATTTTATTTTTAGCATTCGGATTCCAATTGGCAAAAAAGTTTTTTTATTTTAATTAATAGCTATTTTATGTTTCCTTACTAATGTTAAAGCAAAAAGTTTGTTTATTTCTGCTTTTTACTAATATAGTAACTATATTTATATAAAAGTTGATTTAAGCAATAGCGATAACAAAAAAGAACAATAAAAAAGCTGTAAAACGATAATTAGATTTCTTTTTTAGCTCTTCTTTGAGTTTTGTTTTGCTGTCGTACAAGGCTCATTTTCGACGTCTTCATTAGTTAAAGCAATTAATCTTTTAATTGTTTTTTTGATGATATACAATATGTGAATATGATATTATATATTTTTTATTAAAAGAGAGTTTTTTATTTTTTGGGCAATTCTAGACAAATGTATAAGGTGTAAATGATTTTTTGGGCTTTATTTCACAAAAATATACATCAAACATACCTACTTAAAATCATGGAAAAATAGAAAAAATAAGAGGGAAAACGAAAATTAAAATAACAAAGACCTTGTCAAGACTTTGGGAAGTTGTATAACTTGGTCCTCCATGCAGTCGTTGAGTGCCCCTGTCTGGAAATACTATATGTATCTCTAAAAGGAAGGGCCTCATAAATACAAAGTCAAATTATCTATCGGCCATTATTCTTTTTGGATTACCATTGAGAATTTATATTGTTATAATGCGATTCCTCTAGTTATTTAATTTAATTATTAATTCTAGTGCTAACATGTTGTAGTTAAAAAAATAGACCACATCTTATACAAAATCATAAATAAACAATATAGTTAAATAATTTTTTCCTAAGGAAAATATATTCTACACACAAAGATATCGAATGCATTGTAATTTGAGCTATATAATTTGCAGTCTCACAGTCATGGACTACGAGCAACATCCGTGTCTGAAAAGCCAACGTAAGACACAACTGACTCAGAGCCAGGGCCAGTACCAGTAATCAATGCCCAAATGGGGGAATTAGTATAGTTGTAATAAATATTACCTTACTCGTGTGTATATTTTTCTAGTTGCCAATATGAAAAGTGACTTTCATTTTTTATAGCTGTTATCACACTTCTTTAATTGTTGAGGGGAGAATATGAAGTAACCTGGGATCATGAATGACAGGAGTAATACGGATGATTTGTTAGAGCTATTATAGGGGGGGATGAAAGTATTGTGTATTTTTTAGGAGTTAGCAAACTGAAGAATGTATTTTCTTTTTTTATGCTGTTGTCATTATTATTTAATTTCTGAGGAGTAAACTTCCATTTCCGCTACTTACAATTATCTACAAATCTAGATTGAACATTTGTTGTGCTCTTATAAGACAGAGGGTAACTGTAAGGATTTGTTGCTGGGTCATAATTGTAAGTTCTTACTGCACTGAGAGTACAATTGAGAATCGAAATAGTTTTTTTCTAGATGATCTCAAGACATAATCACAGGTAAGCTGCTCCCATCCAAAAACTTAATCAAATTGTCCAGGTTACCAAGTTGATTATGGTTTCTTATTTAACATCCCTGAAATATAGACGACTAGCATAACTAGCTATACCTGGCCAACCGTTATTATTTAATCATCTCTATTATTCAAACTTTGAGAGGTTAAGAGTAATTTTTTGTACAATGTTACGAAGAGCAATGTTGTAGAACACATAATAACCTGGCAGATGTTCTAGTCCCTAGCATGAACACATTGTACGAGAAGAGGATTGATATTGCAGCGCTCCGATCTGAGAAGACCATCCGGGAGAAGACTGGAGTCTCGAGGAAGACGATTTATAATGTATCCATGCGGTTAAAGGTCGGGGAGGACCTCAGATACTCTCCAGGAGCAGGCAGGAAAGCATCCCTGTAAAGCAACCACCTCAAGTCGGCCTTCAAGAAAGAGACGAATTCCTCAATTGCTGGTATAGCCAGGAAGGCAAACAAGTGTTAATCAACGCTGTCCGGGGCTCTAAAAAAGGCAGGAAGAAACAGGTAACCTGTGGACTCATTATAATCTTTTCTGATGAGAAGACCTTTATTGTTGATCTTGTCTTTAACTGGCAGAATGATCGAGTAGGGATATTTGGAGATGTAGCAGAGGAGCCCCACCTCCAAACACCCTACTTCAGTGATGATGCTAGGTCTGATTGCATACAATAGGAAGGGCATTAATCCCATGTGTTTCCCTTTAGGATAAAGGCTGATGAGTACTTCAAAATTCTATATCAAAGTTTTCCTACGAGTCAAACCCATCGTTGGCAATTCTCCCCAGGTATTCTAACAAGATTGGGCACCTGCCGACACCGCAAAGAGAATCCAAAAATGACTCCAGGCGAATATATACTTCTAGAGAAATTAATTCTGGCCGCTGAGGAGCCTGAACCTCACTCCCTAGATAACTCCATATAGGCTCACGTGGAGTTCAAGGCTTGTAAGAGACGCTACAACAGCATATGTGCCCTGTAGACTTCCGTCAACAAGGCTCGTCCTCCATGAGTGCCGAGTACATACAGAGTGTTTGCAGCAGCTTCTGCCATCACTTCTAGCTCACCATCAATTCTGAGGGCGGATACATGGACTAAAACATGTTGTTTGGCTTTCAAATAATAGTTAATAAACTTGTTTCCTCATTCTCTCAGGATCCTGCCATGGACTTTAATACTAATACTTTGTGTGTTAAAATGAGCAAATAATAACGGTTTGCCCGCTAGGTAGAATTGTGGAAATTGTTAAAATCCTTGTTAGTGTAAATTCAAAAAAGGCATATGTTGGTAACTTATGAGATGAGTTAAAGAAACAAAATATCTTCTGACAGAAAAAACTATAGTCCTCCTTGCTTGATATTAGGGTTTTTTTGATGATTATGATTAATAAGAACACTAATATCTTCCAGCACGACAAAGACCCAAAAGCTCAAGAAGAAGAAGTACATTAAGATGATAGAGTGGTCTTATGTCTTAAGTCTATGGACCTCATTCCCATAAAAATCTTTATCAGTGATCAAACTTACAAAATCAGTAAGGGATCAAATACGTATTTCTTCAACTCAATATTGCTATGTTATGTTAAGCGTGACATTTTGGATCAAACCAGCTCCCTGTGATTGAGCAATAAGTGTTGCAACTATCCTCCGGGCTCCCCTAAATCATATAAACATTGATAATCATTATCTATGTAGTATAACATAATAACATATAGGTATGTATGTCGAACCTTTTTAAAAAGTTTTTTAATATCTATGAATAGAGATATATTCATTTAATCTGGGATTATACCTCTTTGATAAAAAAAAATGAATATCAATCAATGAATATGTATGTATGATGAATATATAAAAAATATCCCTTCCTACTTAAACACATTTACATTGTAGGTAAAGCCCCCATTGATTTTTTTTTTTGAGAAAAAAAAAATCAACATCTTTATTTTATTGCAATAAAAAAAGCAATAATGTAAGCGCTATTGTTTTGTGTTATTTGTTGCCTTGCGACTTTTTTGGTAGGATCAAGATACTTAGAGACAAGGTATGTATACTAGTCATCACTCACCCTACAACGCTTGGCAAACTTAACATAAGGAAGATAAATTTAATATATCATTATCCCTGAGTAGAGTGTCCAATGACAAAAGATATTGATAAATTATCAGAAGTCTATAAAATATGTCCTAGAAAGTGGGAGTAGCTATTTCTATTTGGAAATCCAGCACAAAGACATTTCTTACTTCATTACATAAATGAATCACGTACTTTTTGAAAGTGCGTGCTGTTTTCTTTAGTTACATTCAATACACAAGTGAAGTGAAGAAAATATTATTTCGATTATTCGGTCATTATAACTATATGTAATTATAACACACTTATCAGAATTGGGAGAATTGGGCACAAATTGTACTTAACTCTTATTAAATTGGGACTTCAAACTGAATTCGACAAGAATTCGTTGTCAGATCAACAAGGTTCAGATTTTCATAAGATTCAAGGATTGAAACTTACTAACTCACATGCCCAAAAACTTGCGACTTGACTTGCACTCGTATTTGGAGATATTGAGCTTTACTTTTGAGACTTCACTCGAGCTTATCTCTCAATAATTGTGACTCTACTAGTGGTCATAAAAATTACTTTTGAACAGCTCCATTTGCAAATATGCATGTATACAGATATACTCGTAACATTGAATTTTTATTTAATATTTGTCAAAATAATCATATACAATTATCAATAGGGAACTGAATTCTGTTTGCTAATGAATTTGAATTATATATATGTTTGAAAATTACTCATTTCACTGATTGAAAGAAAAAAATAATTGGTTTTTTTCATCATCGTTCATAATTTCCATGCAATTTGTCGTTTTTTTTTCTCAACAGTAAAGTCTTAATTTATAATTATTGGATGTGTAAATAAAAATTAATAAATAAAACACATTTTCTTCAAGTTATAAGACATGAAATAATGGCACTACAAATTAGAATGATAAAAAACAAAAAATCATTTTATAACAAGTACTCATATCTCAATTTTTTTATGTAATGTTTTCTATACTGTCTCATGATAAAACTTAAGGCTTTGTAATGTCTGGCAGAGTCTGATGGATAAAATTTCATTAAATTTGCAGCATAATCCCAATTTGTTCTGCGAATCTGTGGAATTATAATGGAAACTATTGAATATTTTGCTACAGCTGAGATAATTATTCCTCGAATCTCGGATGGCTCGATAAGTTTTTCTTAATTTATGTACCACATAAGCTATGGCGCTATTAATGGCAACATTCAATGAGTTTTCTTCATCAATATTATTTACCTGACTAGAAGTAACGTCGAATAAAGTTGTAGCTTTTAAAACATTGGACTGCATTTCCTTCAAATTTAACCTTAAAAACTTATTGATTATTCATAGAGCGGGACAGTTAAAAAAAAGACATGCAGTGTGTTATTGTACCAAATTTTGTGCATTGCTTAAAATAACTTATAATATTATTGGATATCTGTAACTGAATACTGAATTTCCTACCTTCATGATTTCCCTTCATTGAACAAACTATTGTAGTTTTGTCTTATTGTCTTCTCCCAAAATACTGATATATACTTTTTATGAATGGTTCTGCAGACTTCACAATTCCACACTGAAATTTCATATACCATGGCATCAGAGGTAGTTAGTTGTATTTTCGATGTTCTCTGAAGAGCAAAAAAAGAATATTCCAATATTAAATAGGAATCTAGTTTTAGATCGTCAACGGTAAGGGTGTTTTCAAACAGGGAAATACTATCAAGCTCCTCAGATCCTGGAAGGTTTTTGAAGAAGTGTCTTCTATGTTGGTTTTGTTGGATGATATCAATAGTCCTATATTGTCAAATATCGGAGTGCTCTACCAAAAAATTCTTTGTACAGCTTCCCATGTAATAATTTCGGATAACAGAAGCAAATATAAAAATGTTATAGATTGACGATTTCGCGATACAACTTTTTCATTCTAAGTGAAGTTTTTTAGTAATATCAACAAATAAACTTCCATAATATTTGCCCATAAAGACAATCCCCCCCCCTCAATTGCTTGAGCGGTCTTTTTTAGCTGAAATATATGTGTAATGGAAAATAATATTAAGATAAACTTCTTCCTTTTTCGTAAATTTATCAGCTACTGAGTAAATAGCCAACCCTACATAAATTATTTGAGAAACAAGACTGGTAGTATATAGATTGTCTCTTTTTTGCAAATTAAATTTACGCCATTCATCTTTGTGATAAAAGTACAACCAATTAGAGGGATAACCTCTTCAGAGTTCCATACTATACCATAAATTTTAACCTTGTTTCTTACTTTACATGTGTTAATAATTATAAGTGGTAACAGTTTCCAGTGAAACCCCAAGATAAATAAACTGAAGGTGTTGTTGATGTCAATATTGGGCAGTGCTTGATTCATTGTCTCAATTCATAGGATCTTTTCAATTGCAATACTACATTATCAGAGATTAAACAATGACAGTACATGTATCAATATAAAAATCATCACAAAATTTCCCGAAGCGTTTATTAATAACAACGGGTACCTAAACTCCAAAAATAAAATATAACCTTGTCCTATAAGAAAATATTTGTCGTTGGAGAAAATAACTAACAGATGCTATTACAATATCATGCTAATAGATGAATTCTGTGTAACTCTGAATAGATATAATAAATTAAAATTAGCAAGAATCATATTTATACTAGTTTAATTAATGACTTTCAATGTAATTGATTCTAAAAGTATAAAATCTGTTTCCTAATTTCTTGGAATTTTTCTTTTCTATTTATTAATAAATGTTTCAATCATTTGGGATGTCATGTAATGCGGATTTTGATTAATTTCATTTTTTTTATTTGAATGGTATCCAGTTTTATATTCCGGAAAAGTTAATGTACTATTTTTACACATATTTGTTCCCAACAAAAAAGTTAAATTGTATATTTAAAGAATAATACAGCTCTTACATATAACTTAAACAACAATATTTTTTTGAGTTTGAATCAAAAATAAACACTGAGGAAAAAAACTCAATAAAGTGATAATCTTTAAAGATAAGTGACATTGGTTTTGAAATTGTTTAAGAAAATTGGTCATCTTTAATGCCACTTATTTACTCATACTTGTAAAAACCATCCTCAGAAATTTTTGTTTAATTTTAAGCAAATAGTATCAGCATATTTAAAAAATTACTAACTCAGAATTTTACGACAATAGAATTAATATTCAATTCATCCAAACAAAATTGTGGTTTATGAACAGTGAATAGATAATGACAATAATTAATTAATAGAATAGATATACACATACCATTATATAATATAAATTATTTTAGTAACTACTAATGGGAAAATGAATGCATGTAGTTCTGTAAAACACACACTCTCGTTTTTAGCGTTCAAGTTCCCTAGTAATAGGGTTGTCAAGTCTTTGAAAAATAAATAAGGGAAACGTCATTGGCAGGGTAGGAACGGGTGTTTTTTCTAAATACCGGACGATTCTATTTTTCAAGGGACGGTTGACAACCAATTTTTTAACTACTCTTTGTAGTAAAATATGTCTTTTGATTTGAAAAGGGTTTTTTATTTTCCAATGCTGTTGTTATTATTAATGAAATTCTTGAAGAGAGACCATTGAAGTATAAAGTACTAACAAGTACTTGTTCTCATGAAAAACGTAGAGTAACATGAAGGGTTTGCTCCTCGGTAGTTATAGGTGTATGCCTAGTTGAACACGTAGTGTAATTGAGGATCGACTTCTGAGAAATTCCAGCCTATATGTCAGTGCTTTTGCGGAGTGGGATTTGTGTTTATTTCCTTCCTCTCACGACTGCTTGCAGCTGGTGTAATACAAAGTCATGACAGCTTTATATTGGCAGAATTACTACGTTCATTTTTGGTTTCTTTTACATATCGTCAAAGTATGCTTTCTGCATCACAGAATATCATGTAGCTCTTCACTTATATTTGTAAGATTCAGACTTATTTTTTCTGTAGTCTATTGAGCACCTAGTTTTTCTGTTTTGTTAATTTTATACAAGAAAATATAGGTCTCATTCTGAGCTTTATTAATATGTTGCTGCAAATCAGCAGACGCCTCCACAGGGGGTAGGCTGGAGGGGCTGTAGCTCCTCCCCCAAAGTAAGGAATTCTTACTTTTTACTTTTTTCAAAAAATTTAATATTTGAAATTTTTTTAATATTTTATTCCCAAAAATATAACTTTCTGTGAGGACTTATATATTTTTCCAAAATGATATATATTTCTATTTTTTTTTTTCACAAAATTTACTATTTGAAATTTAACTTTTGAATTTTTTTTTCCTCCAATTTAATTTTCCTTATTTTCAAAGATTTCTTATTTTTTGATTTTTTTTCAAACAAAATTCCTAAAACCAAGTCCCCTTAAAATATAATTTTGCGAACGCCCTTGATCAAAGTCTCCAAACTACTTCCCTTATGCCAAATATGGCCCCTATTATCTTCAGTTCGACCAAAGATAACTAAAGGATTATAAAATTAACTTTTTGCAGGAAACCTTAATGACTGGAAAAATAAAACACTATTGGTTTTTGAAATTTACTGGAGTACAATAGATATAGATTAAAATATATGACAATAGAAGAGCGCTCTTTTTGTCATTTATTTTATAAAACTGCTATCAGTATTGTTTTATTTTTGGAAAGAGAATATATTAGTATAAAGTAGTCGCTAGTCCGTGAAAGACCGAAGTTACCTTTAAGGGGTTGTTAGGGAGATATTTGCGTAATTCCATGTTGGACTTAAAGTATAATTAAGGATCAAATTGGTGTAATTCCTGCTTATATATGTCCTTGCTAGATATGGAGTGGATTTGTATTTGCGTCTGCAAAGTATGGACTGGAGGGAGTGTAGCCCCCTCCCCCCCCCAAAAAAAAAGGAATTTTTACTTTTTACTGGGAAATTTTTTCGTCATTGAGACAAATTATGCAGCAAGCAAAAAATTAAATTTTTTATGAGTAACTATAGATTTTTGAATTTTTTTTTCCAAAAAATGAAGTATTTGAAAATTAATTTCTGAATTTTTTTTCCAAAAAAATTAATATTTCATTATTTTTTATACAATTTTTTTTGTGAATAGCTGTGATTTTGAATAAAAATAAAAATTAATATGGCTATGGATTTTTGAAATTGTGTTGATTTTTTGTTTATTTCATTTCAACATACCGAAAGTACTTTGAATTTATAACACTAGGTAAAAACATGAATTTGCAAATTAATAATAATTATTAATTACTTCATTATAATGAAAACATAATTATTCATATAAGAGTCTATAATTTTATATATATTTCAAATGGGTTTTAAATTCATTTTTTGATTCAAATACATAATAATATTATTGAAAATCAATGTATATTACTAATTGATTTTCATGCCATATTTGACATATTTTTAAATATGAATTTACATACTTTTATATACGTAGAGATTTCATAGGCTTTTTAAAAAAATACACCCATTATATATATATGTTGGTAGAAAGTTATGCATAAAAAATATATGAAAACTACATACATATATTTTAAATCGATTTTTATTAAATTTAAGGTAAAAAGTTTTTAATATATATTTAAAAAAGTTTCAAAAAAATATGATATACTTTTTATTATTTTTTTGCAATAGTGATCAAACTGATTTTGGTTGAAGTTTTTACATACTTTATTGAATAAAGTTTTCAACACATATTTCGTAGGGGGAGGGGGGTAGAGGAAAAAACCCCGCAATAATTCCCTTTGTTGTTATCTATTCCTCACATGTAACCACATTTAACAACGAATTCAATATGGATAAAATAATTTATTCTACATTATTCTAACCATACATACTTACAGGGATCAGAATAATTATTGTCCAATGGAGGTACAAGTGGTTGAGTCTATGCAGGTTAGTACAGTGCGTGTCAGCAAATCGTAGCGTTTTTGATACTTCTCCAAGAACAACAACTGTTCATACAGATAATCTAGAGTATTTTTTAACTATAATTATACTTTTAATATCAACTATTATTTCTCAAAATGTCCCACTAAAAAGATTTGTTCAAAAAGTCAGTTCTAACGTAAAATCCCCCTTCAATAAAAATAATTTTCAATCATTTTTCGCAATGATTCAAATGAATATTAAAAATTATTGTGGATCATGATTCCTACTTTACGTATTCATTCTGGTCGAAATGCATTTAATCCAAATTAGTATTAAAGAGTACAAGCTGGCTGACTTTAGTTGTACTTAAACAATTTCTGCGTCTTTTTTAATTAATTTATCAAGTCTAGGTTAAATAATCCCTCGACTTGGCCACCAGATTAAGGGGTCCGAAGTTCTTGATATAAAAATTCTGCTACAAAAGCACAAACTTCTAAAATTGCATCTGAAGAGGGATTATTATACTATAAAGTCTAGCGTTAACTAATTTGAAATTAGATGTCCTCACTGAACATGAATTTGAAAGGATGAAACAAGCTTGCGAGGTTTGAAATCACTCTTTGCAATGTTATTCGATAGATTTTTTCTACAATATATATGTATATATATACTCTGACAATTTGAATGATGTTGGGGGGGTGTAGAGCAGTTTTGCTGTCATGACGTTTTATTACATTACCTAGATGCAGTGCAGAGGCGGGAAATACTCTGATTTCGATCCTCAATTCTACTACAAGTCCAATTAAGACTTATACTTGTATCTCCCAACCAAATTCGTATTGTTGGTGATGAAAATTCAATGTTGAATAAATACGTTTAAAAAAAAAAGAAAGCAAAAATCAACATGGTAACCCTGGCAATTGGAAGAATGTTTTATAGGATAGAAAGAATAATGCTCAGGAAGTTTCATTAGATCAGCTACAATCACTTGTGAAAAGGAAGGGAGGAGAACAGGATATTAACAAGGACAGACCCTATAATTACTCCCATGTCGATCCCCAATTCTACTCGTAGTCCAACAAGGAATTACAATTATAACTCCGCAACAAATATCCGTCTTTTATGAGCACACACGAACGTTCCAACATGTTTTGAATATAATTGAATCTATTTAGGAAATGATGTTCACTACTTCGAAATTCAATAATAATAACAAGTGATAAGGAATAGAAGATTCATTTTGTATAAGATCAATTACGAATTAACGGGCCTGCTAAAAAATTCACAGGATTTACATCAACAACGAAACCCTCATTGTTACTCTCGGTTTTTCAGGAGAACACTTACTAGTCAATACTTTATAATTAGATGTTTTTCTCTTCAAGAATGAAATAACAATGACAACAGCTTTGGAAAAAAAAAAAAAAAAAAAACCTCTCCAGATTACCTATTAGAAGAAGCCGGTTATGCTTTCTACGACATTTTTCATAGACCTCTACTTATAAAAGACCAATACTTCATTCAATGTGATTGCCTTTGTTCTGAATAACTTGGCAAAGACGCTCTCCTCACTGGATTGCAATTGTAAGCAGGATATCTTCTGGAATTTTTCTCCATGCTGCCACTGTAGTTGCCATGAAAGATTCCTTCCTGAATTTGGAAACTGTATTGGTTTCTTCCTTAAATTTACCATAGATTGCAAAATCAAATAGGTCAATGATCAGGTGCTCAAAAGGGTCTTTGCACCGTTCCCGCACTTCATTTGAATATTTTGTCTCACAAATCACAATAAATGTTAAAGTTAATGGGACTACTCTAATTATTGGCCACTCTATACACTAGAAGTCAAGAAAATCGCAATTCTCAAATTCCATGATATCCGTAAATTTACTTATTATAAAATATCTTCAGTTATGTATACGGATTTCTTCTTATAATTCGAATAAATTGTCAACAGTTATTGATGTAAAAAATATCCCCTTATCAGAGGTTAGTTTAAAACAATGACTATGCTTTTTATTTTCCAAAACTCTTATCATTTTATTTATTATTGAAGAGATAACATCTAATAGTATGCCCATGTGCTCATGAAAGAGTGTAGAGTAACACTTTGGGTTTGTTGGAGAGTTTTAAATGAGTAAGTCCATGCTGGACTTGCAGTAGAATTGAGGATCGATATCGGAGTAATTACTACCTATGTCCTTGCAAAATACAAATTGACATTTGTCTTTATATCATTTCCCTTAAAACTGCCTTGCAACTAATCTAGTATACTGGGTGGTAATTTGAAATCTAAACAAGAACTAATTCAATAACTAATAAAGGTTGAGTGATTGAAAATAATTAATATTTTGATTTATCCGGCTAACGTACAAGTCGAGAAAATGACACTTGAACGTAATCAACAAATTTCCATTCTCTCACTTAAAACAGTTGGAGGTATCCAGTTCCACCCTCCACGCTGTCGGCAAGCCCGAAACTTTGAAGAGTTAGAAGGGCTCTATCAAAAAGGTCAAACTGGATCCAGAGGAGTTAAAGAAACCCGCCTAGGCCAATCCCCTCAAGTCCATGTGGGCCTATTGCAAGAGATCTTTAGATTTCCTACCAGACTGTCCAGAGAGCTTTCAAAAAAGTTGATGGAAATACCCTTGTGAGGCTGTAGATACCACTTTTGATACCAGCAATGAAAGTAACTTATCTCCTTCGTTGCAAGAATTTTTGTATGAGTCTTTTTATTGTTTTTAAACTATTTTTTGACACTTTCGCCCCCCTACAGCCCTGATGCCAAGTCCTTCGACTACAACTTTTGGGTGCATGTCAAAGGAAAAGTATGAAGTGTCCGTCATTCAAACACCGATGCCCTGAAAGTCACTGCCTGCCAGCACTGGGACGCCATGAAAGAGGACTACATCTGCAGCGGGTGTCAGGCCTTCCATCGGTGCCGAGAAGCCATAATTGCCGCTAAGGCCGGCTACATTAATAATTAAGAGAGCTCAGACACACATCTATTTATAGTATAGATTTTGTTAAAAGGCTAAGGTTGAGTAATAAATTATATATTGTTGAACGTTAATTTTAAAAATATTTAGATTTTAATGGACCACTCGGTAGTATCTAGTGGCAGCTAAGCTGATGTTCTCTCAAACATTTTTCAAATTGTTAGGTTTATCCCCTTGTTTTTGGGTTTCTCCTTTTTTACATACTACAAGAGCTTAGAATTTACGTCTCTGTTAATTGGTATGTAAAAACGTATGCGGTAATTGTAGTTTAGGTCACTTTTATTTTGTCACATCCATATATGGTATATCCTTCATATCCCCTCCCCCCTTCAATCAAATAAAAAAAAGTGGAAAGGAGATATCTGTCACACCAAGTTATACTATCAAAAAACCATTAATTCTCAATTTGAAAGAAAAGAGAGAGAGATGTGATGTTGAGATAGCATTAATCATGGTGTATGGTTTCACCAATTTCTTCTTCCTAGATATATGTTAAAGGTATTAAGGAATATGGTACACTTATTTAGAACGAAAAAAAAGTAAAGGGGCTTATTCAGCTGAACAATTATTTAATTTTCGTAACTTATTGGATTAACACATAAAGGGGAGAGACCCCTTTACGCAAGCTATAGTTTGTGTTATTAGGATTTGACATAATTTGTGACTAATTCAGGACCACCCTGTATATTTTATATTCATATTTGACTAGGAGATTAGTTCTATCTACGGTCATACTTTCTCAATAGATAAATAACAATTATATTTCTATTTTGCTGACATTCGGATTTATTTTTGTAAGGGATTGTGACTTAAATGTTTTTTCTTATGTTTATTTTTATCCAATCAAATGATGAAATAAACTGTATTGAGGTACAGAGTGTCTTTATAAAACACTCCAATGGTAAATTTAAAAATAGAAAAAAATAATAATAACGCTATGGACAAAATATTATATCTGTCGAAGAGGGAGGTCATTTATTCATGTCCAAAACTGTTTAGAGTTATTTTTAAACCAAGATCGGACTTTCAATGTTATATGAGGAGGAGGCCTTATTATGTTGGAATTGGTGTCATGAAAAAAATTCGGAATGATAATTTGCCAATATATGTAGGTATTCGAGGTGTTAAAATAAGATAACTCTTCAAATTTTACTTGCAATGAACATATATTTACTGTTTCGGGTAAATAATAGGTTTAGTTTATTTGTGAGAGCCAAAACGGCAAGAAGTATTTTCCTATCTCCAATGGGATTTTCCATTGAGACGAGGGGGCTTTTGTTTCGATATCATAACCATACACAAATGATTCGTCAAAAGTTATGAGGCTTTTGAGCAAATCAGGATCATCATTGGATCTGTCAACATCACATTAGAGATACTCACGTGACGATTCTTGTGATTAAAATTAAGCAGTTTTGGAACAAACTTCGCAGACCCAAAACGTTGGAAATTTTTTTATGGTATAAGCCAACTGATATTTTAATATCCTCAGCAACTTCTCTGATAGTAATTTTCTTCACTCCTTTAACGTTTTCATCTGTTGTTGACGTGCTTGGGCGTCCAGAACAAGGCTCGTCATTGGCATCTTTCCTAACATCTTGGAAGAGTTTGTATCACTTGTAAATATTTCTTTTTAATCAGAACAGTTTCACCGTCTACAACTGTTAACCTTTCAAGTGTTTTGGAGCAGTTACTTTCAATTTTTACAGAAAATTTGCTACGAATTCTTTGATCTGTGATTGTCAATAGCAAAAAAAAAAAAAAAAAAAAAAAAAAAAAAAAAAAAAAAAAAAAAAAAAAAAATTACACCTAGCCACATAAAATTAATTTTTTTTTGTTTTGGAAATAATTTCAAAAATGTAATGTTATATACTGAATTTTTTGAATGAAAATCAGTCCTAGGACTGATAAAAGGAATTAGAACTGATTTTAATTGTTTTTTAGACCGATACTATGTATGGATATACTAATGGTGGTATTTGTCATTCTTAATAGAGGGGCGTTTGAAAAAAGCCACCATGTATTTTATGCCAATATGAGGGACAGACATTTGACTAAATCAATGAATATAATTAAAAATATGTTAATATACGAACAGAAAACATAATAATGATGGAGAGATTATAATATAATTACTGCTCAATGACAAAGCAAGATCCTCAAAATAAGCAAAAGGAATAAAATAAATAAAGCATGCCATACTGACCTAAAAGAATCTTTAACTAATATGAAACAATAAAGATTTTATTATCACTGCAATTTTTTTTTTTGCACAAATAACATGTATATATACACACAAGAATGGGAATGGAATGATATTCTACTGCGTACAGACATATATACATATATTTGTACATTTCTTTTCAAACGTGAAAAATCTCATAAAAACTCGTCAAAAACAAACACAAAGAAAGAAAGTTTATTTTTTCTCATAAAGTTTTTAATTCTTGAAAAAAAATATACAGGGTGAGGACTCAAAAATTAGAATCTTCTTTGAGGCTGTCTATCCTCAGTTTTAAAAGTCTGACAATTTTGGTCTTGGCGTCATTCGAAAAAACTGACAAAAAGCCACAATTTGATGTTTGTTTTGTTTTTTTGTGGTACACAAATGTCTGAGCAACAAGAAAAACGGCAGAGGGTGTGCGATCTTTTCCATGCACCAGCCCATCTCCGACAAGAAGATCTTCACAGAGGACACTGTTCTGAGCGGGAGAAATGATCGCATCTTGCCTGAATCAAGAGCTCAGGTCAAGGGAATCCTCAGCACCAAACATCCAGCCCTGGTCATTGTCCTTGGCGTTTTGGCCTCCCTAATTCTTCCAGGCCAACGAGAAAGCCAACACGGACGTCTACTACAAGGTCCTCAGGTACCATATCGTCCCATAGTTGAAAATCACGTTCCCCAGGTACAACTCTGTGTTTACCCAAGACGCAGCCCAGCAAACACATCCAAGAAGGTCCAGTATTTTTTGCAGGGAGAACATGGCTGCCTCAAAGGCAGAACTGTCCTGCCTTTGTCCTCAACAAATGTGAACCCCCAGACTTTGCTGTTTGGTGTGTCTTGGAGGGAAAGACGAACAAGACTTTCAACCGAATATCGATGCCTTGAAGAGTGTAATCAAGGAGGAGTGGAACAACTTGTCCTCGGACTTTATCAAGGCCGATTGTGCTTCTGTCTGTCCCCGTATTGAAGCCATAATTTAGAATGGAGGAGGACATATTGAATAAAAAGTGTAGAAAACTGTCGGATTACCAACTGTTTCTCTAAAAAATTTGCCATAAAAATGACACAAAATAAAAGTGAAAACGGCAATTAAATGTTTCTATATTTTGAGTCCTCACCCTGTATGCACATACATATTTGCATTGAAAAGCTGATGATATAACTGTTCGTATGCATGCTCTAAGAATGGCCCCTTCAAAGAAGTTTCCCCTGGTGCAGATGTATTTTATTTTTGATGCGTCCTGTCTACAACCACATTCAAAACAAAAGACAAATACTATTAGATGTATGTTTACATACATTGATACAAAAAAATCATATTTAGAACGATCAAACTTTTTCCATTGAGTTTTCTATTCAAATCTACGACAAAAACTTTTTATTCGTCACATCATAATTCTAATTAGATCAGGGATGATCCAAGAAATATTCTATAAATTTAGCTCGCACTATTTATCCTCTTTTCCCTTTTTTGACCAATTAAGGGATATTTAAAGATAAAGATAGTTAGGAATAGGTCCAGGCAATGCATGGAGGTAGTTAATATTTTTGATATTAGAAAAAGAAAATGACTTATGATGTAATTAAAAAATAATAATAATTTTATAATTGTTTCAATATAATTTTACAATATTATGGTGGCACTCGTAAATAAAAGCTAGTCATGTCTATCTAGCATCTGTAGACAGTTACTTACTAAAGTTTCAGCCATTTTGCATGTGCAGTTGTTATGTAACAGTCGTTTTTGAGTGAGTTGATGTGAATGTTTTTGTGAAAATTGACAAAATCGAGGATCGAACTGTTATTAAATATTTGTTTAGGAAAATGCAACCTTTAAATAGATTCAAACAATAGTAGATAAAGGCTTGCAATGATAAAATTTAACGCATCTAAGTCAATCAACTCAGAGTATTTGAGCCAAAAATTAAAATTGTTTCGTGAACAATTACTTTGTATAGAAAAACAACATGTACTGTTTGTACGAGTTACAGAGATGGGAGCATTGATGGTAGAAGTTTAAAAAAAATAAAGAATAAATGTTCTTTGCATATTTCTTAGGTCGGAAACTTTTCAAATCCCCTTCGTAAATGCTCAAAGTTCTGCTCTTTATAAGGCAGATTCTATTCTTCCCCTATATAAAACAAAACAAAAAAACAAATCAAATAACTAATAATGAAAACCCAGTCTAGATTGCCATGCTAAAAAAAGAAACTGAAAATCAACATGGCAGTTTAGGAGGAGAGAAAGAATAATACTCATGACGTTTCATTAGATCAAACACAATCAGCTGTGACGTGAGATGTAGGAGAAAATAATATAAAAAAGAACATGTGCTAGAATTACTCCGATTTCGATCTCCAATTTTATTCTGAGTCCAATGAGGACTCCACAATATATCCTCAGGCTTATGCTCCGTCTTTTATGAGCGCACACAAATGTTCCATCAGGTTTTGAATATAATTGAATCTATTTAGGAAAGGATGTTCACTACTCAGGAATTAAAAAATAATGATAACTCCTAAGGAAAAGAAAATTCCTCTTCTAAATTACCAATAACAAACTAACGGGCCAGCTAAAAAAACATACCGGATTTACATCATTGCATATATTTACAGATATTGCTTACGCTGAGCAAAAACAAGGGAAGTTTGAATTTTTTTGAAGCCAAAAGTTAATGCATCAATAACTCCAGATTGGAATCATCCCATAATTCTATAAAAAGAAAAATATATCAAATGTAAAATACAGTAAGGATCGAACATACAAATATTTGGAACAGCCTGCATGCTGCTAAAATACGGCGTCAAATAATTTTTCAAGCAACCTTTAATACGAAAAGGAACCCGAGAAAACAGTCTAAAATCAATTGATATTTAGCCAATAATAAACATCTGTATGAATGAATACTCTTCAGTGGGGCAGCCTTGACAGTCTCTTTCAACAACATTGGAACCAAATTAAGGATTCATGATAGAGGTAGGATGTCTATTTACGTCTTCCTTTGGCTTTTATCCTCCTTTTGACATTGTAAAAAGTCGTTCTGATTGTGATTTTTAAAGGAGTAATTCCCGTGCGGAGAAATGTTTATCATAGATTCGTTTTTCGCATTTTTCATATATCTTATATTTGACCATTTTTTATAAAACAAAATATCTGCTTCTATGTCTAATTAACAATTAATTTTATAATAGTATTAAGGAAAAACTCACTTAAACTTTTAAACACTGTAAAGAAATCAAAAAAAAAAAAATCGTAATTTCCAGTAATTTTATCATATTAATTAATTTCTTATTGATTGTTCTATTTAGTATTAAAAACTTTTTTCTTAATAAAGCTTTTTTCGAAGAAGTTTATAAAGTATACTCACGTATTGAATCTTTTACAGTTCATACACACACTCATTCATCAATGACATCTCCAGTTGGAAAAACCTTTACCCATCTATCAAATTATTAGGCTAACATTACAGAGCTCCTTTTATTTATTGCAAAAACAATTATACTGTTCAATGGTGGATTAAAAAACTGCTTCAAAAAATTATCTTGCAATTTTTTTCCTCCCTTTAGTTATTATTATTTTAAGGACTTATATAGAATTCAAGGTTGAGTCAGGAATTCTGGCACAATCTCACTTGTTTTTACATTCATCTTCTATGACATTGTGTCCAACAGTTGAGGTAGAACAAAGTCTTTAAAAATAATAATAACGAAAAGGAAGAAAAAAATCACAAATTATCTGCAACGCGGCAATGTATTAATCCACTTTAATAGATATTTATACATGAAAATAATATTATTATGGAAGAGAGTTTTTTTTTATTTGCTACCTTAATTTTTTATTATTTTCTGAAGCTGTTGTCATTATTCTTCATTATTTGAAGTAGGTCTGCTGAGTCGGAGTCGGGGCCATTTTCAGTGGATTCGGAGTCAAGATTAGGAGTACCGACTCTGATTCTGGCTACAAAAATTATTATAACTTATATAAACGAAAGTTATTTATAATCTAAGGCTTATATTGAGTATTCGTATAGTCATTTTTCAAATGGTTATAAATTATAGGTACTAAGTATGTACTATTAATTTGTGAAAAAAAGATTATCAATGTCTTTAGTTTAATCCCTTGGTATAGGACCTAACTTAGTACCGAATGGTGGTGCTGAGAATGCTTACCTTGGATCCTGCTCATACCCAAACAATAGAATTGAGGATTGGCAAGGGAGTAATTCCTGTCTATATCATTGCTTGATACGGAGTGGTGTTTGTGTTGATTTCCTTAATCTTATAGCTCTTGCAGTTAATTTAATTAAACTTTATGACAGCTAAGCTGTTCTCCTCCTAAACATTCATCAAAATTTTCCGTTACTATTTCTTTAAGAATCCAGTCGACGATATTATGTTCATCTATGTTAATATTACTCAGGCTACTACAAAAAAAAAATCTACTTGTCTAATGTCATATTTTCTTCAGCTCTACCATCTATACCTATACATCTAGTGGGAAAGGATATGATCTTAACGCGCACGTTACTTTTGTAGTTGCAACTTGAAGAATGTTTTTATTCTTCAAAGCTGTTCTCTTTTATTCAAGAGATAATTCGTTGCAGAGTTATAAATGAAAGTCCTTATTGGACTCAAAGTTGAATTGTTGATCGACATTGGGTTAATTTCTGTCTATGTCCTTACAAGATACGGAGTGGGATTGGTATTTAGTTCCTTCTCTCCCATCTGCTTGTACCTGGTATGGTAGTAACTAAAACATTTATTGCTACACATTATATAAAAACATACAATCGATAGGGGTACGTATAAAAATAACTTTAATTTGCGGTACCCTCGCAATAGTTTGTCGGATTAGGTCTCCTACTGCAGTCCGTTCTGAAAGTGTTCTAGGGATAGTGCATTGTTCAGCCAGCACCTGACATCAGAATTCTTTAAGAAACTGGAGAGGTTGGAGACGGAATGTCCTTGAAAAGATCAAAAATTGTCCAAAAGATGTCTCCGCTCAATTATAAATTTAGGACATTCATAAACTATATAATATGGTTCTTCATCTCTTAAACCACACCCACGACATAGTGGGCTAACTTCATGGTGTATAAGGTGAAAGTGTCAGCGTAGGAGACAATATCCATTGGTGTTTTCAGTTTTCCTTTTGAAAAATCCAAGAGATCCTTCCACCTCACAAGTCTAACTCTTGGGAGTATTGCATAGCTTTGACGGTAATAGTCAGGGTTCGACGAAAGTGTCTTGTAATGGTCTATGGAATAACCAAGGGATACAAACAATTAGGATAGGAGATTGATCTACAGCTTTAGTTTTGGCTAGCATATCAGCCGCCTCATTTCCAGTGACATTACAGTGACCTCTTACCCAGCAGAGGGAGAGAAGGACTTCACTAGCTAACGACCTCAAAATAGTTTTCGTATCTTGGACAAGGGAACTTTTGGTCTCTATCTGCCACAATGCTCCAATTGTTGCTTGAGAGTCTGACCAGTTGCAAAATCCCCTAGGACCCCATTTGTCACGATTTTTTTAAATCCAAAAAGCATTTCGGCTTGGAAAACAGTGTCTTACCTAATACAGTAAAACGTCATGAGAGCTAACCTACTTTCCCCCAAAACATTCCTTTAATTGACAGGATTACCATGATTACTTTTTTTAGCATAGTGGCTGGTCATAATTTTTACAGCTCTTCCAATAACTGCCATTTAAAAAAAAAAATTTTTTTTGCTGCTATTGGATAAAATAATAAATTATAATGTTTTTAAAACCTTATTATTTATACTAAAATAATGGTGTTGTATTTTCAACAAGGCGAGTTTCCCACGGGATACTTTTGATGGGAGAGAGTTCCTATACCCGTTCAGGTATTCAAGTTCAAATGTATTCATATATTTGTATTAAATAAAATTATTAAAATAAAGCATCCGCTGTCAGGGATCCAAATATATAAAGCAACACCAACATTTAGGTATAATATAAGCATGAGATTGTGTGCTCATAAATGACGGATATTAATACTGAGGATTGGAAGAGAAGTGATAGGTATAATCCTTGTTGGACTGAGTGCAGAATTAAGAATCGACAGTAAAGTAATTCCAGTCAATGTTCTTGCTAGAAGCGAAGTGTGATTTGTGAATATTTCCTTTCCTCTCATAGCTACTTATAGCTAATCTATAAATATGTCACGATAGCAAAGTTTCTCTTTTCTATAATAGACTTTAAGCTGTTATTAGGTGCTTTTTTCGGTTTCTATTTTTTATTTTTCATATCAAAAATGCTTCGAATTTACAACTAAATTTTTTTTGAGAAGGGGGCTTAGTTTTTGGATTTTTTTTTGAAAAAATTTCTAAAAATACATATATACTCACAGAAAATTTCAAAAATTTTAAGCTATTCACATAAAATTAAATTTTCTGGAAAAAAAATTCGACAATTAATTTTTCTAAAAAATTGAAATAATCTAGTTATTGACAAAAATAAAATTTAAGAATTTTTTTTTCAAAAATTCATAACTATTTACAAAAATATATATATATATATATTTTAAAAATCCAGTTACAAAAAAATTTTATGTTATCAAATAAATTTCAAAAATTATTTTTTGTTTATTTTTAAAAGTCCAGATATACACGAAAAATTAAATTTTATCGAAATAATTTAAAAAATAATTTTTGAGAAAATCCATAGTAAAATAATTTTTTGATTTTAAACAAAAAAATTAAATTTTATCAAAAAATTTCAAAAATTAATTTTTTAGAATTTTTTTTCAAAAATCTAAAGCTAAATAAAATTTTTGATTTAAAAAAAAATTCAATTATAAAAAAATTAATTTTATCAAAAATATTTCCTAAATTAATTTTTGAGAAAATCAATAGGTAAATAAAACTTTGTTTATTTTTAAAAATCCAATTTCACAAAAAAAATTAAATTTTATCAAAATATTTCAAAAAATAATTGTTAAGAAAATCCATAGCTAAATAAAAACCCAGTTATACACAAAAAATTAAATTTTATCGAAAAAATTTCAAAAAAAATTGAATTAATCTAGTCATTGACAAAAATAAAATTTAAGAATTTTTTTTTTCAAAAATTCATAACTATTTACAAAAATAAACATATTTTTTAAAAATCCAGTGACAAAAAAAATTTTATCTTATTAAAAAAATTTCATAAATTAATTTTTGAGAAAATCAATACGTTTGTTTAAAAAGTCCAGATATACACAAAAAATTAAATTTTATCAAAATAATTTCAAAAATAATTTTTTGAGAAAATCCTAAGTAAAATAAATTTTTGATTTTAAACACAAAAATAAAATTTTATCAAAAAAATTTCAAAAATAAATTTTTGAGAATGTTTTTTTCAAAAATCCAAAGCTTTATAAATTTTTGATTTAAAAAAAAAATTCAGTCGTATAATAATTAATTTTATCAAAAAAATTTTCAAAATTAATTTTTGAGAAAATCAATAGGTAAATAAAACTTTGTTTATTTTTAAAAATCCAATTATACACAAAAAATTATATTTTATTAAAAAAATTTCCAAAATAAATTATTGAGAAAATCAATTGGTAAATAAATTTTTTTATTTTTAAAAATCAATTTTACACAAAAATTAAATTTTATCAAAATATTTCAAAAAATAATTTCTAAGAAAATCCATAGCTAAATAAAATTTTTTTTTTTTAAGAATTATTTTTTTTCAAAAATCCAAAGCTTTATAAATTTTTGATTTAAAAAAAAATTCAGTCGTATAATAATTAATTTTATCAAAAAATTTTCAAAATTAATTTTTGAGAAAATCAATAGGTAAATAAAACTTTGTTTATTTTTAAAAATCCAATTATACACAAAAAATTATATTTTATTAAAAAAATTTCCAAAATAAATTATTGAGAAAATCAATAGGTAAATAAATTTTTTTATTTTTAAAAATCCAATTTTACACAAAAAATTTAATTTTATCAAAATATTTCAAAAAATAATTTTTATGAAAATCCATAGCTAAATAAAATCTTTTATTTTTTTAAAAAACCCAGTTATACACAAAAAATTAAATTTTATCGAAAAAATTTCAAAATTTAATTTTTGATTAAATTTTTTCAAAAAACCATAGCTATTTCCCAAAAATATATTTTTTTGGAAAAAAATTAAAAAACGAAATTTGAAATATTATATTTTTTCAATTTTTGTTTCAAAAATCCACAATTATTCCTAGAAAATTAATTACTTAGGAAAAAAAAATCAAAAATTTAATTTAAAATATTTTATAATTTTTTTCAAAAATGGATAGTTATTCCAACCTGTGTACGCCCCTTATCCCATATCCAAAAGGTTGTTTCATGTAGTAAAGATATTTACATGAAGAACTTATAGAAATAAATATAAGCATTGCTACAGAAAGTAATTAAGCAACGCTATAATTAGAACGTGTTGAGACTGTTTCAAGAAACATAGTAATAAAATGCAAATAATTTTCGTCTTAAAACTCATGCATTTAATTAATTACTAGCATTATTTATGGTCCATATATTTAGGTATAAGGATGCACTACCAAGTACCAACATATTCGTACATATGTAATATTCTTAGCGTAATGAAGAGAGCAAGAGTAATTAATTATTGTTTAAAAATTATTCATTTTATAATAATTAGATCAGTCTACCTATTAGACCATATTAGATGTAGTAAATTCCGTTCTAGAGCATTAATGCATGAGTTTCTCAATAATGAGAATTACTTTTTTATAACAAAAAACTAATACATTACAGATTCTGAGGATAAATGCATTTAGTAAAGCGCCTTGTGCATCTATCTTGCATCTTATCATGTTATTAACCTCTTTTCAACGTTCACTGGGTCCTTGAATTGTTACTGATAAGATATATTTATTATATGTATTGTAGGTAAAGTTGAGAAGTTTGTAATGAAAAAAAGGAGCACAAGAAGAGGGCAAAACATGTAGGTCACTCAAATTTGATCATTGGGGAAGAAAATGAATTACTGCTATAGAGAGGAGAGAACCTTCTACATTTAAAATACATTAGTGCAGAGAAATTATTGAAATTGTTTATCAATTTATTTTATCACCCATTTTTAAAACAATTTACACCAAAGATAGGACATAATGGATACTTTTGAGGGTGAAGTTAACACCACGACAACCGATTAAATATTAAATAAAAAAAGAGCACACGCATCAACACTTATTCCTAAAAGGACTGTTTGATGTCAAGAATAGCCACTAGAACGCCCTTTATTCATCAAAGATCTGACAGGATCTCAAGTTTTAAGCACTAAGAGGAAGTATTACTTCTCTTGAAAAATTTAAATTACTCCCTGGTATCATTTTCTCGTAATATGAATTTTCCTTTAAGCTTGGGTTTTTCACAATTCAAAATGTTTTATGTCATAGTTACCGTTTAATATCCCATTGAGTTGTGCTGTGATACTAGCGCCTCCCATCAGCTAACAAGACGGGAAATGGGAAAAATCCAAGCTTTATTTTACAAAAAGGTGATGCCACTGAGTAATTTGAATTTTTCCACGCAAATTCGACTTCCATTTAGTCCTTAAAATTTGAAATGTGGTCAAGTTATCACTGAATAGACCTTGTCAAAATTCTTGAGTGCCAAACTGTCTTTATAGGATCTCAAATTGTAAATACTAAGAGGAAGTATGAATTTTGGTTGAAAAATTCATACTTCCTCCGTTACTATTAAATAAATATAGAAAATATAACTGAAATAAGGAGAAAAAGTTTATTTGATTATTGACTTTACATCAATTTAAATTTTTGGAATGTTTAACATATATAGAAAGCAAATGCCTTTCAGTGATTAGGAAGGGAAAGGACATATGGGCTAGAATTACTCCAAAATTGATTTCGAATTCTGCTTTGAGTCCAACAAGGACTTAAACTTATAACTCCCCAAGAAATCATCAGTCTTACTCTCCATCGTACTTTATTACACACAAAAGTGTACATAGAAGGCATAGGACATATGCAAGAATTACTCCTTTGTCAATCCTCAATTCTATTCCAAGTCCAACAAAGAGTTATACTTATATTTTCCGACCAAAGCGTAGTAGTTACTATTCGTCTTTCCTGAGTATACGGACTAGTTATTACTTTATACTTAAATGTTCTCTTTTCAGTAGTTAAATAATAATGACAGCAGTATTGGAAAAAAGCTGTGATGATTGTATATTAGATAAAAAGTACAAGGGCCCATGAAAAAAAATCAAACTCTACAGGGATGATCTTATTTAGTGGTACACATTTTAATTTTTTTCAACGTTTCTAGCGTAAAATTTAAACAAAAGATTTTTGTGAAGACATTTTTTTAACAAAATCATAGGAAAATAGTGCTAATCATAACTATTACTCAATAAGTGAACCCTCAGCACTAATAGTTGTCTCAATATGAGGCCTAAATCCCTTGCAGACTGAATCTTGGTTCAATCCTTCTTGATGGAAGCCTCTAGAGACTGGATACGCCCGTGAGGAGATGCACATATCCTCTCCTCCAGACGCGTTTAGATAGAGTATTCCAATGGGGTTTCGTCTGGAGAGGAGGGCGGCTATATGTTGAGATCCCAAAAGTCCAGAAAGTTGTCTCTCAAGAAGGCCTCGGGCTTAGTAACGCAATGACATGGAGCTCCGTCATGAGAGAAAACAAAGTCGTCCCCAAACTTTTCTCTGGCCCAAGGTAGCGCTATATTATACAAAAGTTCGATGTAAGCGTCTGTATTAAGCCGCTCCTTTCTTTCCACAAAAATAAGAGGGCAGACTTAGCATCTGCTGGCCTCTGAATTTTTTGTTCTGAAGACATGTCTCACTGAAGATGGGAGATTGTCTTCTTGTTTGGTTGTGATGTTGAGGCTCTTCTGCTTTTTCACAGGGGTATCAACTATAAAAATTTTACACCCAAAAAGATCCAAAACTTTGCTCGAATTTTAGTTGTCCTTGAGAAAATTTAGAATCTTCTTTCCTCTTTCCAAACGTTACAGCTTGTGCTGTTCAGAGATAAGTTGTCTTGAAGTCCTCCTCTGTGATTTTGCACCAATGTCATTCCGGATTGAATGTGTAACACTGAATAACATTAACCCTGTATAATGTATATCTAGCAAGGATATAAGAAGGCAGAAATTACTGCGATGTAGATCCTTAATGCTACTCCGAGTACAACAAGGACTTACGCTTAACAGTGTTCCTCTCTATATTTCATCAGGACACGCAGTATTGACTGATTACTTTATAATATAAGTTTAAATGTTCTCTCTTCAAGAATAATGATGAAAGCTTTGGAATATAACAAAAAAAAATATTGCTCAAATTGCAAGTAGAAAAAGTTTTGCACGCTTTTTAGGTCCTATTTAGTACAACTCGAACCTTAACAAGGTATTTTTATATAAAATATGATTTCTATGGCATTCTGATGTCTTTTGTTTCTCAAAAAATGTGATAACAACAAATGTATATAATATATATTGTATCTAAAGTCAGAAAAGGGAACACATAGAAGATCATATTTCATTTTTTTACATTTATAATAATCAGATATGTTTCACATTTAGGCATGTAGTACCTACTACGTATACTGTATTTAAGTTTATGTTATACTATTTTGAAGTTTGGGCTCCCCTCCCCCCTTACAATACCATGTGGTCTATCAAAGTCTGAACAATTTGAATCTTAAACTGCAACAAGATATGATTTCTTAATTAACAATAGAAATTCAACAAAATGATATAAATAATTTGATGTGTGTCTGAGCTCTCTTAATCATTAATCTAGCAGCCCTTAGCAACAATGATGGCTTCCAGGCGGCAGAAGAAGGCCTGTCACCCACTGGGGATGTATTCCTCTGTCATGGCATTCAATTGCCTACTGACAGTGGCTTTGAGGGCCTCAGTGTTTGGATGAAGGTCATTTTATGCCTTCCTATCGACATACTCACAAAAGTTGTACTCCAAGGTGTTGGCATCAGGGCTGTGGTAGGCCAAATGTATGAAAAAAGAGTTCAAATGAACTCAAAAGAGTCTTCCTACGAAGGAGATGGGTTTCTTTTATTGTTGGTGTCAAAAATGGTCTCTCCAACCTCACAAGGCTCTTTACAAACCCTTTTTTTTGATAGCTCTCTGGCCAGTTTAGTGTGAGCCCCCGAGATCTCTTCTATGGGTCCTTTTGGACTTGAGGGGATTGGCTTGGGCCAAAAAATATTTTTCTTCGATGAGATTGAATAAGATGTTCTTCCTCCATTCTCACTAATAATTGTGATATGGGATTAGAAGTTAGATTTGAAAGGAATAGAAGGAAATTATATATAAAAAATTAACTCTTTCTTCGACTAAATTAAATCATACTTGATAATTCCTTTTGAAGCACTGTTTTAAGTACCCCTACCCCTCCAAAAAAAAGAAGAAGACATCTTTTGTTTGTGTACAGCTCCATGATTAATTACTTCGATCACAAATTATGGCATTCAATGGATGATGGGATAAATCCCTGTCGGGCCGTTCATGATTGACTCACCACTCTTTAACAAAAATTAATTCGTTTCTTTTATAATTGTTGATTAACATGTAGATGTGCAACTTATTTAGGATAATTATAAGCATTCTTAGTGTATTTGAAGTATGATAGGATGAAGACAGATTTTATTTCTATTAATAATAAGCATATTTATTTCTGTGTAAAATATCTTATTACATATTGTATGTATATAACTTACATTTGTTGAACCCATTTGTAATATTTAATATTAATAACTTCTATTTTGTATCCTTTGTCATCATTAATTTGTTTGATTGTCAGTGTATAACTTCTATTAAAATCTCTAAATAATATGTTTTGTAATTGTTAATCGCTTTTTCAGTTTTTTATTTATTTTACCCATACTTTTTTAACTAAATATAACAAATATACGTTGTAATACTTTAACTTATCAATTTAGTAGTAATCTACTACAACGGCTAAAGTGTTCGATTAATTATTGTATAATATATCATATTAAAAACTTTAAGGGAAAAAATTAAATATATCTCAATGTTAATAGATCTATAATATAAATATGAAAAGTTGTTTTTTTAGATTCAAGATGTAAAACAAGTATTCCTGAATTTAAAAATTTCGACTACTTTTTATATTAACTGTTCTATTGTTACTTGAAATATAGAATATTCTCATTTCTATAGCAGGATCACGTGATATTCTATCCTCCAAAACCAAAATTTTGATCAATAGTAGCTTATGTCTCGCTCCCGCGTTTTCCTCGCACTCGATCGATGCCCAATTATTACTACATTATTCTTTCTTTGATCAAAATATGTTCCTTAAATACATCTGTATACACGCTCGTTGCTATTGTTTGCACGACTGTAAGATCTAAATTATTATGTCTTCGATCAAAAATGCCTTCTTTTGTTTCAAATATTCATACATACATTATCTTGATATTATGTCTGTGATATTAAAAGGCAATAATTCCCATAGATACCACTGATATTAAAAAAAAATTCAATAAATAACGAATACTATCGAAATTTCACTAAAGTAATGAGCTCGAACAAATTTTTATACAAGTATTACCTTTTGTACACTCAATAACTTCATCAGATTAGCATGATCATATCAGGATATATATATTTGACTGTATCAAAAGGACAGAAGTTGGGAATTTGGTATCGCCGTAAATTTTTTATTTTGTATTTTATTTCTATAAACAAGAAAATAACCATCAAACGTCCTAAAAATTTGTCCTTCATGGACGTGTTTTGATTTGAAAATCTGAAAAATGTCGAAAAAAAGGAAATTTTAATGTTGTTTCATTGAAATTATCGATTTAAATCCAGTTACAGAATTTTTATTTTATTAAGTATCATAGATGAAGCATGTATTTTGCAATAATATTTCCACAACTTTTCTCTAACTTTCCTCGTGGTATGAGTATTTTAGTTCCATGCTTCCAATAAATTAATATTATCCTTTGTACCGCGTAACACGCGCATGTATTTTGATGTTTCTCTTCATTATTTTTATTTCTCAAATCTCATTTTTTGATAGCAAATGTAAAATATATCATCATTAAATATACTTTCGTTGTTCATTTATTCCAAATAAGAAAAACAATTTTACTATTTTATAATTTGGGACTACAAAAACCGTAAATTAAACTCATAAAAATACCCCGATTTACTTATTATTCCTTAATTTCTAGTGTTGATTTGTTTTTATTTACTCATATTTATATTTTTATATTCTTCAAGTTTGATATTTTTCATTTATTATAAATATCTAATTCTTTTTTTTTTTTTTTTTCCAATAACCTTTCAAAAAAGAAACAATGGATAAAAAATTGTTTCTAATTACTTATTGATTTCATTCATAGGTAAAATTAAACAATTTTTTATATTTTTGCTCTGATATACCGTCCCGTCTCTCTTGTCCACAAATTTGTGCTGAATCGTTGGTTACGTCTTCTACATCACGTTGACAACTTTGCGTGTGTTACGGTATTTGGAGAAGTTGAAGCGGTAAAGAGACTAAACTAATTAGTTGACATTGAGGAATGACTACTGTCATTAAAGGTCCAGTGGCGTCATTCCAATCCTGAATATTAACAATAAGTTCCTTCCCAATTGAGGTTAACTGAACAGTATGGCAATACACTCATATCTTCTAAATCACTTCTATCTCTTATTTCTCCTATTTTTGATATCTGGAATTGTCTATCTTTATTCTCAGATCTTGATAGTTGAGAGAATAGAACATGGTCAAAGTGAGCATGCTCTCCATCTTTCTCCGCAAATTTCATGGCGATATTTTTCTCGAAAGTGCATCTTTTTTTTTCTTCATGTTCTTAATTAATATGTCACGTATGGGATGGAACGGTTCAATTACTTAAGTCAACTTCAATTAAGAACCACATATGGAAGTACAAATTCCCAATGAACTCGACAATAAGGTGGAACTTTTTTGTTTTATCTCCAGACAACTCAAGCCTTGAGATTTATAGTCGTATCAAACGACTTGCCCAAATGAACCATATTGAAGGTGAAACAATGACGATTTTCATTTTAAGAAGTTATGCATCTGCAATTCCTAATAAGATAATCATTTTTGTAATACTATAAGTATAAAATTGATCATAAGATCAATCAACGACACGTTCAGACATTTCACGCTTTCAAGGAAATTTTTGCTTGTTTTACTAGATTTATAATTAAATTTGAAGTTTTGTTCGTTACCACAAATAATCTTCCTAAATTTCCCTACTAATAATAAACAAACTTATAGTAAATTTGGTAAATATTATTCATATAATCTAGGACACCTGAAAACGAGTTAGCTCAGTTTTTGGGACCATCGAGCTATGTCATTAAGTGTTGTAGCGGTAATTTATTAGCATAAAGTTCACACACTATTCGAACAAATCTATGGACCAAAAATGTCTTTATTAGTTGCACTCTAAGCATGTTCTACTATCGTTAATATCAAGCTCTAAGCAAGAAGATAGACAATTCGGGATATCTAAAATAAGAGACAAAAGAAATATTTGGGAGACATCAGTGTACAGCCATACTGTTCACCATATCTCAATCGGGATGATACTTAATTGATTAATATCCAGTAGTGGAACAACGCCACTTGACCTTTTTTCACAGGAGCCATTCCTCAAAGTCAACGGAGTAGTTTTATCGGAAAGAAAGAAGAAATTAAATATATAGAATATAAAGATATGCTTAAATAAAAAATCAACCGTAGAAATTAAGGAATAATAAATAAAAGATAATATTTTTAATAGTTTAATTAACGGGCTTCGTAGTCCCAAATTATAAATTAGTAAAATTGATTGTCTTATTTGGAATAAATGAACCAGGAAAGTATATTTAATAATAATATATTTAACACTTGTTATCAAAAAAATGATATTTGAGTAATAAAAAGGAAGAAAAACATCAAAATACATGCCCCTAAAACGCGGTACAAAAGATAATATTTATCTATTGGAATCATGTTTGGAACTAAAATACTCATACCTGAGGCTAGTTAGAGAAAAATGGTTCTAATATTTTATATAACAAAAATCCCAAAACTGGATTTAAATCGATCATTTTAATGAGACAACACCAAATTTTTCTCTTTTTTTTCGACATTTTACAGATTTTGGTCCATTTTTACTCAGAAAGGAGAAATTTTTCATCTTTATTGTGATTTTAAAATTTTCTGTAGTTATTTCTTAATTCCCCCTAGTAGGCACGACTATGGTGCAGTTAAAAAAGTAAATAAATAAAGGGAAACTTATCTTGAATTATAATGATTAATTGTGTATCGACAAAAAGTAGCTAATTGGATGAGAAGAATTATGTACAATAACAATTCAATTAAGAAAGGTTAAGTTTAATTTTGGAAAAAATAATAAACAAATTAAATAAATAAGCTTTCTATTTTTGAAGTAAGCAATTATAAATTAATTTAAGTGTTTTTTTTCAATAGATTATCGTCAAGGAGAGCAAAATTAGATAGATATGAAAGAACCATCAGTAGTACACAGTGTGTCTCCAAATCCATTGCAGTATAAATAAAACATCATCAATATGTCGAACAAGATTTACTTTGCGTCTTTCATTTGTATTCTCCTCCTCTCCATGACTCTGAGGGAATACTCTTAGTCAGATAGTGACGAGTAGATGGATCCAATGGAAAGATTTGAGAGTGTGTCAATATTCAAGGACTGAAGAATGAATAGTGGAAATAAAATGGTGCTCTTCGATCCGTTCAAAAAGGTCTACAGACAACTTTTCAGAGGAGGTGATGGCTAAGGAAGGTCTTCGAAGCTGCATGAAAGATCGAGCCGAGCTCACGGATCAATGCCATTCTCAGTCATGCGCTTTCTAGACCTTTTTTAGCTTTTGCTAAGGAGCTAACTCTCTTTGACTTGTACAAATGAATTCTGTTGTACCATGAAAAGTTAATAATAATAATTACTTTATTTCATTTTCATCAATGTAATGTATTGTACAATACATTGATGAAGACGAGCTAAATTAATTATCAATTCATCATTCTAAATATTATACTTTAGTTCGTCTTCATATACGTGTGCATTGTAAAATATATAATTAGAAGAATACATTTTAATAATTTCTATGAGGGTAATGATTGTATTACACTTATTTATCAAAATGCATGCAAATAAAATGTTTGAACACAATGTCTAATATATTATTGTTCTTTTTTTCTTCATTCCTCAGTATTTATTTATCAGATGTCAATTTTTCTAACTATCCAGCAGCCTGTTACTTAGTAATGTTATAATAATTGATTAATTGAAATTGAAGCAACTCTTGTGACAAGAACAAGAATTGACCAACTATACCAACTTTTTGGTCTTAAAGGTTGAGAGGTACAATTAAAATGACGTCTTGTACATTGGACAAGGCTCACTGAAATAAAAATTAACATTGTATTTTGTAGTCAAGCTCTCGATTTCTAGGGTTCTTTTCCCTTAATTAACTTTCGGAATGTTCATTAGTTGTATTAGCAATAGCTCTTGTACATAACCCCTCTGAATAATTTCCAATAATTATTGAGAATAATTCCATATGTTCTTATCTCGCCGACACATCAATATGCAGTGTATTTTGTTTTCATATGTCGATGTTCCTGCTTCTTTTTTCTTAATCAACGTTCACAACATTGATTATGGAAATTAGAATGAGATCCTTTCAACCTGTGAACCATTCTCAACAACTATTGAATAATTGCCGAATTACCAAATGATTTCGGACCTTTTTTCGGTTGATATTAACAAGTGTTTTAATTTAGTAGTACCATATGTCTGAATCTTGCCTTTCCTTGCGCTTTTTTTTCTTTAAGAAATATCAACCTTAGCTACTGGTAACTACCAATTAATTTTGAGCCTTTTCTGTTTCTTTTTGGTGGAGAGGTTGCAGTATATATATAATAAAAGTTATGACGACAAAAAAAAAAAAAAAAAAATCATAGAAATTTCTTCCCTAGAGAATTGTTGCTTCATATCTGCAATTTTCTCTTTATATTGATTGATTTTCTGGTATTACAAGAGATAGAACGAGGGGTTGTAATTTTGAGGTCCTTTAGAAAATCTTATACTGGTTAACAAGTGTTATTTTGTTAAAAGATACTCCGATTTCATTCAATAAAACTAAATATATTAATTATTAAGTGTTCAAATACCTACAACTTAAGGTGGCGTGATTATGGTGATAACACGCTTCCTCTTGTTCATCGATCTATTACTACTCGCTTCTTCTCATCCATCGACAATCATCAATTTCATCATCCTCTTTTCTCTTCCCTTCCTCTTTTCACAATTCAAATCTATAATATATAAACAAGTTTGCTCGGGCCCCTCACAACCTTCTCAAGGATCACTTATTCTCCTCTCCTTCAAGTTCAGCTCTGGATTGAATCCTACAACAATCAACATAATTCATAGGATCATGCTGGGACTCGTAATATATCCTTCATCCCCTTCTCATCCAATCACAAATGTTCAAACTCGAATATGTAGGTTTCAAAGCACTTGGAAGGAATCACGAAATACTATTACTATGGTCCGTTCCAAAGAATAATTGGCATTCAAATGCAGTCCCTTTCTTCATCAAAATGCCATGAAAATGATGATTGCACTAGAGTTATAGAACCAAATCAAGATATGGACCTCGTCCATGTAAATCTGTATACATTTCTGAATATATATTATATATAATATTAAATATATCTAAATACTTCATTAACTTATTACAATAATTGATTGTGCTGTGTTCGCTTCGACCCTTCACCTTTGCCTCGGGAGTAAATTATCTTGTAATATCGTGTGTTTATATCTTATGCATATTTTGTGATTCTATGTGCGAACCAACTTATTTCGTTGTGGCAGTTAAACATCTTCCTATTACTGGGAGGATTTTGGACCCTAACGAATGAAAGAAAAACATATTTTTAAGAGACTGCCGAAATAAAGCATCCTTTTTAGTAGTTAATAAATACAAGAACCCGATTGATATGTTAAGCTGTAGAGCTTTGAGGATTGAATAGGATAAGGAGATCTTTACAATTTGAGGCTTTAAGTTGGAATGTCATTTACTAATATAATAATGACTATAATTATTTTTTGACTGTCCATTTCAAACTCAGAAAGTCCATGTCTAGGATGGGACATTGAACCTCGGCGACTATGAAATTCTAAGAAACTTAAGAAATTCGTCAATTAGTTGTCTTACCTTCCTAATACATCAAGGGAATCTTCTCTGCGGGATGTCAGATGGATATATCTCTCATTGGTAAAAATTCATAAACTTGTGTCGTATAATATCATCTTTATATTTATTATTATATCTCTTTAAGATATTTCATTTGGTCTATAGTTTTTTATATTTTTAGATGATTTGCAGATATATCACGGAAAACCTTTTTTATGATGGAAGTATTAAGTTAGATGTTTTGTAGAGTTAAAGTACTCGAATCCAGTATAGATATTTTGATTGTTTCAAGGAAATCAGTCTTTGGCATATCAATTGCAATTAGTTTAATATATAAAGTTATTAAAACGTTAACATACATAAGATATTTAAAAAAGTAATAGTTCTTCTTTTAGGTACATAAGTATATTTTTATGGGTTCTACTAAATTATATTTATAAGCATCTTTAAATTAATACCAAAACTGTACTTATAGGTATATGGATACAACATTTCGTATCACTTTATTTCATACCAATCTTTTTTGTCATAACCTTAAATATTAAATCCAGTGTATAAGATGTACTTTTTCTTTTTGTTCTAAGCTCTTTTAAATTATTTAGGGTAACAAATACTGCTGGGGACAATGACTGAACTAAAAGTCTTTATTCATTGAATCAATATTTTTAATTTATAAGGTAACGATAATCTTTTGGGAAATAACTAATAGTAACAAATTTCATTTCATTCAAAATATGAGTATAACACTAATAATTCCTAGAGATATCCAAGCCAGCCTTTCAATTAATTTAGACGGAATTTATAAAGTGAGAAAGATTTTATCGACAGAGGGTAGATGTCTTTGTGTATTTTATGAGAACAGCCAATTGGGCATATCGAACCAAAATAAATTCAGAAATGTATTATATGACGCATTAGAAGAACCTTCTTTTAAAAGAGAAGCAAAGGCTAAGAATATTACAATTTACTATAATAAACATAAGGGGGGGGGGGATTTATGACGCCCTATATATGTATCTTGTACACCTTCACCAATACTCATTTTATTAGATTTGGAGGTCAATCCAGTATTTATGGTTGTTTTAGTATCCTAAATATTCATTCGGGGTTTCAATCAGTAGTCGAGACGGAGAGGAATTTTTTCCTTAAGAGACGTGGATATGGCTGAATGATAATATCTATTCAATGGAAAATATCAAGAATTTCATCATGAAAAAGTTTAAAGCTAACAAAGCGACCGGTCCAGATGGAGTTTCTGGAGAGCTTTATACGATGTGCCTGGATGAAATTATAGCCTTTCTGTATAGAATTGGTTGTACGATAAAAATACTTTTAGAATACCTGCATCATTCACAAAACGAAGAATAGCTTTGATTCCTAAAAAGGAGATGGGTTGGACTTCAATGACTGGAGGCCTATTACTGTATTGAATGCCTCTAACAGAATTTTATCTGGAGTTTTGGATGTGCAAATGGATCCCATATTAAATAAAAATATTGGAATGGCTCAAAAACCTAGAATATGACATATTTCTGCTCTAAAAATGGGAATCTTCTATATTTCAAATAACACTATCTCTTTATAGATATTTCAATAATAATATTTTTTAAATTATAGTGCACAAACATAGGCGGTAAACTATAGATAAGAGATGTTATTACAACAATGAGTTGGCAAAAAATGAACAAAACAGAAAAAAAAAGTAGATGCGACAACCTTTTTTCTTTTTCCAATTTCAAAATATGTATTTATCCGTACTTTATGCTTAGACTTTGCTATAATATATATTTATGTAGATAAATACGTGTTGAATTCCTTCAATCCCTTATTTCAATATCTCCAGGAAATCCAAGAAAACCAAATCTATATCTCTTCTTCATGATTCAAACTATCCAATCATCATAAAATTACTTATTAGAAAGTTTATGCATTTTTCATAAGCTATAAAAAGTAAAAAGAAGAGAGGGCGACGAGGTAAATAAAGTGGTTATGGTTTTTATTAATCCTATTCCCCCCTTTTTTCAAATATGAGTTCTATGAATCTTTACTCGTAGTATACAACTTCTCTTAGGTAGGTCGTCGAAATAACACAAGACATTATTAACATTATTGTATTTGTTTTTGAATAAAGGAAAAAGGAAAACTTGGCCATTTTCTTTCATAGAGGGCGCGTCAGATAGAAGAGAGTATATTTTCTATTACAGGCAGAGTAGTACAGTTTCTGTCAGAAAAATCGAATACAACTTATGGCGTGGCTGTGCAAAGATTGAAAATACGTTGAGCATAATTTGAAATTCAAAATGATCGAATTTCAGCCATAAAAGGATCCGATACACCCCGTAGGATATATTGGACGAGAAAACTACTTTGGTCTGTGGTGCTGTAAGCAAATCCGTTATCTTTATGTTCTGAGGAGTTAATTAACGGGAGAGCCTTAGACCTTTCCACAATAACAGGGTCTGTTTGAAGCCCCATCCAAATTTGGGTGCACTGAAAGTCTCAATAGAAGTGGTTCGTGTTTTACGCAATTGCCTTCCCTAACACACTTGAGGCTGTTATTTATGCAAAATGATACCATTTTGAACAATTTTGTCACGTATTGATGTGTTATCTGTAGTGACGAAAATCGGCCGTATTTTTTAGCTAACCTTTTTTTGGACTTGCTAAACTGAAAAGTAAATTTTGTTATCTTGAGCTATTCTATTTTTATTTAATCCATGAGACGCGAACTTCCTTTTCTACTACTTCATCGACTGAATTAATTTAGAACCTGATTGAACATTCGTGTGTGCTCATAAAATAATGAAAGTCACTTTGAGGATTTGTTTCAGAGTTATAACTGTATGTCTTTGTTGGACTCAGAATAGAATTGAGGATGGACATCGGAGTTATTACTGCCAATGTCCTTGCTTATTTCCTTTTCACCCTTCTCCCTTGTCACAGCTGCTTGTAGATGATCTAATGAAGCAACATGAGAGCTAAGCTACTCTCCTCGAAAACATTCTTCAAATTGTCTGAGTTACCATGTTGCTTTTCAGTTGGTTTTTTACCTTTCCCAAAATACACAATATATTTACAGAGAAGCCGGGAGAGCGACTTATGGTAATACGGAAGTAAGCCCCTTGTTAATATCAGCTGCATGTTATAGGATTTTGAGCAGAGAAAATGAATGACTGTTTTATGGAGAATAACCTTCTACAATTAAAATGTAATTAATGAAATGTAAATATTATAATTATATATAAATGCATATAATTTTTTTTTTTTTAAACAATTTACACAAAAATAGGGGAGATTTTTTTTTTTTTAGTGAGAGATGTTAACATCACCACGACCTATTAAAGAATGACGAAAGAAGAAAAAGCCCATACGCACTAACTGTTTTACTTTTTCAAATTTCTGGACTAATTTTTTTTTTTCAATATTTCTTCTTTTGTTTTCTATCAGCATTTTATCTTTTTTATAATGTAAATAATAAATAATTAACGTTTATTCTTTTTATGTATTCAGGGTCCACCAAATACTATACTTCTAATATAGAGCGAATTCATGTGGCATCATCATTCTGAAGGTTGATCATAAACAACAAAATTTTATATGAATATACACAAGAGATATGCCCATACTAAATTAATAAGATATAAATATTACAAAAATAACTGTTTTTGTTTGGCATAAACTAATATTCAATTTCTATTTATATTTTTAAAGTCGTTTCTTATGTAAATAAAATAATTGATACTGAAAATCCTATGCAAAGGCTAGATTTTTAAATCTAATCTTGTTTTCAATCAAGTGAAGACAATAAAAGTAAGGCAATTAGAGAAAAATATATTATTCTTTCCATTGTAGCAGTTCATTTATTATCTACAATTTGCAAAAAAGCTTGTATAACGATGTAATAGCATATTTCTATCAAATATTCGTGTCGGATAATTAATAAAGCTAGACATTAAGAGATATATTCTTGAATGATTGACAATGAAAGTTTGTCCTGTTTTTGCATCCAAATATATACTAATATTTAATATTTTCCCTTCATTTTAATGAAAGAAGTGTGTTCATTCCACGGGGTTAAAATGTATTTTTAGTTGGGTGTCTCATTAAAATAATGATGACGTAATCAGGGGCCTAAAGGAGTTAGAGGATATGACCCCTTGGGCTTTATAGTTCTGGCGCCATTCATTCTTATATATTTTGGTTGTCTATACCCCTTCTAAGATGGCCAATCTCCACAAAAAACGCTCTATACAAACCAAATACGAAGTGCAGTGATTGACTTAAAGGATGGAAACCATCCTTTAAGTGAAGGAATTTCAAATACATACATACAGGATGCTACAAAATTAGAGTCTTTTTAACTTTAACGTAGTCAAATTAAGGTTATTGTGTGTAGAGATTTGTTTTCCAAATTTTAGATATTGCAAAATAAGGTCCTGCCCCCAAACTTGAAATGAAGTGTACAAAGGGTGCAAAAGACAATGTTGAGCATTTTGGGCCTCCCTCTTTATCTGAATTTAAACCTTTGACTTTGCAATTGATGGTGGAGTGTGAGATCAATATAGGATAATGGAGGAAAGCGTGGACTCGATTTAGAAATATATAAATAATTTTATATTTTCTATAGTAGCCCCAAAAATAAAAATAACAGTGACAAAACATGTAGACAAGGTATAAAATTTTCCACTCAATATGGCCACCTTCACTATCAATCATAGCCTTTACACGTCGCTTGAAGGCCAGGCAGGAGTCGATGACAAACTCTTCTGACAAGTTGTCCCATGCATCCACAATAGAGGACTTCTGTGCGTTCACATTAGGGTGTGAACTCCTGTTGGTTTCCCTTTCCAAAGTTCCTCATATAGAAAAGTCCAATAGCTTCTAATCTGGTGAGAAAGGGGTCACATCGCTTTGGACCACAATCGGACCATATTATCGGTACATACCTTTTGGAACTTGGTAGACGTATGAGAGGGGGAGCCTCCTGGTCAATTTTCTATCCAGCCTTGAAAAAGAACGGAGGCATTCTTTCCATCAAAGGCCACAACGCTGAAGACCACTCTTTGGGTCAGATATTTGGTTTGGAAAACCCATTGGATCTTTTCTTTTGTTTCTGAAAGCCAGTGGTCGTTTCGGCGGTTGTGCAATCGATCAACTGTGAAAATCTTCTTGACCGAGAAATTTTTGCAATTGACCCATTTTCTTTGATTTTATATGATGTTTTTCTTGCACCGTTCGAGCCTCCTGGCTTTCATGCTGTCTTTCAGTAGGTGGCTTGGGGTCATTGTGAAAGAAACTAATCCTAAGATGTACTTTATAGTCTTGCTGATGGTCCTAAGAGCCACAGAGAAGTAGTTGGTGAGGTAATTCATCGACTTAGTGGGAGCCTTTTTAATATTCTTCCACAAACTTACCAAGTTTCGTCACACTATTTAAATTATGCCCTCCACTTCCTGATTTGTTTATGTAAAAAGGGACAGGAAAAACAGAATATAAAAAATAATCACTAAGCCTTTTCATAATAATGATAAAATAGACATTGATTAAGAGGCCACATTCTGCTTCTCCACCGAGTTGATCAGAACAGTTCTAGGTAATTTTGGCACGAAACTTTTCGCTACTGGCAAATTTACCGCCTACATGTTTTGCTGTGGTTAATTTTGCCTCATAAGAGATTTTGCCTCATGAAATATTAGTGTTTAAATAATTAATTAATAATAATATAAAAGGAATAGTCAATGAGAACTAATACTATCAGGAGGAACATAAGCTCCAATCACACAACCTTATGTGATAGAAAACATCTTTTCTGATATGGAGTTCCTGTTGGTAAGCTCATATGAGCTTTGCACGACTATAAAACTATACAAATTTTTGTAGTTTTAATTTTATATCCACATTATGTGGTATTTTATGGAACTCTTACAATTTAAGAGTAATATTTAATATCCCCAAAAACTGTTATTGAGGAAGGAAAAAATGATGGAGTCCCTTAATATTTACAAAATCTCACTAGGTAGTGAGATAACGTCGTGAGCTAATTACTCTGATAGAGATACGACAGTAAAGTTCGAACCAATAATAAAAAAATGCGGCAAAATCTCCTTGAGGTAAAAATATCAGTGGAAAAAATGTAGGCGGCTAAAATGTTGCAGAAAAATTACCAGCCATGCTCCAGAACAAAGACAATCTCATTGAATGTAAAAAAAAAAAAAAAAGCACATTTTCTAATACCTAAAAACCTGAATCTGTGACTATTTTTCTTTAATGATACTATTAATGATTATTCCGGACCACACTGTACATATTTTTTCTTCTAAAAATTCATGAATTAACCATGGTTAAGCTCACCTTTTTAGTAGAAAAGTAGCTAGCATTAATAACTGCATAATAATGTAATTATTATTATTTGTTTATAGATTTTTAATATCTCTCATAAAAAAATGCATTACATTTTATATTATGTACATTATATATATTTTAATGTGATATATTAATGGCTTAAATATGCTAGAATCATTAAAAACAAAATTCTTATAAAGCACACGGTCATTTCACGAAATTGAATATACATTCAATTGAATTAGTATTATTTTAGAAAATCTTGCAGTCAGTCCACCCACCTGAGGCATATCATTTTAGAAACCTGTAAGCAAAGGCTCAAGGGTACTCATTACAATGGGATAGAAGAACTGAAAAATACTACAATTAAATAACATTGGTTCATACAGTCGTTTGTCAACAATTAGTCATATTTTAATGAAAAAATAAAAACACCCACTTATTATTGTAACAAATGGGCAACAAATGGTGTTTTTAACTTATGTTATGTGTTTCCAGGTAATTTATCTGTCCTTTGACCCAATTTGTAGTAGGCTTGCTTGAGCCTTTGCTTACAGGTAAAGGCATATTTACTTCAGGAATCGAATAGCTCACGTAACCTCTTGAACCTGCGTGCTGTTTTCTTAAGTTACATTCAATACATAGAAGTGAAGTGAAAAAAATATTATTCAGTTTATTCGGTCATCAATGAATTATAACTATAACTCACTAAACAGAATTGGAGACTCAGACACGAGTTTTACTCAACTCTTATTAAATTGGGACTTCAAATTCCACGAAGATTCCATTTTGACTAGAAAAAACAAATTTCAAAATGAACTAGGACTCGATGTGAAATATCGTCATAAGGTTCAGATTTTAATAGTACTCAAGGCTTCGAACTAAATAACCAAAAGTGCCCAAAAACTTGCGCCTTGACTTGGACTCGTATTTGGAGATATTGGACTTTACTTTTGAGATTTCACTCAAGCTTATTTCTCAATAATTGTGACTAGTAGTCGTAAAAATTACTTGTTAACAGATCCATTTGCGAATATGTTTATATAAATATACTCATAACATTGAATTTTTATTTGATATTCGTAAAAAGGAATTCTGCAAAAGAATGATCCACATCACATACAATTGTTAATATGGAACTAAACTCTGTTTGCTTTTGTATTTTACTTACATATATATATGTTTGAAGATAATACATTTGACTGAATTAAAGGGAAAAATAATGCCCTTATTTCATCATTGTTCATAATTTCCATTTTAAAGTGAAGCCAGAAGATAAACAAGTTTTATTAAATGGTGAAACTACTCAACTTCTATTATTCAGATTTTATATATTTTTTTTTTTGGAATGGTTAAGCTACATCAACTGGCTCACATTTTTGGATTAAAAAAAATGGTAGTATTAAATAACATCCTTGGCATTTTGTGACTTGTATATACTGGACCTTGCGTAAAAGACTACTTTTTAACATCTAGACATCTTTAACAGTGGAGTTGATGTAAATATTGGGTAGCGTTTGATTCACTATTTGTCTGGATTCATAAAGATCTTTTCAATTACAATACTACGTTATCAGAGATTAAACGATGAAAGTATATATATTCCTAATTAAAAGTCAAATCAAAATTAGCGAAGCGTTTATTAATAACAACGGGTACCTAAACTCCATAAATAAAAATATATCCTTGGGACGATATTAGTCGTTGAAGAAAATAACTTATACATGCTATTATAATACTATCCAAATATATTTATTCGGTGTAACTTTGGATAGATAAAATCAATAATATTTAGTAATAATCATATTTATACTAATTTTTTTAGTAGATTTCACCCTGATCTAAAATTGTGAATTCTGTATCAATTATTTCCCAAGCACCAAACTTTCCAAATAGTTAGTTTTGAGTGTATAAAAAAAATTAAAAAAAAAAAAAAAAAATTGGTGTGTTTTGAGATATGTACCGCAGAGGAGGGTGCAGTCACCGAAACAGAAATAGTAATTTTTGAAGGTAATGCCTTCATTTATGGGTATTCTCCAAATGTTACAAATTAGTTTTTGGAACCTTATGTGAACCAGTCCAAATTTGGAAAATGGGGCCTTAAAAAAAATTCAATAACTCGGGAACAACTCATTGTAATGACTTCAAATTTTGGCATGGAAGTGATTACAATAAGGGGTACAACATATCTGATTTGATTTGATATAGAATGACTCTTATGCTACATAAAAAAATGTTTTGACTTGTTTAAAAATATTGTAAAAATAACTCAATTTATAACCGAAAGCGAAAAAACTACAAAGAGTGAATTAATATTTACTGCATATTTTTCTAATTACAATATTTAATTGGCTAGTATAGATTATCTTCTGTTTTTAATGTTCCTTCAATTGGTCATATGGAGTTGCACTGATTAAGTATAAGTAAACATTATAGTATTACAATTACTCCATCTGACCTGGGAATCGTATTTCAAGACAATATAAATATTCAATATTTCCTAATAATAATATTAGATATTAGGAAAGACGGAGACACAAACCTACGCACATTGAGTTCAAGAGAATAATTTCTCCCGACGGCGTAGTCCATTGAGCGACGTTGTTCCATTGTATTGATCATCTTCTTCCACTTTGTGAACAAACAAACATTTCCTAAAAGTAAAATATATCATTATATTAATATTTTTGTTGCCTTAGGTTATTTATTTATTTTTTTAATCTAGGGATTTATAATATAACTTGGAGTTTTGTAAAAAAACAGCCCTGAACGCCCCTAGAATACAAATTGTCACTAAGACCAATATTTTGTACAAATATTACTTGTGTTGTCTTCTTTTTGACACTTGTTTAATAGCTTTGTCCCTAACATTCTTCAAATAATTAGAGATACTGCGTTAATTTTCATTTTTTTTTTGTCACATACTGGGAGATTCTAGTTTCTACAACTCTATAGAATGTAGCGCTATTATGATATTTACGGATCACATATAAGTAACATGTAATAGTTGTATGCACTTCATTTAAAAATAATTATAATTAATTATATCTCTATGTAAATATTCGTTCATATACTTGACACGTCGTAACCGTTGTAAAATAATACAGTAATTTATGTACATATATTATATTATATATAAGAATGAAATAAAAAGATTACTTTTGCATAACTTTTAAGTATTAACATGCAAATTTCTCATTAAAATAAGTAATTAATGCAGTAAGAAATACTCAGTCAGAATATATAATACATTCACTTTTAATTACAATATATGTGGGTATGTTACAAAAAAAAAAAAAAAAAAAAAAAAAAAAAAAAATCAACGTATTTTATCTAATAGATAATGGTAGAAAATACATTTTGATACTAAATTCGTGTCTCTAATTTCAATATTAAGGAAGTTATTAACAATTTATCATAAAAATTTTACATATTTTTTTCGTAGTGTTTATGTAATAAGCTACACCAAAATCTGTGATCTAATTAAATATGATATTTCAATAAAACAACACAATTCTCTTAAACATCAAGAGAATTGAATATAATTTTCACGAATTGCAAAGTATAGTATTATGAAAAAGATGATACTTTTAAATACCTGCAATTGAATGGTATAATATGAAATTCGAGTATATGAACATCTTCCCACTCCAGACAATTAATGATAGTTATTGAAAAAAAGGAGAGGTTAAAAATTAAAATAAAATGTTTTCATATTGCGTAGTAATAAAGATTGAAGGTTCTAATGTTGTTTTTTTTAAAATTATTTTCTGAGACAAAATCAAGTAATTTTTGCAGAGTTTCGAAGTAAAATGATCTACTTGGAGAATAATATTTATGAATAAGTTACTGGTAAAGTGAATCCCTATATTGTATATTTAGTATGTATATGGCATTCAGAATTCGTCAGATATTTATATGCTTTTTCAGTTTTATATTATCTAGATTTACTTTATAATAATTAATATAAATTTACAATAAAATCAAGTTCCAATACTTAGTTTCCATGAGTCAGTATAATTCACGATTGATGTGAGAGCTGTCCAGACTAATATATGCTAACTGATTGTTTTCATTCTTTGGCGGTAATAATGAGGATCACCAAGTCATTTATACTCAGTGCACAACAACTGATAGAGGAAATGTGTGCTATTTTAATTTCGGCGGTGGCCCTAGGGTGATCGAAGGTGCTTGGGACTGGCCCTTTGATATCATTAGATATCATACATCAAACACATCAAGATATTTCTTGACTTTTTAGAAGATACTCAAACTTTTAAGAAAAAAAAAAGAAGAAAACCGAGCTAGTTGTTGGCTTAAAAACAAATTTGCCATTAATAATATGTTCGTATCTTATTGATTTTAGATGAAGATGTTCAAAATTTAGATTCATGAATATTTTACATTTGTAGGCCTTAATCTGGCGAAGAAATTTTAAACTTTAATGTTCAATTATATTATTGTAAATGCATCTTCACCAGAAAACTTTAGATAATTCTAATTTTTATAAATTATTTGTAGTCTAAATAAAGGTTCAAAAAAGAAAAAAAAAAAAGAAGGACAATCTAACTACCTGAACCAACTGAAAAGTGAGCTGAATGATTCACATGCCATCCAACTCGCTGATTTTGCAGATAACTATTCTTTTTTTGTGTAAGATGAAGTTCAGAGTTTTCACTGGAGCAATTCTATGCGTTCATTGTATCCAGTTCTCCTCTACTTTATGTCGGACAATGTTATTAATCATGTCTCCTACAGGATTATTTCTCATGACAAAACTCATGATGTACACTTTGTTTATAAAGTCATCGATGCCATCATGAAAAATTTGAAAAATCACCTGGTTTCCAGTTGTTGCATTTGTTTACTGATGATTGTGCAGGGCAATACAAAATAGGGAGAGGCTTTACTACCTTTGTCAATTTGAAAGGGAATTAGGTATTGAAGCTGAGTGACATTTATTTACTACTTCTCATGAGAAATCCCCATGCAATGGGTTGGGTTGTACTGCTGCAGAAAGTTTAACCAGGCCATACACCAACCAAATTCTATTTTCAGAAGAAACGTTTGAAATTTGTAAAGATAGAAGTCCCACTATTATGTTTAAGTATATACATAAGATTGAAATAGAAGAATGGCGAACTCTGCATGCAGATTGTTACGATAGAATTGATGATGCAGACCCTGGAATCAAATTTTAACATCTGTTCATTCCACTAAGCGTTGATAAAGTTGGGGAAAAGTGGTGTAGTGATGATGAAGAGTTTGCCTGTATTCGCGATTTTTAAGTTGCACTCTACTTGGAGGAGGATATCTCTGTTGGCTCGTATGGTGCATTTATGTACAATAGGTGCTGGTGGATCTGCTTGATTTTAATAATAAAAAACAATGAAGACATGGACATTGAAATCAAGTTCTTACACCCTAAAGCTCTATCACAAAAATTTCATTATATTACTGTATATTAAAAATAATCAACGTTCCAGATACAAAGAGATCTAATGACAAAATCGTAGAAAAATTTAGTGTATTATTTCCAAAGTTTTAATGTTTGTGGCTTTAGTTTTATTACAAACGAATTTTATCATATAATGCAATTTAAATATTTAATTTTAAGCGGATAATTTTTCTGGACAATTTTGCAGAAATTACTTAAATTTTATTTCTTGAAGTGAAACTTTTTAGGAGATTTTAAACAGTTCTAAAGTTGTTAATTTTGCATTTAAAATACATTTGCAAACACCAAACTTTCCATATACTTAGTTTTGAGTATATGGAAAATAAATTTTTTGAACAAAAATTTAAAAAAAAGTGAGGTGTTTTGAGATATGGGCCGCAGAGGAGGTTGCAGTCACTGAAACAGAAATAGTAATTTTTGAAGGTAACGCCTTCATTTATGGGTGCTCTCCAAATATAACAAAATTTGTTTTTGGAACCTTATATGAACTAGTCCATATTTGGGATAGGGGACCCTTAACGAAACTTCAAAAACTTGGGTACACTACATCGTAAATTTGTATAAAAATTGGGTTATTTGACATGGGATGAGCAATAAGCATTGACGCCAAAACTTTGGAGATGAAAAAGGCCAAACTGGACCTACAGGAGTTAACGAAAACAGCCCATGCCAATTCCCTCAAGTCCATAAGGCCCCTGCAAGATATCTCGGAGTTTCACACTAGACCATCAAGAAAGCGAATAAAAAATGGTGTGGAAAGAGCCTTGTGAGGTGGGGAGGCCATTTTTGAAACCAGTAATGAAATAATCCCATTTTAAGACTTTTTTGAATGAATCTTTCGAACTTTTTTTGGACACTTTTGGTCCCCAAAAACCCTGATGCCAGCCCTCTCGACTATACCTTTTGAGTGTATGTCGAGGGGAAAGCCCGCAGTGTCCGACATCCAAACACCAAGGCCTTCAAAGCCACTGTAAGCCAGAACTTGGAGGCCATGACAGATGACTACATCCGCAGCGGGTAACAGGCCTTCCACCGCCTGGAAACCATCATTGTCCTAAGGGCTCCAATATAAATGATTAAGAGAGCTCATACACATCTCTTTATAGTATTAATTTAGTTGAAATTCTATTGTTAAGTAATAAATTATATTTTGTTAAAGTTTAAGGCTCAAAGTGTTTAGATTTTAACAGACCACTAAAGGAAAAAATAGTTGCATACGTCATGAGGGAAAATGACCGAAAAGTGTCGTCATCTGCGGTATCATAAAAAGCAACATCTTGCATCGGGAAATTTTTTATTGAATCAAGGAATATACTCATGTTGACAGGCGACTAAGGCTTTAGTTTGAGAGGAGAGCAGTTTAGCTGTCATGACGTTTTATTAGATTAGTAATTATAAGAGGGTGAGGAAGCAAATAAACACAGATCCCATCATATATCTACTAAATAGATTGGCAGAATCACTCCGATGTTGATCCTTCATTCTATTCTAAGTCTAACAAGGCTTAACACTTATAATTACTCAACAAAACATCATCAACTTTTGATTTTTTTCTCTTGTCCTAATTATTAGTAAATATGTTTTAAAGATTCTCGAAATCGTTGCGAGTGTTTAGTCTTCTGATGAATTATTCTGCCATATTTTGAAAGTTCAAACGTAATAAGAAAACTAAAAAACTATAGCTTACGCATTGGTACTATACGTGTTTATATAAATTTGCATTGATACTGCCGCATTAATAAACAATTTGAGTTAAGTCTACTCTGTATCTTTACAGAAACAATTTGGTCATTTAACCCTCCATATTCTTCAAAGGCACTTTCTTTGACCTCTTCCAGCGTTCCATCTTTAACTCTTACTTCAGGAATAAAAGTTTTCAGGATTCCAAATTCCCTTCTGCTATCAATTATGGAGTATTGTTTATTAATGTCAATGAAAAACAGCTGATATAGTGAAACAAATGAACCAAATAGCAGTACTTACTTGGTCAAATACTGTGCACTATAAATAAATAACCAATGGGTTGTAAATCCTAAATCTTTTTAATGTACGAGTTTTGTTGTTGTTGACGTGAACCTCTACCGTATTTTTAGTTTCTATGGCTAAGAGATTAAGAGTAAGACCCTGTTGCACTCACACTGGAATTGTGGATTGATTTTTCAATAATTACTACTTATGTCCTTGCTGGATACGCTGAATAATTCCCTTCCTCTTTTAGTGACTTACAGCTAATCTAATGAAACGTCATGACAGCTGAGCATCTCTTCTCCAAAATAGTACACAAATTGTTAGGGGTACAGACTTAATTTTCAGTTTTTACTTATGAAAAGGCAGCCCTACCAAACATATATATATTCACTACCATTTTTCAACCCATAAGGTATTTCAAAACATACAGGCTGAGGGCTCAAAAATTAGAATCCTGTTTGACGTCCGACAATTTTGTACTTGGTGCCATTCAAAAGAGCTGACAAAAAGCTACAATTTGATGTTTGTTTTTCTGTGATCAATAATGTTTGAGCAACAAGCAAAACGCCAGAGGCTATGGGATCTCCTCCACGCACAAGTCGACAAGTGGACGCTGTTCTGAACAAGAGAAATGATCGCTTTTTGAATGAATCAAGAGCTCTGGTTGACAGAAGCTTAAGGACCAAACCCATCTAAGGTCATGGTCCTCGGTGTCGTAGCATCCAAAGGCAGCAAATGTCTTCCTATTTATTCAAGGCCAACGATATTGTAAACACGGACATCTACTACAAGCTCCTTAGGCACAATGTCTTGCCATGGTTGAGGACATGTTCTCCAGAGACAACTATGTGTTTACCCTAGACGGCATTCAAGAAGGTGCAAAATTTCGGTATGGAGAACATAGCTCAGAATTCTGGCCTCCGTCCGCATCCGATTTGACCCTTCTGGACTTCGTTGTTTGGTGCGGCTTGAAGGTCAAGACGAACAAGACTTATTGAATAAAAAGCGTAGAAAATTGTTGAGTTACCAACTTCTGCTTCAAAAGTTGCCACAAAATGAAAATATGTAGAAGTGAAAATGGCTTTTAAAATTTTCCAATTTTGAGTCCTCACCCTGTAGACCACTTTAGTTTCCGTTTATAGACAAATAATTGATGACACCAAGGGGAATTTAATAGCCAAGGCTCCTAAAATAACTTTGAAGCTCAAGGGAAACGGCTCTATAAAAGTATGAAGGAATCTATTAGATCCTAAATCTATTTCCTTCTATAATATTTATTTAATCGACACTTTTTATCGTCTCTTAATTACATATATCGCCCATAAATATATACCCACACATGCATTCGTTATTAAAAACCATTATAATGTGTTATCATTATTGTTTATAGGGATAGCTGTTATTCCCCCTTTCTTCGTGATAAGAGTTTACTCTTTAGATCATCTTAGCAAAGAAATATTTGCCAGTAATGTAACACATATCTAAAATGTATTTAAAATTCGATTTTCATAAGTTTCATGCGAATCCTCGCCAGATCAGAACCAAAACGTTGAATGTTGGAATTTTATGGATTAGAGAAATTTTGATTTTACTTAACATATAGAATTGGAAGTTTCAAGTGACCTAAGATTCCCTAAAGCAGGAATGTTGTTTTTTATTGGTTAATTGAAGCTGTTGTACTAGTAAAATTAAGTGAGTCTATTGTGGGTTGGTCCTTTAAGATACCCTGGAAATGTATAGATGTGGAGAGTGAGTATGAGGTGAGTATGAGGAAGTTCTCTGATCTCGAAAGCTAAGGATGAGTAGAATAGGCGATTTATAGCTTTGGATTCTAGATTTTCAGTCCATGAAAGTATATTTTTTTATGAATTGTCATTTATTTACAATCAATATCAAGAAAACAGAAAAAAAACAATAATGATGATTACTTAAAATAAATTATTTTAATGTTCGTTGAAATAATGAATTAATCTAATGAAAAATACATCAGGATTAATAAAATAGTGGTATTACTATGTCCATTTTATACACCAGATCTTTTTTCAAGTTAGAGTCCATTCCAATATGTTTAATCTAAGCTAATATTCACTACACAGTTGGCAAATAATAATAATTGTTATGAATGCTATATTAATTCTACATTTATGAAGAATTGGCTTACTACTACCAAATGATTCTCGGCCTTTTTTTCTCCCTTTATTTTTTGAGGAAAAGTTGTGATATACAATATGTGTTATGCAATCAAAGGATTTTGGTAGAATACTGTTAGGGTGGTTTGCGTCATCCCCTACTCAATAATTATCCCTTGCTTTTCGATAATGCCTTAGCTTAGGAGTTTTCAAATTGTGGGAGAGCGCGTACCTCATCCTCAGATAATACATGAATACCTTCCTCAAATATGCGCCAAAACAGGTGGCCATTGTCCTTTCACTTTTGAAAAACAATAAGAATCAAAAGTTACGTGATTATATTCCGCCACTATATGTATGACGTCATTGTTATTGTGTTTTTTAAGCAATTTTGACATAATTTGGTCCCCCTTTGGAACACACATTTTCCAATTCTGTTAATAAAAGTTATAATGTTTTCAAGGCCTTAGAGACACGGAGAAGAAGATTATAAATGATCAAGAAGTCGATAAAAGTTCGAATGGACCGAATGGGAGAATCTTTCCGACACTGGACTCTCAATATTCATTCAGGCAGTCTCCTGAAACTAAATACCCCTTTGAGAGACATATATCTTGTAAAAACGATTTAGTCTTACATTCATACAATAATGAGATAAAATAAATGGTCACCCAGACGAGAGTGAATGAATCCTCGAAAATATATGAAAAAATCCAGATTCGTTTCTTTAAAGTGTTTTAACAATAGAGATGATGAGGATGATTAAGTCTTATCCTACAAAAAAAAATTACCCTACAAGTCTTCCAAAATAACATTCCACGGCATATTAAATAGCTCGTTAGATTCCGTTGGGGAAAAGGTACTTGTACAAAAACATTGAGGCAAATTAGACTTGTAGGAGCTGCTGCATCAGGAAGTGACGAAGAAAGTTAAATATGCTATGGCGTAGACACTAAAATATGGATGATCGCAAGTTCATAAAACACTCAGACACAAACTTGTAACTAGATCTAAAGTGAATTCAATTGATAAATTTAGTAGAAGTGTGCTAATTTCTCCCCCCTAAGACATCTCCGAAGATAATTTCTACAAAGAAACCATAGGAAGGATTTTCTTTGAATAGATCCTTGCTAGGAAGTTTGCTGTCCGATATAAATTCAAAACATCAAGTTGATTGAAATGAATCCGTTTCTAACGCTCGGAGTCAATCTCTTGTTTCTATGTATCGAAACAAAGACATTGCTCCTCCTCGGGAATCGAACTACGACAGCCATAATTCATACTTTAAAAATAATACAAAAACCTTTTTACAATAAGATATAATACTAACGTTACTTCTTTATTCAGTTTACATCTCAAATGGTTTGGATTTTGTGAAAATCGTGTTTATCCCCTATGTTATAAATAAAAGCACTGTAACTAATATTTTATAGAGTATATTTACTATGTTTAATGGAAAAATCTTAGTATATGTACATTGTACATATGATGACGTTCTGATGTTCCCAAGTATTTGGATGAATATATTAACAAAAAAAAAAAAAAAAAAAAAAAAAATTGAGAAATGGGAAATTGATTTTATTTTCTTGAAAATTTTGACATTTTAATTTTTTGATACAAGTGTAAATTTATTTACTGTGATAGCTATAACTATGCCAAAAAAGTGTGTGGGGAGGGAGATTTGCTACTATGGTTTTGGCGCCACTGTTCATGAAAATGATTAAACCAAACATATTTTTAGATACTATAACAAATATCTTATTTTCGCGAGGAAATAAAACGAGATTAAATATGAATTGTAATAAAACGAACTGTGACGAAAAAAGTACTAAATTAAAAATGGGTGGCTCCCGTGGTTTAAAGACCTCTGCTTAGTTTAATGTAGAATCTTATACAAAATGTTTTTATTGACATTCTAAAACTGTATTCACTATATAGATGCAAATATTTTTTTAAATATGGGAAATCTGCGCAGAAATTGATAAATTACTGGGTAGAGGGTTTGAGCGTTAGATTGTATGTGGGTGCAAACAACTTTATTTATAAAAATACATATAATCTGCCAATGCACCGATTATATATACAGATATGTGGTGTAATCTTTAGACATACAGTTATGTATATACAGTCCACCCTGGTCTAAAGGCCAATTATTTTGAGTGTGTCACCGCACTAAACGGCTATATTCAATTTTTAAAATTTAAAATTGTGAAAAAATAGGAAGCATGATTTAAGAGATAACTGGAACTAAGTGGTCACTTTTTCAATCTCCCTTTCCTGAACAGTTGATACTGGCTTGAGTGTTTATATACCGAGTGTTCCATTAAAATCTAAACAATTTAGATTTTCAAATTCAACAAGATATAATTTATTAATTAACCATACAATTTCAACAAAATGAATACTACAAATAGATGTTTGTCTGAACTCTTTTAATCATTAATATAGCCACTCTTAGCGGCAATGATGGCTTCTAGACGGCGGTTGAAGGCCTGGTATCCGCTTAGGGTATAGTTTACTGCAATGGCGTCCCAATGTCAACTGAAAGTTACTTTGAGGGCCTCTATTTTTGGATGACGGACACTGCAGGCCTTTCCCTCGACATGTGTAGTCGCGGGGATTAGCATCAATGCTGTAAGGGGTCAAAAAGAGTCAAAATAGAGTTCAAAAGAGTCTTGCACTGGAGAAGATGAGTTTCTTTCATTGTTGGTGTCAAAAATGGTTTTTTCACCCTCACAAGGCTCTTTAAAATCATTTATTTTGACAGACCTCTGGATAGTCTGGTGTTAAACGTCGAGATCTTTTGCATGAGATCTCATATATTTGAGGGGATTGGCCTGGACTGTTTTCTTTAACTCCTCTGGATCCAGTTTGGCCTATTTGACATAGCCTCTCTTCCTCTTGAAATATCCTGTACCCTTTTCGACTTGTACGTAAGCTAGAGAGCTCAAGCTTATTTTGTTTTGCAACTAATTGCTTATGCTTTTATAAATCGAAATAGGAATTAATTTCAATCTCTCAACACATTAATTATTGAATTAGTAAGTGTTCAGATTTTAATGGACCACCCGGTAGATATATATATATATATATAATCAAGAAAACCTGGTTTATTAATGGTTTAAAATTGTAGTAAGATCTATGAATTCGTGTTTTAATTTTATACTGTTTCTTGACAGGAAAAGTACTGCTCAAGATAAGCTATTGCTTGAAAAGTGTTATGGGGACTCCTCTCTAGAAAGCCAAGCAAATAAAATGTTTTCTTGTGAATCCCGGGAATTTTAAGCCAATGTGTTTCGTATGTATGAAGGCCTTTCAAACTCATTGATAATAATGAATATACAATACTGAACTAATTCAAACATAAAGTTTTTGTGAATTTTGGAACCTTAGCTATCTATTATTACCCCTTTCAAGTCATATTTTATCATAAGCTATGAGTTGGGATTGTTATTGTATTTGACTAAAGAATATTACAGATTAGTTTAAAAGAAAACGTAATGAAGATTAAGTAGGAACGTTTTAAGGGAAACGAAGATTATGTCTTTCCAAAAGGAAAGTTTTTTTGCCCCCCCTCTCCCCTGCAAAGAGAGAAATAGATTATCAAAATGAGATGCTTACTCATCAAAAGGTTGTGATTAGTTAACTTAGAAAACTTGACTCAAGGATAGATGAACATAAGAAAAAGTTAATCAACGAAGGGATAAAGGAACAAATGACCTTGGGATATTAGAAAGCATTTGGGATATGAATGACACAACTATACAAAGGAAAATCGTTATAATTGCCAATCTCTATTTCACTAGGTATTTAAGTGTTAAATACAATTCACACTTTGTTTTGTTTTTTAGAGTAAGAAATATGGGGTTGAACATTTTTGATTGAATTTTTAGACAAAAGTTGTAGCCAACTTTTGATACAAAAAAAATTGGAAATCCACATGCAATTGAAATAAAATACTTTTTATTTTAAGAAATTTTTTTCTTTTCTTTTTGATATTTCATATATGAGTAACATTTATTTAATTAAATAAGTACATTCTTTTAAGATATTAAATGATGAAATTTTAAATTTATTATAGGTACATAAATATATAAAACTCAAGGTAAAAAAATATTTTTTTCTTCTTCTCTATTACCATTATTTATTACCAATCAAAGTAGCTGAACATAATCATTATCAATAAAATATTAAAACAAACATAACCATAGAGAAATGAAACTATGATATAAGGGATTTCTTCAAATTTAATCATTTTCATTATAAAATTAAGAAAATTAAAGTTATTTAAATGGTAACTCATACAAATTTTTCTTTCCCATCCTCCACAATCCTTGCCCACATAAAACAGATCAATTTAAAAAAACAACAACATTAACTTTTAAAATATTTTTGTAATACTCTTAGTTTCTTCTATTCTTTGATTTATTAGTGTACTAAAGTGTTTGATGGTTTTGTACTGTTATATAAATATCTTAAGTATGCAACGGCAAACCTGTGATTTTTTTTCTATTTTCAAAGTATAAATTTTATTATAATATCTAGGAGCATTGAATATTACTCCATAAGTAATCACGCAACCTCTATGAATTTTCACTTTTAGCTGTATGTGCAACTCCCTTACTGAACTTGTGGTGCTCCGTATGAAGAACCGAGGACCACGGTACAAATATCCTTTTCTGTCCTTAAAGTAGCTTTAAATCGTTTCTTTGTGAAGTCATTGGGGGTGTTTGTCCATGACTCTGTTAAATATAATTTAATAAATTATATTATTTACCCTTGAATAGTGAAAACCTTCTTATAACGCAGTCAGTCAACTATACACAACCCCCAAAAAACACAACGTATTTATTTATTTGACTAACAAATGAACGATTATAATCATTTTTTATCTGTTCCATCCATTTTATAGTCGCAAATATAAATTTGAACGATTAAAATAATTGTACAAATGTAAGACATTGAAAAGATTTCTTGTTTTAAAATAATCTTAAAAATATGGAATTGACGTAGCTCATGAACAACGTACTCGGGAGAAAATATTCTCTTGAACTCAATGTGTGTAAGGTCGCGCCTGGTCATTCCTGGAGAAAGAAATGTAACTTATTCATATAAATCGATAGCTACAATATTTTATTTTTCTAGCTACTGTTCTACACCTCAGTCCTCACATTGGAAAAAAGAAATAATTCAAGAAAGAAGAAGGAAAAACAAGGGAACGACTTTTAAGCAATACAGTTAATTAAATGAACAAAAACCTACATTAAAAATGGTTAAATATTTGATTAATTTCCAAGAAAGACATTATCAAGATTAATAAAAAATGTTCCAGGAGCATACTGATATCTGATATCTCTTCCTTGGATGAATAAAGTATCGATATTTTGAGAAAAAATCGAGGACTGAAGACTATATGTCCAGGTCCTATGGATAATACATAAATAAATGAGGATATTCACTATCGCAGGCCTATGACTGGACTTTACATGTCTATTTGGAACCAACTCAACCCCTCCCTGTTATATCAAAGTTTGAGAAGCATTGTCCTAAATTAAAGATAATGTAGAAAACCTTTCAAAATCACAAAGGATTGTATTGCTTTCTTTGATATAATAAACGTTTTATCTCATTGATAAAATATATTTCATGTATTATACCTATATAAATACCAAATACAGAAATTTATCAGGAGTAATCAGGTAAGGTCCTCATATACCTACATATATATAGGTAATAAGTTGGTAGAAAAAGAAATGGTTGCTATTGAAATCCTAGTAAATAAATAAACTTTCACCCCTAGTAAAGAAAAACTTTTTACCTCCATCAAATTTAATAAGAAATATATGTACTAGTGTTGGCTTTGGTCTGAAAGTCTTGAATCGATCTAAAACCATTATCATTTTAGCTAATCACGATTCAATTTCGATCAAGACAAGACTCGTAGTCAAATTCTGTGAGTAACAAAATGGTTCTTGATCTGGTCTGTTTTTTTTTTGATGGAATGGGATTAAGCATTCATGAAAATTTGGTATGATTTAGAGCCCTCAATGGATTAATGTGACCTTCATTTTCAGAATATATATTTTTATTTATCAAAATTAAAATTTCAGCCCACTTTTATTGTATCCTGATACCTTATCTACAAAAATAAACCGATATAAAGACCCAAAATTAGTGTAAAGTGATTAAATAATTCTTGCAGATTGTTCACAGCCTTAACGAGAGGGAATTTGAATTAAACAAATCATCGATAAGAGCACTGATTATGAAGGAAAGAAATATAAATATTGACAGTTGACAAGTAAATACAGTGTAACGCCGTGCCACAGCTTATAAAAAATCACTTCAGACCGAATTGAAAAAAACAACTTAGTCTCAAACAGAGTCTTATCATAATATTTAGTGTTATGTGAATTCTTATTTATTCGGTCAAGTTCAGTACAGTCTTAGGACCTGTCCTTAGGACTGTGAGTATTAAAACGGTTTAAATAAAAAAAAACACAGTTGATTGATATCATCAAGGACAAAACTTTGTAAGTTTTGTCCGGTATTGTATTTATTAATGCACAATGCTGAGTTGTTGAGCTTGGTGGGTTTGCCTGCTTTTGCCATTTAGTTTTTCTTAGTTTTGGCTTTGTTATGTATGTTATTTGGCTTTTAAAGTATTTGTACTTTAAATTTAAGAAAGTAATTGAAACCATTACGTGTTTGTTTTAGGTCTTTCAATGTTTGCTTTTTTTTTGTTAACATTGTTTTTTGGTGTTTCTTGTTTCTAAGGAATATAAATGGGATGGTGGGCTATAATTGAGTGGGATAATTTTACACCCGATTGTTTATAAATGATTTTTATTTTTACACTCTCTTTTAATTAATTTTTTTATGATTTTATGTATGTTTGATATATATTTTTGGGAAATAAAGTCCATGAAAAAAAAAAAAAAAAAGTTTTTGGACTGATATGCAGTACTGAATTGAGCCGGACCGAAACTGAACTGGAGAGGACCGCAGTCAGTTCTGAATAAGGACGAGCAAAACCCAACATAGATCGAACAACAAAGAACAAAACCAATTTTCTCATCAAATCCGAACTTGCACTAAATAAGAATCTCCCTCTCAGATATACATAATTCTCTTTTTCTTTTTTAAAAATAATAAATGTGTAACATATTATTGTTTATAAACCAATGTATGGCTGTGCTTTTATTTGCTTCTTGTTCCTCCCATGTAATAAATAAAGAAGGAATATTATTTTTGTTGATGATAATTCTAAGTTATACTTATTATAAGGTACAAACGCACACAAAGAAAGGAAGGGAGACCCGCAATGGTCCATAAAAAACCTTTTACAATACAAATATTTTGTAAAGGGTCATTAATAAATTAAAAACTTGTTCACGGACTATAATTTGTTCTAGAAAACAACTACAAATAAATTAGTTATTTTTTAAAGCAACGAGAGTTGAATCTGGGTTATCTAAGATACACCATACTGATGAAGTACTTTTCTTCTTTAGTGATGTGAGGGGAGGGTATGATCATTTATTGGAGTTATTTATAGTGGGATAGGGGTTGAAAGCTCTTAAGTAACTAGGACTATAAGTATAAGGAGTATGATTACTCCAATTAATTATTATAGAGGGTCATAGGTGGGCCATCTTGGTTGGAGTATTTTTTGGGTATTATCCCATTTTCACTCATTGGCTAGTTACTAGCTAATTTTAGACCTTTTCTCTTTGTTGATGAACAGTTGAAATTTTATTTTGGGTTTTTATCCTAAAAAGAGAACACTGTATCTGAAATTCAACACTTAAGCAAGCACGAGGGCCCATTTAGGATTCACTCAAAGTTTGACACTTTTTGTAGGATTCTCGAACTTCAATGAGAGACAAAACATCGCTCAGAGCCAACCTATTTTGAAAATGTTTGTCTTAAAATACTGATAAGTGCAAGTGCAATATTTTAAAAAAAATAAAAAATAGTGCAAAAAGTACCATAATACCATTTTTGCTAATATTAAAAATGACACACAATCAAGCCACAAGCTCGATTTTGTCAATTTTGTGTTAGAGATTTAACCTACTCATATCCTATAACAATGCAAAAAATAAAAGTGGGATCTCCATGAAATCAGGTTCGTTATTAATATTAATATCAGAGTCATTCTGGATTCTCCTCGTGTAGAATAAAGTATATATATAAACTCCATATTCTCATATATCTCATATCCACGTATATCATATAGTGCAGTTGCTAAACCAGAACCAATCTGAAGAAACATTAAAAAAAAAAAGTAAGAAGTTTGATCCTATGAAATCAAAAGTTAAGGCATGCAAACGTCATTAATGAACTGAAGCGTTCAAACAGAATTGAAGTAGTAGAAATTTCTCATCAAAGGGCCCGTGTGAGATTACATATCTTAGAGGCTATTTTAGAATTAATTTAGTTCAAGCCTCAAATAAAGGAGCAACAAGAAGATATCTTGATATTCATGGAAGGAGAGGTCGCATGGAAGAAGAAATTATGAATGAACTCACGAAAAAAATGGAGGAACTAGCTGTCAAGGAGGATTAGAATCTGCCTTCAATAGATGGAGCGTGTAAAGTATACCGAAAAATTGCATATAAGGAACCGGACCTATTGAGAGAAAGCATGGTTTTGAATGAGTTTATTGAATGGAAACTCAGTTTTGAAGACTATAGGCAACTAGCAGGAGTTGATAGCTACTCTCACGCAAAACAGCTAGCGAATTTAAGATCCTTCATGGATATGGAAATGAGGGAGAAATTAAGAGTATCAAAATAGGGACTAAAGAAAACACAGAGTTATCCGTTCCTGAAATTTTAGAAGAATCATGGAAATATTTTCGCTCTCAATATAACATTATTCTTGACAAAATTAAATTCCATTCCTTATATCAAAAAGGAGGTCAATCATTCGATAACTTCTATGTAGAGGGAACTCGAACTGCAAATCGTGCCGAATTAAATGAACGATGCAGTAATAAAGACTGTTTAGAAGAAAATATCAAAGTTAAATTAATGTGGCACTGTGAGATGAGGAAACGAGAAAAAAGCTTATGGCCATAGAAGAATAAAAGTTATGGATAAATGTCGAGCTGAGGAAATGTCGAAGAGGGATGACAAAAAGTTGGATTCTGTAAAAGTCAACAAGATCACAAGAGGAAAATTCAGTTTTTGGAAAAATCCTCCTGAAAGAAGAATAATGGATTGTATATTCTGTAAAATGCTGAATAGAAAACCTGTTTTAGAGATTGATGCTTCTAAGAAAAAAAGGTCTTGGGTTTATTTTAAGACAAGAAGACAGTGAAGGAAAATGGCATCTTATTAAAGCAAATTCTAAATGGCTAAGTGTATTTGAAGAAAATTATGGAATGACAACGCTTGAGATGATGGCCATATATTGGGCAACAAAAAAATTAGACGTTTATCTGTATAGTAGGAAGTTTGGAATATCACTCAATAAAGAAAAATTTCAATTTGCTCAGCCAAAGGTTGAGTATATTGGTTATACAGTAGGAGAACACGGAATTAATATCAATCCCAGAAAAACAGAAGCCCTTTCAAAAATACCAGCTTCTCAAATCAGAACTGAGTTGAGGTCGTTCATGGGAATAGTCAATCAAATGAGCAGATTTTCAAAGGAAATTGCCAACTTATCTGTCACATTGAGACCTTTATTATCCAACAAGAATGAGTACATATGGACTAAAGAACAGGATGACACAATTGAAGATGTCAAGAAGTCTTTGGTTAAATTACCTCAAAAGAGGCACTTCATCACTTCATGCCGAAAAGAAAACTGTTTTAGAGATTGATGGTTCTAAGAAAAAAGGTCTTGGGTTTATTTTAAGACAAGAAGACAGTGAAGGAAAATGGCAACTTATTGAAGCAAATTATAGATGGCTAAGTGTACCTGAAGAAAATTATGGAATGACAACGCTTGATATGATGGCCATATATTGGGTAACAAAAAAATTAGACGTTTATCTTCAAAGATTACTCCATTTTCATATTGTGACAGATCCTCAGGCAATTATAAATATCCTCAGCAAGAAAACTTTGGACGAAATTGAGAATCAAAGACAAAAAGAAATTAAAGAAAGGATGCAAATGTGTTATAATTTCATCGTTGTTTGGAAACCAGGAATATTAATGTTAGCAGCTGATAATTTGTCAAGAAATTCATATTGGGATCCGAGGAAGGACGACATATTGGAGGATGTGCATACGAATGAGGTTGCAAGAAGGATATTAATAAGATCTGTATGTGGTAAAAAAATTTAGACGAATAAGAACCCACCAGTAGATGTGAATTATATAAATTTGATTAGTGACAGTTTTGAAAATAATATCAACAATCTCCCTGAAGAATTAAGAATCTATAAGAATTTGAGAGATAGTCCATCGGTTTATAAATGGTTTGATCCTCGTCAATAATAAAAGAATGGTTATACCAAGCGTAGTTCGGAAAAAAATATTGGAAAATCTGCATGTGTCTCATGAAGGCATAGTGAAGACAAAGTAGCGTGCCAGAGAGATAATTTATTGGCCGGGAATAGATGTGGACATCGAAAAAATGGCGAGAAAGTGTGAGGAATGCCAGAAGTTATTACCTAGTTTGTTAATGGAGACTCAAATTAAAAGACCGAAAATGACGAGGCCATTTCAAGCAGTAGCTGTGTATATATTTTCTGTATGTGGAAAAAATTTCTTGGTTTATGTAGAGATACTTTCTGGAGATCCTTCTTTGCATTATTTTGAGCATAGTAGGTGCACATCAAGAGTGATAAAGAAAATAATGGAGATATTCTCCATTGATTATGGTATACCCAAAGTTTTAGAACCGGTTGGCAGAACAAACTTCTCGTCCAGGGAATTTCAAGATCTTCTATCCTTTTCGGGATTTGAATGTCGATGTTCTTCTCAAGATAACCCACAATCCAATGGATTGTGTGAAGAAATTGAATAATTTAGTAAATAAAACTATGAATGGAAATAAGATAGATCAGTCAAAAATCAATCTTGAAATTTTAGAAATGAGAAATACTCCGAGAATAGAATATACCTATGCTACCTAAAAAGCCTAGAACTTTTTAAGGTTCGAAAACCAATTTTAAAAGAAGGAGATGGGAAGAAGTTATCTGTACTGAAGATAGGTGAATCTGTTTGGATACAAGATCATATAACCCAAAGATGGACCCATCTAGGTACATTTGAAACACGAGAATCTCAAAAGCGATATTTCATACGTATGAAAAATGGTCGTCTTTGGCATTGTAATAGGAGATTCCTCCGTTTGGATTCCACAGAAGGGAACAAGCAAATTTCATTTCATATACTTTAGATTTGTATTTTGTAATCATTGTCATGTGGGAAAGAGGGGATGTTATATCTCTTCATACCTATAGGTTTAGTAACCTATATATAAATGTTCCGTGTATAATAATGTATAAATATGAGAGTCATTCTGGATTCTCTTCCTGTAGAATAAAGTATATATAAAGTCCATATCCTCATATATCATAATCCCTCAAATTGGACATTGAAAATTAAATGCCAAGTCAATAGCCCACCAGGATCAGCGTGACTGCAATGTGGAGCATATTGTTTTATCATTTAACGCGAGAATACATTTGATTTTAGACAGAACAAGGAACAAATAATAAGATCGATGATCGTTTTCTATAAAAAAAAAGCAACAAGATCTGAAAATGATTTGTCTCTAGGGTAGATACTAGTAGGGTTAAAAAAGTATATATAACAACAAATTGTTAGAAACATGACATTTGCATTTAAGATATGTAGTACTTCTTGGAGTTGGGCATAGGGACACGTGTTTGAAGTTTGTAAGTACCTAGGACTATAAGGAGGATGATTACTGCAATTAATGATCATAGCAGGCTCTTAATTGTACCATATTTTTTAATGAAAGATAAAGGGTGATTCAAAATGAGCGGTTTTTGGAATGTAGAAATAAAACACATAAAATATTATATTATGGTCAAAACTGTATTATGAACCGAAAAAACAATCCTTTAAAATTATTTATAGAAAATAATCCCCTTCATATGTTGGCAACAACTGGCCTTTAAATGGTCCATTCTTTTGCACCAATTTTCGATGACCGGAATCTCACGAATAATTCGCTCAATATTTGCTTCCAATGCTTCAATCGTCGCTGGTTTATCCACATAGACTTTTGCTTTTACGTAGCCTTAAAGAAAAAAGTCCAAAGTTGCTGCCCCTTCGACTTTTTTGATTATTCTGCGAATTGTGGATTCTGAAGGTCGATTATGTGGACCATAAGTTGGGCGTAATTTGCGAAAAACTTCTTTCACAGAACGCTGATTTTCATAGTACAATTGAACAATTTGTACACGTTGTTGTGGCGTATATCTTTTCATGAAGAATTGTAAAACAAAACTGAGTAAAAATGACGTATGAATTTGACAGAACCCTTTACAATGAATATTCCTATGAACCAAATTAATATATAGTTCTGGCTCCACCGGAACTAAAACTTTAAAATAATTTAGCGAAACGAACCTATTAGGTTGAGTAAATATATGGTCGTGTTGTTATCTTGTTCCAAAGTAAGATGTTACTTCTTATGATACCAAAGGTGACGACACAACAACATTTTCCCTCATGTCGTATGGACCTTTTTCTTCTTTTGTCAGAATTTACTTTCTTAGCCCAGTTAATATGGTGAGTTCATGGAGGCTATGTAGTTAGATATTCATTATATGTAGCACTTCTAGTGGACTATAAAAATGTGTTGCTACGCCACTATCTTGTACAAATATTGATCACGTGTTCCTTCGTTTGGATACTGTGTTCTTAAGTAGTAACGAGAATTAGTGTGTCGATTTTAAATTTCGCTAACTTTGTCATGTTACGACGTCCGATAAGTAAAGAAACACTCTATTTATATTGTAGGATAGTTATAAAATGAAATAGCAAATTGAAATAGAACAATTGTGTAATAAATGTCTTAAGGAATAAAAATATTTTTTTTGGTTGATCCATTTATTTTATACATCAGAATAATAGCTAATAAAAAAGCTCTTTTGAGTCCTAAAGGGATATATTACTTGATTATATTAATTTCAATTCCCTCTTTAATTTCATAGAATAAATTGCTTTTAGTTGGTCAAAAATTGTTAAGGGGAGAAAGAGTGCATATTGAATTTATAGACCATTCTTTGGAAGATGGTAATTTTAAGTTTAACGGAAAGGAAGTTATGTGACTTATAACTTATATATAATTTTTTTGGATAAATACCCAGAAATATGTAAAGGGAGCGGACGTTGTTTAACATCATACTTAAAGCACATTCACAGGTAAGGCGTTGCTTATAGTTTTGATGTCAGATTAAAATAATGAAATCGATCAACTATGTATTTATTCAACTACAGTGTAAAAAACAGAGTATTCTTGTTGCGATCCGAGCCGTCGAGACAATGTTGCGATTGCAACTTTCTTTAACCTGTACAAATCCTTTCTCTCGAGAGGAAGGAAGGAACTGGAAGAGTCTGAAGGTGATTATGAATTAACAAAAAAAGCGTGCTAATCAAAAGATGAGGTCAGACTGCCAAATAATTTTTTTGACTTTGTTGGATCCAGTGTTTGGCTTCCAAGCTCACCATGGACTTCTTTCTATTGGTACAGTTGAACAATACACCAACACATCCTCCTGAAGCACAAAATTCAAGATAAAATCCCGGAATCTACTAAATGAGACTGTCATTAAGACTTGCTCCTGTTTCTGAGGTCGATTCGAGGAGATTATTTTGAATAATTTACAATAAAAAATATATAATTCAGTTTTGAATTGACATTGGTTTGTATTAAAATCGGATGATTCGTGTAGGCGAAAATAGAAGTGGCACCCTTTTAATATAATTTCTTTATATCTATTAATAAAATATTTGTAGTGAGGGCCGATACACTTTTTAGCAAAAGTGTTGGAAATGCAAGACACACATTCAACATTTTTTATGAGGCATCAACAAGTGATGCATTTAGGGCACAAATTAATTCGAACCAATCTAATATTTCTCGAATAAAACAAAGAGTAACAGTACTCAAGTTCTGAAAAATCGATTTAATTCCCGATCGACATGTTTCTTCTTTTGGAGCATTATCAATGACACAATGCTTCAATTAATGTCTCTTTTGGGTTGTAAGTATTTGATTAACTACTCAGCTGACATTAGTTTCCCCACAAATCTCGGTAACTAACACTTACTAGACCTCGCCATTTCTTTGAAAAAATGATTTTTCTTATCGAGATGTTAAGTTTTGAGCTGAGATCCAAAAAATCCAAGGGAAGTAAGAAACCCATCTCCTCAGTTGAAAAACTCTTTAAAACTTTTTAAACATTTTTAGCCTAGCTATAGCCGGGATACCAGCCCGAACGATTGCACCTTTTGGGTACATGTCGGGGGAAGGCCTGTAGTGTCCGTTCTCCGTACACCGAGGCCCTCAAGGCCACTATCAGCAAAAACTGGGACGCCATGACAGAGGGGTACATCTACAGAGGGTGCCAGGTTCCTCTAGAAGGTAAGGACGGTTACATTAATGATTAAGAGAGCTCAGCCACAAATCTATTTCTAGTATTAATTTTGTTGAAATTCTTTGGTTATTTAATAAACTATTTCTTGTTGAAGTTTAAAATTCAAAGTGTTCAGATTTTAATGGACCACATGGTATACATAAATGAATTAATTACATAAACAAAAAACAAAATCATTTTCTTTATTGATTAAATTTTAGTAATTAAGTTTCTCATTAGTTGTAAATAATTTTAGATTAAAATTATTTAAAAAGTTAGTTTCTCTCTTTACTCAGGAGTCAAGAGAGTTCTTGATTGGCTCATATATATTGCCCAAACGTCCTTTTCAATGGATGGACCTTAATTTTGTTATGCAAGTCTGTTATTTTTGCACTTATTATATGTTAATTTAAATAAATATTAATTTTATATGGAGGCCACTAAAGGTAGAATCCCTTATTTTTAAATCTAGGTTAGACTTTACTATGTTCATCACTTTTTTTCATTGATCAACCATTTAAAATATTAAACCTCTAATTTTAATCTACGATACGGAAATAAGATTGTAAATTGTAAAAAGATGTAATTCCCATATGAGACTATCATCAAGACTTGTTCCTGTTTCTGAGGTCAAGTCGAGGCTGTAATAGATGCCAAAGGCTTCGATATTGAATTATAATAAATATTTTGGTTCATCTTTCATTTGAGATTGATTTAATTAAAATTTAATTATTAGTTTACCGGATAGTCCATTGAACTCTGAAAATTTACTAGTTCAATAATTAATGAAGGTTGAGTGATTGAAATTAATTTCCTATTTCTATATATTATTGTTAAGGGTGATAATTTTGGTAAGAATAGAAAAGCGTACGAGGAGGAAAGAATAAATACGCATGGGATCATTGTTTAAATTGTATACATCTTCTTCTATCAAAAACGTTATCATTCCCGCCTTTATTATTTAATATTAGTATAATATTAGATGCTGATAGTTGATAGAGAACTGAATAAAATGCCAAAAATAACGTCGCCTTCTGTCTGGATTTCTGAAAATGGAGGCCCAGGAATTTGGAAATACTTACCGGCCGAGAAACAGATGGATTCTCAGATTTGTCGATATAAATGTGCTTTGAGTCCCCCGTCTAGAATTAAACTATTCATAATAATCTCAATCAAATTTCTGGGGCCATCACAGCTTTAGAAGGACGATTACCCTTACTTGTCAGCATTACCATCGTTGAACTGCTACGAAATGATATTAAGCTAGAGACATTCCGATCTAAATTGACCAATTTCCTATCAGAAAATCCAGCTTACAATGAATTGTAAGACCTAGCCTGTGTTGAAGATTCAATTTATAGAAATACCCTCATTGTAAATTGGGAAGTTGAGATAATTTTCAGCATGTTTAGAGTCATCCACACCAAATTACGATCAAAGTTATCAGTAAAAAGTATAAAATATTTACTGATTTCGAAATGGAACTCTGAATTTTGTACTAACAGTCAGTATTCATTTTTTTAAATCTAATCATAAAATATGATTCTATTTTAGCTAAAAATATCAAGAATTATGATACACAACTCATTAAATGGCAAAAACAACTGCTTAAATGGTCACAACAACGGGGGTGGTAGCTTTGGATGGTTCGCAACTAGTTTGTCTGACACTATTTTTCTTCACTTAAAGGCTTGGGTATAATCATAAGGTTTTCCAATATTTCATAGTCAATAAATATTACTTTTTTGTTACTTAAGGATTAGTTATGGTTGATAAGCTCCAAGAAATAGTGTTCAGAAAACTCATACAAAGGCAAAAACAACGGCTTAAATGGTCACAACAACGGGGGTAGTTGCATTGGGTGTAGCATTATAATTATCAATTGTGTGTATCCTTCATGATAATAGTTTGTTGTTACACAAGCATAAATAACTGGGGAAAATCTTTTTTTGATGCACTTAATAAGGAGTAATATCACCGGACATTACTACATAATTCACTTTTGCTCTAAATCTTTAAGATGGATTTATATCTAACATTTTTTTAATTAGTATATTTATTGTCTAATTTTATGATTTTGACATTTACTTTATTATTAATAATTAGTTAGATCTCATCGGTAGAGATATATCTATCCTGTGCACAATTGTAGATGCAACTTGCACATGAGGAAAAAAGGGTGATGATCTTTTTGATTAAAAAATTTCCATTCGCGCTCTCCAAACAGTTTGGCGTCTCCAGGACCACTGTCTATCCCATAAACAATTCCAATTTTAATTAGAAGAAAATTAATTAAAAAAAATATTGTTGGTTATTGTATAAAAAGACTAGGGCGACATTACTTGGAAACGCTCCATAACTAATTAAGGTATATATAATATATATATACCTTAATGTTATAATATTTAATGTTGGGGTGGATTAACATCCCTGGGAATTATTTGTGTTTGGATTTGAAGGGAATGATGAGTAGGAGTGGTTGTCTTTTGCAGCGAAGTGCATACTTTTATACTATATTTAAACATGTTTACTAAGGCACGCACCAAGAGATATATATATTTTTTACCAGTGTACATACAATCATTTACATAACCTATTTGTTTTAGTCCACAATTATTTCATATACATATAAAACTTATTTATGGCTCATTTTTAACCAACAGTTTATTTAATTTGGTTGTGGTAAACAAAGTCTAAATGTGTGCATCATTTAGTTTTATTTCGTATTGACTAAATATAAACAAATTTACATTAGGGGAGACAGGAGAGGGTTGCAACACTTTTTGCTTCTGGATATATATCTAGAAGTTGGTTTGACATAGACCTGCGACGATTTAGTACAAATAGATTACTGAAAATGTGATTTTTGTGGAATCAAACTAAAACAACTCAAAACTAAATGGTGATATGTTGAAATGCTATATTCGGCATTATTTTTATGCAATGTGTCCTCCTTCACAATCAATAACAACATCGACACGTCGGCGAACCGAGTAAGAGCTATTGACAATGAAAGCCGTGTACATGGCGTACCACACTGTCATAAAATCAACTCAGAGCTAATACAAATTTGGATGAGAAATGTGGCTGAAATTCTACCCTAAGACGTTCCGGATTAAAAAATCAATGGAGTTTAGGTAAAGGCTGGAGGAGGAACAGATGGAGGCCCACCAGAAATCAACCATATTGTTGCTGCATAAGTTTTGGTTCTTCTTGGCTGTAATTGACTTCTTGATGCTGTAGGCAGTCTAGATAAAGATGCCAACGGGCTCTAGAGCCTTCTAGGTACTGACACTTGAGGGGAGGAGATTGCACAAAAAAATATACTGCAAGTTTTCGGTCCCCACTCTGTAGTAAGTAGATTTTCCCAAAATTGTAATTGATATTTCGTCTCTCTATTGTCATAATGACCCAATCATTTTAAGGTCATGTAGACTAAAAATAAAGCAGGATGACCCTTTGTACGACTCGTTTGATAAAAAATAATTCATAGTGAACGAAAATGGCTGATTTCACTCTACTAGGTTTGATTGTAAATATTAAATTAAGAATATAAACCATCAATCGAAGTTTAGTTAATATGTATATCTTTATTGAATAAAATATTCAATGGAGTTTTTTAACTCTGAAATAGGGAGGACAATATACTTCCCACTTAAAACTGTGGGATACATACATCCACCCTATTTTCATCCCTGTAGTAGAAGCTAACTATTCCATTTTAGAGTTCCCAAAAGTAAAAACTATAGCTAAAAAATATAAAGTATACATTTTACGTCAAGTTCTTTTCAGTATGCTCCTGAAACATTAAATCAGATTCTTTTTTTTGAACTTAATAATGCCTTGTTTAGGACTTAAACGTATATTTAACAATTTCTAGTCGAGGATTAGTGATTTTTTTTTTTTTTTTGCTTAAAAGTCGTTTTTTTACTTTTCATTTTGATTTCTTTGACTTTTCTTTTTTTAAATGTGATCATTGACCTTTGCGAGAATGTGGAGATTGCAAACTTTGCAAAACTGTATGGGTCCTATGTTTGGAGAGTCTAAAATGATTTTGACTTTAATACATTCACACTGCAAAGAAAACGTTGACCTGGTTATCAGAAACAGACACAATATTTGGCCTCCTAACTATCCAACCTCAACCCCATGGAGTTCTTTTGTGTGGGGAGCAGTTGAGGGACACACAAACAGATCATCCTGCATTCAAAATTCAGAGCTGATGCCCATGACCCAGGAGGAGTTCCGGAATATACCAAAGGAGACTGGTATCAACACATGATCCTATTTTCGAAGTCCAGTCGTTATTTACGCTAGAGATTATAATTTTTTTATTGATTCAGCTTTGATTTTAATTGATTTTTCATAAAATGTAATGATTAGAGTAGGATAAAATCTTTTTCTAAAAATATTTTTTGTTGTTAAAAATCGCACCCGTAAATGTTGTGGCTGAAGCTTCTTTTTTGATGTTTGAGTTCCCAATGTATCTTCTATACATGAGGATTCGAGATACAGTGACTTAAACTCAAGTCTCTTATTTATGACTTTTAAATTGAATTAAACTTGATTTGTTTGTTTAATTGTCTCAGACTACAGATTTTAATACTCACTCTGTACTTAATAAATAATAATTATCTATAGAAACATGTAATTATCACGAAATAAGACATGTCTTTTCTAAAAAAAAAAGAAACAGGATCGTCTAAAGGGGGGTGGGGATTAAGGAGCTGCATTTCTTCGATTGTATACTTAAGGGAGTGTTGCATTCAATTTCACAAAATACATTCTGAGGTAGCCCCTGAAAAGTCATCAGAATATTATACTTTAATACTTGTGACTTTATGGTTTGAAACTTCCTTATGACCGAGTCAATTTTACAGGGTATGCTTGTACCAGGCCTTGCTCTTGACTGTGGGCCTTTTTATTAACAGATTATAAGAATAGAAAAAGGTAATCCTAAAAATAGAAAGTATTTAAATGAAATATGGAAATAAATGATTTAACAAGGCGACGAGAAAGCCTGGCTTTTTCTAACAAAACGTCGTTTAAAAATAAAATAAGACCTTACATGCAATGAAAATGTCATTTTCATCAATATTATAATATATATTTTTTTGTCTTGTAAAAGGGGAAATATTTATAAAAAATAAAATTTTAAGACTTGCAATTGGAAATATCTAACAATAAGCGAAATATACTTCTAATGAATAATTCTTTATTCTAGAATAATTTTAATAGTTATGAGTTTGGAGTTTCTACAAGATATATATTTTGTTAATCTTATAGTACCTTAAATTTTTGGTGAACGTATGAATATTTCAAAAACACATTCATTAGTGTTTATGCAAATTTTGGGAATCAAACTAGGATATAATCAGTTTTTGATGAGTTTGTGTGTATTATATGGAATAATGCAAGAATAAAATATTTTTTCTCACATTGTAAAAAAGAGAAATTCAAGAAATAAAATATAACGATAACTAAGCAAAACAGTTAATTGAATGTACCAAACTTCGATCAAAAATTGCACATATCTTCGGTTTGTACTCCTGCTCGCCCTAAAATTGCCTCTGATTCTGCCTTAACCCTCTCCTGGCCTGTTAAACTGTTCCCAGCCTCCTCTCTCTCTATATAAATATACATATATATAATTTGTCGTGCATGGAAAACATCCCTCGACAAAATTGCCCGTGGAAGATTGCCCGGGAGAAAATTGTTTTTCAAACTTCAAAATATTTTCAAGTCCTCGCATTGCGTAGGGTACTTGGAGGCTCCCCTGAATCCTTAAAAATCACTGCCAATTCACCCAAAGAGCAATTGTTTTTTTGCTTATAACTGTTTTATGAGGGGTTCCTCGGATGTATTGGCTGTCGTTTTTAGTAATTCCACAATTGTTCCAGGCCAATCCAGGGGTGGAGGGGATTTCAACCTTATTTTAAGAGGCTCTGAGCTGTTTATTCTCCACACCTCCTTACCAATCCTCTCCATCAATTTCTTAGAAGATTGGATTGAATAAAAATTGCAAGGCAGTTATATTGCAATAATATTTCTCACACTTGAAGGAACTTCCTTGGCGGATGGAAATCATATTAAGAAAATTTATAATGTTTTATTATTCATCATGGAGTTGTATCTTCTCCCGGACAATTTTCCTCCATTGCAATTTTTTCCTGGCCAATCTTCCACGGGCAATTTTCCCTAGCGTAATTTTCCTAGTATCATAATTTGTACTTAAATGCAATAAAGAGTTATTTATATTTCTGTCTACAATAAAACAAAACAAAAATAGTGTAAATATGCTATTAGTTTTGTTTTGTTCTATGGGTTATTTAATAATAAATATTCTTGATATATTGTGCAAATAAATTCGCACACAAAGTTGCATTATTGCTCTACCACTTATTTATGAGATAACTTTTCTATCTAATTGTTTGACTATAAATGAAATTATGATAAATAACGCTAATAATAAAGTGAGGAAGATTAATGAGGAGTTGAAGTTAGGGTCTGATGAAAGGTGTGATACCGTCGAACTTTCCCTTTCCATCTGAAAATTAGAGACAGCAACAACAAATAATTAAAATTTAACTATTGCAACCTTTTAACAATAAGGCAATAACTGCTATAATTGAAACAGAATCACGCGTTGCAAGGCGATGAATATATTATTGGGTGGGCGGAATTTTTGGGCTGGGAAGTTTCATCCTCATATTTATATTAGTAACAAATGATTAGCTGGCGGAGCAGGGGCAAAGGAGGGAGTGGGAAATCACATTGATAATGGTTATTTCTTCTTTCTGTTTAGAACCCTTTGGTTGGGTCGAACATTATACTATGGTGGTCTTAAATATTTAACCAGTGATAGTATAGCAGACCTTTTTATTTGGAATTGGTAATTTGAAGAATGAATTTTCTTTTCCTTAATAGTTGTTATTATTATTTAAACTTCCTTTCTTCAATGGATTTAATTATATTCAAAACCTGATTTAACATTCGTGTGTGCACATAAAAGACGGACTGTAACCAAAAGGATTTGTTGTGGAGTTATAAATGTAAGTCCGCGTTGGACACAGAATAAAATTGAGGATCGACTTTGGAGTAATTATTGCCGAATGTCCTTATTCATTTCCCTCTCCCTTTCTTTCCTTGTCACAGCTGATTGTAGCTGATATAATAAAACGTCATGAACAATATTCTTTCTCTCATCCAAAACATTCCGCAAAATGTCAGGGTTAACATCTTGAAATTTGGTTTCTTTTTTTACATGCCCATTCTACACTGGATGAAATGCTCATCTCTAGTAATGATTAAAAATGTCCCTTCAGAGGCTTCTGCAGGAATATAATTTTTGGAAAACTTAGGCTTTTTTAGATTTTTTGAAAAAATATCCCAAAATTCTTTTTTTTTTGAAAAAATTTCAAAAATCCAAAACGTTCTAATATTTAATTTTTGAAAAAAACATTCAAAATTTATTGTTATTCGCTCCAAAATATTTTTTTCTTGAAAAAAATTAGTAATAAATTTGAAGTATGAAATTTTTTCGGAATTTTTTTAAAAATCCAGTCATTCAAAAAAAATTTAATTTGTTAGAAAAAAAATTCAAAAATCAATAGCTATTCACAAAATATTAAATTTTTGGAATATGTATATATATGTTACGGACAATGTAGAAAATCGGGCATTTTACAAAATGCCCGAGCAATCTATAAAATTTCGAATAGAGTGGTCAATGGTCATTTTATTTTCATTTACGTTGTCAAGTGAAATGATTGTGAGTAAATGAATATTTAAACAATTCAATGAAAGCAATTTACATAGTGCAAGGATGTCCAACCTGTGGATTGTAGGCTGATTAACTCTTTAAGCAGTTTGCCTTAAAAAATTATATTTAACTCCTTTTTATATTTAGGCTGAAATTGAATTAATTTGTACTCAATAGTTTTGTTTTATTTAGTCATTTTTCAAAGAATTTCACTTAAGAGTTTTCCAGCCTATAAAAAAATATTTCAAGTCGCAAGGGGCCTGTTGTATAAAAAGGTTACACATCCCTGGTCTAGTATATTTTAAGTGAAATTTATATTTTATTACGACGATCAAACTATAGTATGTTAAGAAATTGTCACAAGATACTTCCTTTTTTTGTTTGTTTGCATAATATACTTCGGTAAACAGGTGGTGCAGGTAGTCGGCTGGTCCCTATGGTGCATAAAAACCTATCGCCACCACTATCCGGAGTCTCAAAGACCCCTTTGAGTATATTTTTATAAACTTCGGCCACAGGTCTATCGCTGTTACTATCCTGAGTATCACGGACCCTTTCTAATATCCTATGATACGCTCTAGCCCACGGGTTGTGCAATGGAAAAGCTGGTAGAAAAGTTGGGTAATTAGCCACCTCCACCGCTTCATTGAGCATTAACAACTCATTCTAATAGTCTATAATAGACCTCGACCCGTGGGCTGTGTAAGTGAACTTGTGTATGAAAATCTACATCACTCATAATTTCAAAAATCATACAAATAAGAGAGAGTAAATGGAAACATTCAATACATTCTTATGATGTGACAACAACACAAGTAAGTTGACTGAGGGACAGTGGTTTTTTCAATATGCCAAAAACCACCGATTTCACTCTTGTATTGGGCGAACTTCATAACAAGCAATGTATGGCTATCCAAAAAAGGTCGGACTTGGGTTCCATTTATCCAAATAGTGTGATATAACAACAGAGTAGCATCAAATAGAGATGTGTGGAAATATAAACCAGGAAAGGCCCAAAGTGGAGGGCATAGAGAGAACACCGGTTGATGACAAGAGATGGGTATTCTGTCAACATCTGTACCTGGAGAACCAAATATTTCCTTCTGCTGCCTTAAATACCACGCTTTTTAACCTTCCAGTTTACCATAGGAGAAAATGAAGATGATTTGAAATATATAAAGTGGTCACATTGAAAATCTGCTCAGGACGTCCAAGTGTAACAGAGAGGAGCTAATCACAAGCAAGAACGAAAAGCAAACAGGATGATGCAACTCTTCTTAAGGCAGTTTAAGGAGACTGAGGTAGGACAGTGCGTCAAAGTCCAAGTTCCGCTGATCGACTGTGGAAAATGCAGACCTCCTTTATGTATTGGCTGTTTTAATCAATTTAGAAGAGAACGTATATTATAGATTAGGGACAAAAAATAATTCTTAAAACAGCTTAATGTAAGAAAACAGTTTGATCTTTGCAAGGAGAGATTCCTCAGTGTTGATGACGTTACCAGAGAGAAGGAAGGTACATTGCAACTGACCACATCAATTCAATCATATGAATAAGAACAAAGCTTGAAGTGGTGCAATTGCATAGACTCCAAACAAATATGTGCATCTGCAAAAAAAAAAAAAAAAAAGAAGGGACATCTTTGTAATAGCAAATGCCAAAGTAGCACAACATGCTGCGAAAGTAGTTTATTTGGTGAATGTGTCTATGTTAAGGATATATTTAGGGAAAAATTAGGTAATTACGTGAGGTATTTTCAAAAATATGTTTTTTTGAAGTTATTACATTTGATGTTTGTGATATATTATATGAATAATCATTGTTATTATTTACATATGTATTGACGCAATTAATATAGGGATGTATCGCTGTATTTACAATTATCAAACCTATAACAACTCCCCTTTAGATTGGATCAGTATTTGGGTTTGAGTAACCTTCGATTTCTCAAATACATACGTCCACTTTCACCCTTGAAAATATAAGACCGATGATTTTAACGAATATAATCTATAATCCTAATAGAATCCCATTCTCTCTTAACAGGATTTCGAACTCGGACCTCTTGTTCAACTTTGTGCATTGGTAAATCCCGAGCACCCATAGAATTCCGATCTCCAATCTGCTTACATTTTCTCTCCGCGATCTTAATTATGAAGTCAGATATTCTTCGATATTGTGATTCATGTGCAGGATTCAAAGTTCGGAGTTTTCTTCCAAATAACCACTCTGCAGGGGATATACCACTCCACTTTGGTGTATTCCTCCACTCTTGTATTGCTGAATTAAGTTTATCTATTTTGACATTTCCATTTCTCTAGCATTCCTTTACAAGATCGTTCATTGCTTTAACGGCTGCTTCAGCATGTCCGTTGCTTTGGTGATAGCGTGAACATGATTTTTCATGTTCAATTTTAAAATTATTACAGAATTCTTCGAATTCTATAGATTTGTATTGAGGTCCCCATCGCTTCTCAAACGGTTTGGAATTCCTAATATCATCATGTGACCTTTAAACGTAACGACAACATTTTTTGTATTTGGAGCCTTGTGAAATTGGATCACAGAGAGTCATCCGCTGTATCGATCTACATAAACTTGGAAATATTTCCCTCCATATTCGAAAATATCTGCTGACGTTGCTTCATATGGTCTCTTTATTAAATGTCGCAGCAGGCTAACTTTTTCGAAATATGCATTTTCTTGCCCTTCATTGGTTTTAAATCATCTTTTGTTTTAAATACAAGTGGATACTTCTTTTTTGATCTCTACAATATGATTTTCAAAGTCGCTTGTATGTATTGACTATATTAAAAAAACAAGATTATGAATTTGTTTAATGCTATTAGGAGAATCCCCTGGTATCACAAATAAGTCCCTCAATAAATGCCACGACATTAACACTTCGTCGATATTAGGAGACACAAATCCTTTAGTGTTTACCCTGTGACCTTGAAAATTGACCATCATACTCACAGCCCCTAGACATTCAAGGCTTTGATCTCCTGCTACTATAATCTTGCCCATTTGACTTCGCCCCTAATTTCAGCTTGGCTACTTTTACAATACTAAATGGAACTAACGTTCCATTTATTCAAATTCTTCACTCACAGTGTTTTGCGTTGGAGAAATTTTTATATTAATCATTGTAGTCGGATTCCGGAATTTTGTTTGCTTAATTCCAATTGTTTGTGTTTTAACAATCTCAGTCCTTTTATTTTTTTGAAAGATGATTTTTTACATGCTTTAAATCCTTCTTATTTCTACATTCTGATCCAAAATGTCCTATTTTATTGCATGAAAAACATTCACTATTTTTTGTTGGACACATTTATGTATTTCTTTTGGATGTTCTTGTCTTTTAGTTCTACAACAAGACATATTCCCAAATGGTCTTCCATTGTGCAATTTTGAAGCTCGACTGGATACATTTATTGAAGTCAACTCTCCGATTCAGGACGGAGTATTTTTCTTGGTAATACCCATTCAACGCTTCTAAACAAGCATCAATAGTTTGAATATCAACCATATCCAAGAACTGTTCAAGATTACCCCGACAAGGCAAAGAAAGACACTTATCTAGATATCCTTGCTGCTCATCCAATGGTAATTTTGACACTAAATTCGAAAAATAAAATATATGGAAAGCCAGTTCTTGAATTCCATAAGACTATCGTTGAATTCTAATGAAACATCTATTCGGGATCTTCTACTCTACTCTATCGTAATATGTTGAAAATCATTCGTCCTATTTTTTACATTATGTTCTAATTCCAAAACTGTTTTACAATGAATTTGAATAGATTTTTTTAATTCAACACACATCTTGTAATTTTGAGATTCTAAAAGATCTTCCAAAGGCATATTCTCCCATTCCGCACACTCCTCTATGAGTTCCTTACATTTATTTAACCTAGAGTCAGCCTCACTAAGTCCATGCTCAGAAAAAGATAATTTAGCTTGAATACCCAGATCTGTAATTGGGATTCTTGTAACCTCACTACTAATTTCTTTAAGACTCGCAATGGACATTCCAATCTGATGATATCATTGTGCAGTCTTACAATGAAGAGTCTTGATAGATTTTGACTTTTGGTTGTCCCTCCTTGACTTCTTCTCCATCCATTATTATTTTTATTTAATTTATAATTAAATAATAACACAAATTCTCTGAATTTCAATTAATAACGTTCTTCCTTTTCGACTGCACCATGTGATATATTATATATTATATCATTGCTATTATATACATATGTATTGACACAATTAATATAGAGATGTATCGCTTTATTTACAATTATCAAACCTATAACAATGTTGAAAATATATTTAAATAAGTTTTTTGTTTTTCTCTAAACTAATAAAATCTATATGAAATATACCACCGTGTACTTCGAGTATTATTAAATAGGATCAACAATTCAAAATTTGATTAGATCTTTACTTGTTGCTGTAGTCATTCTGATATACCACATTTTATTACGTTCATTCAAATTAATCATCTTATTGGCTTAAATTTTTAGTATTAAAAACATCGAAGCCTCCAGTTCCAGAGGAGCCACATGACATTCATAAACCACCACCAAAATGTTACAGATACTTTTACAAACCCACGAAATATAATACCCAAAAAAGTTCAATCCCTTGAGTTGTGAGAATAATGAAGGTTCTTGATGCTCAATAAAGCGGTATCGGTGGCTAACGACACACCTTTTTGACCAGTAGTTCACTTGCACAGACAATAATGATGCTTGATCTTATGGGCTAGGATGTAGTATAGGATATTGAAAGGGGCCCTTGATACTCGGTGGCGGTGGGTAATGATCCACCTTTTCTACAAGTGGTTCACTTGCACAACCCTTGGGCCGGGGTGTATCATAGGATATTAGAAGAGTCCTTGACACTCAAGATAACCGTTGTGATAGGTTTTATCCCCCTTAGGGACCAGCTTTCCACCTGCACAACCTGTTGGCCAAGGTCTATATATTTTGCAAAATAGAATTGAGTCTCTCGTGACAATTTCTTATCATACAAGATGTTGTTCAGAGTAAAGCTTCTTTTAAATGTGTTGAAAAACATTTGGCCTCCAAGTTGCCCGATCTTAATCATTTGGGTTATTTTATGAAGGTTAAGGTCGAGGGAGCTGCCTGTGGCAAGCCTCAAGGGTCTGCAAAATCCTTGGATTTCTCCATCAATGCCGCATGGGATGATTTGCCAAAAGTCTACATCAGTAAGGTTTGTAAGGCCTTCAGGAAAAGAGTGGAGGCTACCATTGAGAATGATGGATGCCATATTGAATGATTAAAGTCGATTTCTGTTATAATTGTTGATTGTGTGAATAGAATATAAATTTCAATGAAAATAAATCAGAATATCAAATTGCTTGCAATAAAATCGTATCATAATCAAATCCTTAATGATCAAATTGCTAAGAAATGAATTGTTTAATAATTAAATAAAGTTAAAATGACCATTGCCTACTCTATTGGAAATTTTATAGAGTGACCGGGCATTTTGCAGATTTCCCGATCCAACGAGCACTTTCCAAATTGTCCGTAATATATATATATATATGCTTATAAGTGTACACAGACGACAGATGTTGTAACCCATCTTAAGGGTATTCATCGGTGTAATTACTGCCTTTATCATTACTACATACAAAGCGTGATTTGTAGACTTTGGATTTGTGAGCGATAGCTCAATCACTCAAAAAATCGCTTAAAGAAGGCATTTACATTGTCGATGAATCAAGATGTACATTGAAATCGAAAGACTTACTAGTTCAATAATTAATGAAGGTTGAGTGATTGAAATTAATTCATATTTAAATATATTAAAGTTTAGAACAAAAACAAACTTGAGGTATCTAGCTAACGTACAAGTTGAGAAAATGATACTTGAACGTGATCGATGAATGCCCAGGAACAACGTCTACGTAGTTAGCAAGTCCAAAACGTTGTATAGGAAGAAGAGCTCCGACAAAAAGGTAAAACTGGACCCGGAATAGTTAAAGAAAACAGCCCAGTGCAATCTTTTCAAGGGTATGAGGACCCATGCAAGAGATCTCGAGGTTTCACACCAGACTGTCCAGAGAGCTATCGAAAAAGTGGGTCGGAAGAACCTTGTGAGGGTTTTAAAGATCATTTTTGATACCAGCAATGAAATTAACTTATCTCCTCCATTCCAAGACTCTTTTGAATGAGTCTTTTGAACTCTTTTTTCACACTTTTGGCCACCCAACAGCCCTGATGCCAAACCTCTCAACTACACCTTTTGGATGCATTTCGAGAGAACGGCCTGCAGTCTCTGTCGTCTAAACACTGAGGCCATCAAAGCAAATGTACGCCCTGAAAATAAAAAAAAATCTTCGTTCATGACGACTGCCATGACCCAACACTATAGCAAACAAAAGCAGTTTAACTATTGTATCACCATTAGTATAGTCCTGATTCGAACCATATATCATAGTATCAATACAAATGAATATGAACGGAATTTAATGCGGAGGTTTACCCTTGTGCTGTGATTATGTACATTTATCTTTATATTTGATCATTTTACTCCAAATATAGGCATGCCCCAATAAGTTGTTTTTTTGCATCGTCATTTGAGGGAGTCGATTTGGCTTATATTTATGGAGTAGTGACATGTATTATTAGACTGTTTTCTACTATAGATTTCGTTTGAAATGAGGTAAATATTCCTGAAAGAGGAAAAAATAAACAAAAAACATCTATCCAAAGAAATTGTTTGTCATTGTTTAATAAATTTAGTTTATATCATCATCAACAGTCTCACAGCATAAATATACGTAATCCTACATTAACATGATAGTATCTTTTTGACGGTCTATTTTCTTTGCTTTCTATGGTGTAAGTTAGTTGAATAAATGAATAAAAAAGTTTTCCAACTTCGCACATAAATTTTAATTGCAATATATATATATATATATATTATGAAGTTGTTGTAGAAGAAGTTTATGCAAAAAAAAAACTTTAGTTCTCACTCTCTTTGTTTCTTTTACCTTCATTATTCTCAATTTAATTTATATATAAATATATATATATTTTACTCTTATTTTTATTATTTCGTCTAAAGTATGTACGAATATATCCAGGTATTTTATATTTAATTTAAAAACAAAAACAAAAGAAGTGTTCCTTTATTTATAAGATTTGTGTTCAAATCCCAATTTGTATTGATTTCTGCTCTTATTCTCATTTGTAAAAGAACATACAAATAATTTAACTTTCGAATAAAATCCTTCTTGATTCTTTGTTGAATTTAAAAAATAATAATACATACTGTGGATAGCATAAAAGCAATTTTGAACATAAATTAAGAAAAGCCAGCATAACCGTGATTCCCACGAAAGGTTTGACTATGGGTGTCAATAACTTGGGACCTATTACTCATCCTTTCTATTATTTTTGTAGGCCAAGTTGACCTAATTTTAAATAATAAGTTTGTCATAATTATCCTTCAGCTGTGTTACTTTTCGTTACTGAGATAACAGATTTTGGGGTTTTTTGAATGCCAAAGCATTATTCATATGTATGCCTCCTATATCAATCTGATATAGGAGGCAAAGTAAGAAAATCAACTTACAAGGAGGATTGAAGTTTTAATGATCTGCTGAGGCAATGAACAAGAAATCACAAGTTCTAATAATAAAGTATTTAGTATATTTAAAGAATTTAAGGGCGAATCTGGACTTTGAACAAAAATAGGAAAGACGATAGATAATAGGTCTTACAAACAGAGGACCGAAGTAACGACTGTAATTAATGTTGAAGTAATTATTTCGAAGGTGCTTTATATAATGTATAGTAGAAGCAGCTATGCCTAGATGTTTGGAAGAACTAGTGAAGATGCACATAATAATGTTTGGTATTTTGACAAGAGAGGAGGGACGGTGGGTGGTGTGGAATGGTTGCGGAATAATAATGTTTATCAGCATTTTTTCATACTAATTTAATGAAATTTTTAGATAGGCAGTGGTTGAGTATATAGATATTAGACTGTACCGTAATGAATTTAAATTTTTCCAATTTTTGAGTCTTGACCCTGTATTGAGAGAGTGTCCAATATACGTGCACATAATACTGTTGACAACAGTGGGCAAGGAGTTCTTCATCAATGCCTGTGCTAGGTTCTGGGCTAGGTTGGAGGCTGTAGTACAATCTGGAGGTGCTTGGTCTGAGTGATTGACTTCTCTCCCCCATGTAAGAGCAAATCATTTTTGAATTGCTGAATTGATTTCGGGAAATAAATTGTAATATGCATTATCCTTAAACTTAGCCCTGTATATGGTTTTGACTAAAGCTTTAAACAGAGGTCAGAGATGACACTTGGACTACATAGATTAATTATAAAGTATATATTGTTGAATTAATGATATATTAAAAAAATAATGGAGAATAAACATCATCATCTTTGAACTCGAATGAAAAAATTATTGGGTTATCATAACTCTATCACGGCGTTACCTTCCTCACACAAAAATACCCTATTTATTTTGTTGTCAGTTGTCAATTTCCTCATCTCCCTTGATACGTCATGATTTTTTCTTATTTTATTCTTTTTCATAAATACACAAAGTAATAAGTTATTCTTTACTTCTGGTCAATTTCCAAAAGAACAGGAATACAACTTCTTTATGATCCTTCGTCGTTTATATAATATATATGTTGGTCATTTTATTATTTCTATGAAGAAATAATATAATAACTAATCATAGCTACTCTTTTAATAAAATATTACAAAGTAATATTATAATACAGTATAGAATATAATACTACTTAGATTTTAATAGTATATAATTTATTTTAAAAATGGTGAAGAAATAATATGACAGTGATAGTCTGCCAGATAAAAATTGCAGTTGGTACGATTTACTTTTTTGGCTAACTACCAGATGATTTTGGGCCTTTTTTCTGTTTTTTTTTGAGGAAAGGTTGTCTAATAATATAAAGAGAACGACGGGCTATAATATAAAAATTTTCTTACATAAGCAAAGTCCGTATCCGGTCCTCGAATGAGCATCTTTTAAACAGTAAAATATATTAGATAACATCACAACTCCTAATTATATATGTAAATAATAACTAAACAGTACCTCTAGCGAAGAAAAAAGGTTTTTTGCAACAATACATTTTTCAGTTATTGATCAGGTGTGTCCTCGTTTTGCTTCTTGCTTTAACTCTTTAGGTTTGACTAGCTCAAAATATATTATTTTTCTAAAAGTACAAAAATAAATTTTTAATTTTACAGTATTTAGTATTTATGAAAGGAATCCCATTATTTCTCAGGACTTCCAAATTTTAATTATTCCCCAGATACCCCTTGAAGAAAATTTCCTGGAAATAATTTATACCAATTAACTTCAATTCCCTTTATTCATAAAAAAGAAATATTTTTGACGTAAGTCAATTAATTTTTGATGTTTAATTTATTTATAATGTAAAGTCACAAAACTCCATAGGTTTAATTATAATTATGAAATCAAAAAACAAAACTTAAATTGCATTTAATTTATTATAGAGTCAAAATGAAAATATTATGGATGTCATAAAATATTACATTAATAAAGAAAGCCAGATTTATTTTTTCATTCATTAATAACAACAAAAAAACAACAGCAAAGATTGGTTCTATGTCTTTGATAAAAATCAATAACTTTTTGAATAATGATTAGAGTTTTAACTAGAGTTGTAAATCATAAGCTTTTTTTGCGTTCAATATTTTTGTATCTGGCAATTTAAATATTTTATTTATTTATTTAATAAAGATGCTATCATTACTATTTAATTCTGTTGGGGGGATCATCGACGTATAAAGTGTTTGTGGGATCAGGAAAGACTCAGAGTACTACTGAAGATTTTTTTTTTTTTTTTTTTGGGGAGTGTTGTGTCCTTTTCTATTCAAGTGAATTGCAATCGTGGGAAAGGCTACTACAAAGTTATTTAGTTAAAAAAAAAAAGGATATCTAGTAACAAATGCCCAACAAGTATTCTATCTTTGGATATATATTAATGTTGAGAACGGTCCAACACCAAATTTTACTTTCGGTTCGCTTTTAAGTGATTTTTTCTAGACCGATTCGGACAGATTTTTCGGTCTAGACCGTGGATCGATTTTTTGGTCTCACATTGTAGACTAATTTTTTCAGTCTTACTTTACAGACCGTTTTTGATTCGATCACACTTTATGGGCCGATTTTTTCGGTCACACATATTAGGAGAAACTAGTTTTTTCTTCTTGATTAACTACTTTTTTCCATTTTAAAGAGAAAACAAATGACCTGTCTTGTTTCAGCAGCTGTTTAATCAACACTAACTAAAACAGTTATGCCATTTTCTGTAAGCTTGCATGTGCTGTAGGGTATTTTAAATGTGGAAAAGTTTAAAATGAAGAAGTTTAAAGGGTACTGGTTTGTATATTCATGTATAAAATACATATCAAAATGTTTATTTGAGTACCATTTTCGTATATATTGATATGTATATAGTTTATCTTTTACCGTTAAATTGTCCTTCCGTTGGTTCCCCACAATTTGGGGGATCAGATAGTAATTTGTATACGTTGTGACGTTTAGTGCATTTATTTTAGATTTTATGGATGAAACATAGTTTATAATCCATTCTCCTCTTTTTAACAAAGATTATTTTCGATTTAAAAAAGAAAGAAATTGCATATTAAAAATCTTTTAGAGAGTCCCACATTTTGAGAATCCTGTATGTACTTCTTTGTAAAATTAGAAAGGGAAACAAGACATACATTTGCCTTGTGGGAGTAATTATTTCCTTTATTCCATCTATCACTACGTTTGCATATTCTGATTTTTGAACTATTATTTATCTATAGGTAATAACCCAATATTTATAACTCATTCTCTCAAAACTAATAAATAAAGGGGGTAACCTTTCGTGTAAGCATAACTCCTCTTTCCCGGCCAGCCTTTTTTGTCTTACCCCCACACCCCCTTTAATAATATTTTTCTTCGTCTTACTTTAGTATTGTTTATTTCCTTAAGAATGATGCTCTTTGAGTCTCATATATGAACTGTATTTTTAAGAAACCTCATAAAATACTTGAATGAAAATTTGTGAAACGATAAAATTATCTATCCATTAACATTAATTAGAAACAAGATTCAATAGCGTTTTATAAATTTGATTAAGGTAAGGCTAGCTAAAATAATATTGCGATGTATAGGTAAAAGAAAGTACACGATTAATATTAAGCATAAGAAGAACCCCTCATGTGGTATTTTTAATATATGTGGCCCAACAACACAAAAGCAAGCTCGAATGATTTTTTCCAAAATTGGTCGTGGACTATATTTGGCTTTTCTAGTTGAAATATCGTCAATATATATCTTCTAATTATTTGTATTATCCATTTGGGTGTGTTGGAAATTCTACTTAAAGTAGGTATAACTGAGTTGACATATAGGATCGTTCAAGTAGATCCGGACTACCTTTAATTACATCCTGCTCAATAAGGGAAGCAAGCAAAGGTTTGAAATTATACTTATAAGCTTCAATAATACTAAAGAAAAGAACAAACATTAAATGTGTTTGCCATTTTCGTTAATCATTTACTTGATACGAGGCATAAAGAATTTTCAGGCCTTGATCACGTCCGTGGGGGAGACATTGTTCCAATACTTCATAATGGAAACCTTCAGGGAGTCGATGCTGTTGTGTGAATTAGCAGATATCTTTCTCTCTAACTCCCCCCTACAAAAAGTAATACATGGGATTCATAACGGGAGAGTTAGAGAGCCCGGTCTGGGGGTGTAAAAATGAGTCCGTTTCTTCTTTCAACATTTTTTCGGTCTTACGGACCTTGTTGAAAAAGGAACTCGACATCATCCTTGGCCTCAACTTTCATTCAACTGTTGGCACACACACTCCTTTTTGACTCAAATAAGATGGGGGGACAATGCCGTTACTCCCAATGTCCCTGAGATCATGATACTGGCCGGAAACTGGGGTTCTAAGATATGTGATACATTATCTCTCCCTGTGGCCTCTGTCGTTCTGGATGTTGCGGAATCTGTCAACAGTCCACTGTTTCTTATCTGCATAAGGATGATTGGGTTACCATGGGACTTAAAATCGTTCCACATTTTTCTTCCGTGGGCAGCCTGGGGAGTTTTCATTTTGTTTGTAAGGATATGTCTTTTGTAGAGGCAGTGTGAATTCATCCTCATGTCAGTTTTTATGATCCTGGATACTGTTGCTCAGCTAACCTGGCACTTTTTAACAAGAGCGTTAATCTGAGTCCCAGGCCATGACTTCAAGGAACGTTTCAGGCCTACGAGATATATGGGGGTAAGTTTTTTTATCACTCTGAAACTTACGGAATTTTCTTGTTCTTGTCAACTCCTCCTTCCAGCTGTTGTAGACGTCGTAGACTGTCATCTTTGGATATCTTGGCTGTTTCCCGCGCAAACAAATTGGATGATGGTGTTCCTCCAGGTCTGTTACTTTGTAAATACTTGTATTGAGTTAAAAGTTGCGCAACTAACTAAAAGGTAAGACTCAACCTCTCACTGTAAAATGGAACTAATCTTTATTGTTCAAGATATATTTTAACATTGACTGGATTTACTTCAACGACCCTGTACTTTATTTGAAGGTTCATATTGGAGCTGATCTAAGTTTCTTAAATGAAATAAAGGTGCTCAACTATAGCTTAAATTCTGGGGGTATCTTAACACATCCTACAAATTTGAATTATAAGCCATAATGACCTATAATATGCCAATGAAATGTTGGGCTGTACGTACTATTTAGTATAAATTTTCTACTTTTCTTGATTTATGTTAAAGATTGTTTTTATATTGACGCACCACAAATATTCTTTTTTTCTAAAGTCAACGACGAATCAAGAATGACAATTTCTTTAAAATGACATGATGATAAACTATTGATAAAAACTAGAGATGACATATCAATCCCACTTAAATTAAATATAGGTAAAGGTTTTTCGCATGACTAAATATGTTGATATATTATTTTCTTCAATGCTAGATAAAATAATCAAATATTAGCATATGTGTAGCGATCAATTTGATCGTCTTGTATTTGAATTTAAATCGAATTTTAATATAATCAATATAATGAATTTCAGTTGCTGAGGGTTGTTCTTAACAAGCTAATTTTTTTCCTTTTCTTTTTATTCCCGCAACTTGAATCTTCTTTAGAAATACTTTTCACGTCATGAAGTGTCAATATCTTTTATGATCGGTGTTACCAAAATAAGCGATTTTTTTCAGGTCCGTTACCCTTAAAAACCGAGGCTCCGAAGGACTTTATCTTTTTTTTGAATTCATATAAATTATAGTTTTTATTGTAACGGATACGTTTATCATACTGTCGCAATATTGAGAAAATTTATCCCAGCTTGCTTTTATGTTATCACCACACATATATATTATATTATAACATTTTTGTGATTAAACCAAAATATCATTGGTTTTTCTTGATATGGTATTTATCTTTTAGAGTCTTCTTGATTTTTATAGAATTTTTTTAAATATGTTCAATCACCGCGTGTAAATATGAAAGAAATAGGTAAATAATTTATAATTCATAAGAATGAACATAAAAGGGACTATACAGTGGCTCTCAAACTTATTACATTGGGGGCAACCCTGAAATTCTAGACATATGGAATAATCCTACATACAGTTTAATTTTTTTTTAGATTTTCCCTCTTGGAAAAATTGAGTTACAAAAAACTGTGAATCTTTTTTTTTAACCAATCACTCTTTTTATGTTTCCCTCATGTGGGAACAAAGCTCTGGATGATAATTCCAGGTTTCTAGAATTCCTTAGGATCAGCCTATTGGTAATTACGAGACAAATGGTTATACCCATAAAAAATATCAAGATTTCATAAGTATATAAAAATAGATAGTTTTGACATAATATTATACAAATTTCCATAAATAATCTTAAAAATACAATTTATTGGATGGAATTTTTTAAATATAGGACATTTCTTCAGACTTGTCAACGGACCTCTAAATTTACCGGTATTCAGAGGAACGTACGTTCAATAAACGGAAGATAAATAATTTTATTAGAGTTATTAAAATTTTTTAAAAAATACGATTTTGAGAAGTTAAAATATTCTCCGACTTCAAATCTTTGAAAGCAGGACTTTATTTTGTATGTTTATGTTTTTTTTTCGGTGAAGTCGTTGAACGCTAATCTGGAAATATGCTTTGAAGTGACGTAAAAATTTTTATTTGCTAGAGTTTGGTAATAATCAAATCCGAATAATTCATAACATATGTAATTAGCTTGTGTTATCAATCAACCTTTCAACTAGAAGAATAAATTCCTAATTCCTAACACTCTATTTTAACCAAATGAATCAAAGTTAATTTATTTGTTAACTTGATAAAATTCTAGAAACTACAATTTGCTTGGATAGTTCCAAATTCACTCCAAACTATGACTGGTCCTAGAATAAAAACATTTTATCAGGTGTATAGTTTAATTTACCACTTTTATACATAATAGAGTTTACCTCAACTTATTCAACCTTACATATAGTTTGTAACTCCAATCCGATCTGTAAGCTATTTTATACTAAATTTAGGAAAAACACTAACAATTTGGACATTATATTATAATTATGGATTTGAAATATGCTCTAAATAAATATGAGGACTTGATAAAGAAGTTCTAGAACTTGGACTTCTGAGTAAAGAGAAACTCGAATTGAACTTGTAGTAAAATACTTTTCCCCACTCTGTATCTATCAAGGACAAAAGAAAACAATACTCTGTTGTCGATCCTAAATTCTACAATCAGTCCAAGAAGGACATATACTTAATTCTCCGTAACAAATTTTCAACCTCACGCTCTCTGTTTTATAAGGGCAAGCACTTTAACACGCAAAAGTTCCCTCTTAAAGTAATAAATAATTATTATAACAGTTTTAGAATATATATATAAATAACTGTTCAGAGTGCCAATTACAAAAGCTCTCATGTTTGTCTAAGGTAACATTTTCTACAACTCTACTCATCACTTAAGACCACAAATGTGCCAATAGTGGTGTTAGTAGGTTTCACTAGTGCAATTTTAAAACAATAAGATCAACTTCCCCCTCTACTTAACAAAGGTCAACCAGGGGTGTCCGCAGGAGGTGGGCTTGAGGGTTTGGTAGCCCCTCCCCCTAAATTAAAGAATCTTTTCTTATTACTAGAAAGTTTAATATTTAGTTTCTTTTTCAAAAAATATAATGGTGATTTTTTTTTTTAAATTTAGTTTCAGATTTTTTTTTCGAAAAATATAATACCTACATTTTTTATTCAAAATTTAATTTTTTTAAATTTTTTGAAAAAAAAATTAATTTTCAAAAAATTCCAAATTCTAATTTTGTTTAAATTTTTCATTTGTTTTGCAATAAATTTAATTTTCTTTGAATTAATATGATTTTTCAAAAATATAATAGTTTAAACTTATTTTTAAGAAATTTGAGTTTTTTATGAATAGTTATGCATTATTTAGAAATAAATCTCAAAAAATTTCATATTTGAAATTTTTTATGAATAGATGTGGATTTTTGAAATTTTTTTCCAAAAAATTTTATGATTAAAATTGAAATTTTTGAAATTTTTCTCCCTGCAAATTTCCAAAAACCAAGGCCTCACCAAAATATAATTCAATGGACCCCCTTTTACCTTTACATTGAAACAAGAATCTTGGAATGCAACAAAATTTATATTCCTAAATCTAATAGAATCATCTCCATACATTGTTTTATTGTGGATTATTTTTTGTCTATGGAACTCTATCATTGTTTTTGGAATAAAATTGTTAATTTTTGTTTTGTTTTTAGAAAAATTTGATCTTTAGTCTTTATAAATTAAGGTATAACTAATGATTAGTCTAAAACTGTTTAAAATTGTCCAATTTAATTTGATAATTTTGTCAAGTCTAATTATCAAGCAATTAGCAAATGTATAACTTATACAAATCTTTAACACGAGCAAGTCATTTTTGAATTTTAGACAATAATTATTTTTCTCCCTTATATGAAAATAAAGGGGAAAAAAAAGTTTTACATCATGTCAAAACCATGTTTTTTTTTGCTGTGTCTTTTTTTTTTTTTTGCAATGGTTTTTGTATCTGACAAATGATGATTTCTTCCTGCTAAGTACATAATATATAAAACTTTTAAACTTTCTTGAGTGTTTCTGTAAAACCTTCCTTCTTTTTTCTCAGCTAATATTAAAATGTACACATTATTATTTTGTCAGTTATATATTTCTTAATAATCTTTGCTAGACCGGCCTTAACTATTGCAGGGCCTACAAAAAATGGATTGCAAGGGACTCCAATTTGAATAACGGAGACAGTGTTCGTATTAGTGTGATTGGAGCCTATAACATTCGTAAATATAATTCTTTATTGGCGGCAATAAATTTATTTCATTTTTCTTTAATTATTCAAAAAGGAAATTTCAAATATACTTTTGAATCAAGGGCGAGGTCTAATTGAAGAGCATGTCCTTGTACGACAGCAATGGTTGCAGTGACTTAAGGCTGGCCTGCCCTTTCCCTTTTATTAGTGTTCTGAACGTAGTAGATTGATTACTCTCGAACTAGGTCTTGTTACGCTGAGAACTACTCCCTAATATCTAATGAAAAATAGTCAATCAGTGGGGAACAGTTGGTTGACTACCAAAAATCAGTTGATCTTGGGCCTTTTTCTGTCTTTTCCCCTCTTTTTGGAAGAGGAAAGGCTGTGATAAAATATTACTTCAGAAATCTCATTATCATTCAGAAAGTCGACCAACTTGGGAAATGCATAAACATTAAACCACCTAATTCTATAAGAATTTAATAAAAAAACCATTTGATCTAAGTAAAATAGTTTAGTTTAGTTTACATATTTTTCATGTTTAAAAAGCTGTTTGCTAAGTGGTTCTTAAACTTTTGACATCCATATGCTCATTTAAAATCTTAATAGAGCTTCTCACTCTATAAATTTATCATTTTGCGTTAGCTGCAGCAGCTTGTGCTCCTCCAAATAAAAGAGGAACTCATTGACTATCACTTTTTTATAATTATTTAATCACGATAGGCCTTTTTATTCCTCCTAGCTATATAATTAATACTACTATTGAGATACAATAGTAAAGTTTGAACCAATAATAAAAAAATATTAAAAGTGAAGGATATGTTATGCAACAAAATTTCCTCGAGGCAAAATCACCAGCGGCAAAAATGCAGGTGGCGAAATTAACGAGAGCGAAAATCTTCAGGGTAAAATTAACGGTTACAATGGAAAATATGATTCTTAGTATGAAACCTTTTTTGTTGTTGGCAATCTGAATAGTTTTTTGTTTTTTTTCTAAATCACGTCAAATTAAATATTTGTTTGGATTTGTTTACAAAAAAACTGTAGTTCAAAATATACTCTCTAGGTCAGTTTTATGCTGTAGTTCTTCCCATATATATAACTTTATATTAAAGTTCCTCTATTATCCTGCCTTTCATATGTAGAGTGCTATCCCATCTTCACACTTGGCTATTATGAAGGGGGATAAAGTATAAGAAAAATAAATAAAGGAAGTTATATACTTAAGCCATGTACTCGTAATTTAAAAATATATATATTTTTTACTGAGGCTAAAAAACTCATAAAATTTTTAAATTAGGTCATTTACAAAAAAGTCAATACCCGTCTTATTAGTTTTAAAGTCAGGTTTTATATTTATATATACATATAAAAAGAGAAGTCATTTTAAATCAATGTTTTGAGAAAAATAAAGAACTGTAATGAGCAAAGTTTTTTATTTTTTACTAGGAGGTTTCGTAAATTCTATTTTGAATTAATCAAATAAATTTAACTTTTTCTAACAAAAAAATAAATGCATTCTGCACGTCTTACTTTCTTTCTTAAGGAGAATATTGATTAGGATATTTTATTTCCCTACGTATGAATGATTCTCAAAAATTGCCCATTAAATAATTAGAGTCACTCCAAACGAAATCGTCCAAAGCTTTCACCTCAATATTGGATGAGTAGAGTTGTACATCACATAACATTCCTATATATATATTATGTGAGATTTTTGTGTAGTAACGAAGTTTAATCACCTGAAACAGCTGTTCATGTGCAGGTAGGACATTTTTTGTTGTTTTGTCGGCTTGCCAGAAGTCTCAGTCAGTTAAATAAACGAGATCGATCAACGAAGTATTTATTCCACGATCGTGGAAAAGGCAAAATGTCCTTGCTACCATCCTCACCGAACGAGACAATGCTGACGTTGCAAACATCTGAAGCCAGAACAAGTCTATTGCTGTGAGACTCAGGAAGAAACAGGAAGAGTCTTGATAAAATGTTCGGCGACCATTATGGTATTTGGAGCCATAATGAGCTTATAAAATGACCAAATAATGTTCTATATTTTTTCCGCAATGACCATCAGGTAAATACCAACAAGTACATCGAGGTTCTGGAAGATCATTTCAGTCCCTGGTAATTCGTCTGGCAACAATACTTTGATCCGTATCAGACTGTAAAAAAATGTTGACCTGCTTGTCATAATTTTTTTTTGCCCTGGTTGGAACCAGTGTTTGGGCTCAAAACGTACCTTAACTCTACCCCATGGACTTCTTTGTATGTGCCACAGTTGAATGATACACCAACAGATACTCCCGCAACACAAAATCCGAGCTGATGTTCAGGGTCCGTGAGGAATTCCGGATTCCGCTAAAGGAGACTGTCATCAGTACCTCCTCCCATTGGCGAGGTTGGGTTGAGGCTGTTATTGACACCAAAGGCAATTATATAAATTAATAATAATTTTTATTTCTTCGGGTTTCATTTAGCATTGTTTTTTTTTTTAATATAAAAATCGGATGATTACTTTAAGGGAAAATCCATTTAGAAAATTAATTGTGTTGGTTGTTAAATAGAGGTGGCATCCTTTATAAAACTCAAAATTAATATTATAACCATGTCAATTGGAATAATGTTTAAAAAAGAAAGCATCTTAACTGTCATGACCTTGTATTAAATCAACCACAATCAGCTGTGACGAGGGAAGAGGGGGAGAAAGAAATATACAAGAAAATTACAAGAATTACACAAATGTCGATCCTCAATTCTAGTCCGACTCCAACAATGACTAACACTTATAGCTCCCGAACGAACCCTCAGTGTAAGACTCTGTCTTTAATAAGCACATGCTTGGAAACATAAAAATCCCTGGTATATGATTAAAATACCTACATAGTACAAAAATATGACTTAAAAGAAGACTTAACTGACAACCAACTATTCAGATAGCTATCTAATAAGTAAATTATATCCCCCTTTTTGAGAACCCTTTTTATTATTAAATTTTATTTTATGACTTTAATATTAATTTTAATAATTTATTCGTGAAAGTCTTCATTTTATATATTATATACCAATAAAGAGTGGCCAGAAATGAAATTAAAAAAATTCAAGTAATGTTTTTACAGCCATATTCTTTTAAAATTTATTAGACTTTTGAATGGAAAATTAGCAAATTGAGAGTTATTGAAGTACTATTTGAGATGTCAAAGGTATTTTCCCTCAGCTGGAATGAGAGCCTCCAGACGTTGTCAAAATGAGGAGCAAGGACAGACAATCTCGTCCATGAACGGAACCTCTCATGCCTCCCTGATGGCTAACATGAGGGAATCAGTGCTGTTGATTTTGTTCTCCCTCCAATCCTAGATCAATACCAAACGGCAATTGGTTTTACACCATAAATATAAAGCCTAAACATTTGAGTGTGTAAAGACGTGCCAATTTCAGGGCCAGAATAACTTGGTAAACTCCAACGGCGATCAATAACTGCCCATTCTGCTTGCTCCACTTGAAGACAGGGCCTTCTATACATTTGAGTGTCTCTCACGCGTTACAACTTCCTTATTGACACAGGAGTGTCTGTCAGTGTCATACAAGCTGGTAGTTCATATCGTCTTAAACAACCAAAATCATACCTCTATGCAGCAAACAGCTCAAAGATTCCTGTTTATGATCAAGCTTCTCTCCCAATAAACCTAGGCTTGAGACGAAATTTTTTCCAATTTTGCTGTAGTGAATCAGCCTGCCATTGGAGTGGATTTCCTATTGCAACATGGCCTCCTTCTGGAATTGAAAAACAGAGAGCTTAGAGACTTGACCACACTCCAAAAACAATTGGAACAATTAAACAATATCTTACTTCTGGAATTACAGCAGTGAGAAGACTGAACAAGTTCTCAGACATCATAAAGGAGTTCCCAATTTTATCTCAGCCTCAATCACCATTAACTCCCCTCAAGCATACTGTCTCACATCAAATTGATACAACTGGACTACCCACGCACACCCAGGTATAATGAGCCCAAGTTCCAGTTCCTGGTCTTCAGTCCTATATGTTTTCGCCATAAAAGAATGGTGGTATTCGTCCTGGTAGAGATGATAGAGCTCTAAAGGTACAAACAACCATGGCCCCCATCCAATTCATAGATACAAGAATTTACATCTCAATTTGCGAATTGCAAAGTATTTTCTCAGATAGATCTCATCAAAGCGTTTTACCAAATACCGGTCTGCCCAGAAGATATCCCATAGACAGATCTTACAAGACCCTTTCCCAATACATCGCTAAACTGTGCCATGTGAAGGGTAAAGACAACTTCCATCCAGATGTATTATCAAGAAACATACTATCCCTCTCAAACACTCCTCCGATTGACTACGTTGCTATGTTTAAAGTTCAAGCAACCTCAACTGAACTCCGGGAAATGAAGCAAACTCCTTCATTAAAAATGAAACAAGTAATCAGTTCTGGTACCTCCATGTTTGCTGAAATGTATTCCTCAACTCCCAAACCATCTATACCTACAGAGTTTCGTCGCAATGTATATGACCATCTCCATGGCCTTTCTTATCCTGGCATTCGTGCAACACAAATAATATTAACATCAACATTTATTTGGTCCAACATAAACAAAGATGTCTGCCAAAGGGTTAGGACTTGCATTAAGTGTCAATGCTCTAAAGTCAACAAGCATACTGTCTCACCACCACAAGCTTTCCAACCAACGAGGGCTCGTTTCAGTCACATTCACATTGATCTTGTTGGTCCTCTTCCTTGCTCAGATGGTTATAGATATATTCAAACGTGTGTTGACTGTTTTACTCATGGGCCAGCAGTCCTACCAATCAAAGACATAACTGCCAAAACAGTCGCAAGTGCATTAATCAGTGGTTGGATTTCACAGTTTGGTATACCATTATCACATACGAGTGACCGATGTGCGCAATTTGATCGTCACTTTGGGAAAGCTAATGACTATGTTGGGCCTTGCACACCATCGGACAACAAGCTACCATACCCGTGCCAATGGCATGGAAGAAAGATTTTGCTGCCAGCTCAAGTCAGCCATGTACGCCAACTTGGATGCAACTCCAAGTAGAACAATGTCGTTATATCTCATACTGTTTGCAATACCCGTATCCGTAAAGGAAGACATTGGGGTTTTCTCTGCAAAACTTGTATTAGGCTCTACAATTCGTCTGCCTGGTGAATTTTTAACAATTGCAGAACAACCCAATCTGATTTCTCCTTATAATTTCACTCAGCCCTTTACTACTGCGAATTCCAAAATCACTCAAGACCTTTGTCAGTGAAGACCTTCTAGAATACTCTCACGTCTTCGAACAAGTCGATGCGATGAGAAATTCCTTGCAGCCACCATACCATGGTCCCTTTACGATTCTACACCGAACTAGAAAAACTGCCACTATAGACCGACATGGTAAATAAGATACAGTCTCTATTGATCGGGTCAAAGATGTGTTATGATAAATTTGATGACAATAATAATGTCTTTTTATATAAAGAAGATGCCTTTTTTTTATCAAAAAATAATTCATTAATTCATTCCATAACGGGGAAAAAGTTTGACCTAAGTGCATTTATTTACCTTAAGATCTACTGAGATAATTATTTTGGATTTCTTTTGTGTGAATTCATTTTTCGAGCTATCTGAACAAAACTTAACAAACATTAATAAAAATAACTACAAAACTGACAAAAAAAAAGGTTGCCAAATTTCGTAACTTAAGATCAAAGTAATTGAAGTAAATTTCTGGACACTATGTACAGGCTTTAAGATAAAATCAAAGTTTGCATGCACCGGTAATTTTGTTATGATACAGTTTTCTGATGCCTTCTTTTTTTTGCCGACAGAAACATTGTTGTAACAACAATTTTTAGTGAAATTTCGGGGATCATGGGATGTCTGCTCTACATATTAAAAAAAATGGCGCCGTGACGATGATTTTGATCCACAGCAAGAAGAAGATTTCCAATTTTTAATCTGGACTGTAGAAAAGCTGTCATGATTCAGACAGGTAACTTAAGTTGCTGAGTGATCACTGCTATTACTTCAATGGGAAGGAATTATGGCCCCTAGCAGTCCAGATCTTAACCGGATGGATTTGTCTGGGGCTACATTATATCACAAGCAAATCAAACATTTTATTCCATCAAGGAATCTCTGATTGCCTCCATCAAGGACTTGTCGACGTCAATTAAAAGATTTTTGGAAAAAGCACCTATTTGATTTTAACACCCTGTACTTATTATTTAACAATCAATTCAAATATTATTTGTTGTAAAACGGAAAGAAGAATAACTTTTCTCTAGAGGGAACTTGAAGAAGTAAAAAAGAAAAAATACATAATTGTAAATATTATTGTTATTTTTTAGTTGGTACAACTTAATTAAAACGATTTAAGACCGTTTATTTCTAAAAATTATTCCCTTGTGTGTGACTAATAAATATATAAATGTTTATTTGTTAGTTTGTTTTGATTTTAAATATCCTAGGCCTTTATAGAAAAATATTTGTTTGAAGATTTTTTAAGTAATATGAATGTTTTTTGTTTCTGCTTGCCGTCATTTTTAATCAAGAAAAGCTAATAAAATTATTATATAATTATTTTTAGTACCGAAGTACAACAGCAGAGTCGGACATAAAACTTGCAGTAGCATTGAATGAAGATTTATCCCCTTATTTTGAATTAAAAAGTTTAAATACGTAATAAAACGACAGCTAAAACAAAACAAACAAGTTTATTTTGTACACAATGTTTCTAAGTGTAAAAATGTCGGAGCAACAGGGACAAAGGCAACACGTGTGCGATCTCCTCCTTGCCAAGAAGGGCTGACGATAACATTGGCATATCCATCATGCCTGCCTACAATATCGAGAAAACCCATTACAGGCCCATACAGCAAATATACCTAAACTTGTGAAACAACAATATGGCTGACTTCTGGCCTGCCTCCATGTGGCCCTTCCTCCAGCCCTGACCTCATCCCCCTGGACTGTTCAGTTTGAGGCATATTGGAGAAGAATGGATGCCACACCTCTAATCCAAATTCAACATTCAAGCTTGGTACTAGAGGCTATTGCCGTCATTGTCAAGACTTGCCTGTCTGATCAGCAACGTGTCGAGGCGTGTATTGATTTTGGCTTATAAGGAGAATATATTGAAAAAAAACAACAACTATAGTATTGAAACATATTATGAATTTTTGTCAAATGTTTTTTCTTGATTCCATAAAAGTCTTGCTTTCAAAATTTATTCATATTATTGCAAGTGTTAGCAGTGTGATTTTGCACTTCTTAACTTATATTGTCTAAATATATTAATTTTCAAGTTTATTAAAAAAACTAATAATGATTATATTCATATTTTAATTAATTATATAATGGATCTTCCCTTCGCTTTTCCATTAGTAAAATAAATGCTGGAAGTTTTTTTTGTAAGAGTATTCAGGAATTTTGTCACTTTTTGCTTCATTTCTTCCTTCAACATGAAAGAAGTTAATTTTAATTCAAACTTGATCTTCAGAAATAAAAAACGATTCACATACAGTATATTATAGGCAGTTCTGTTGTCTTAGGGTTATATCCACTCTGCTATACAGTGGGCACTTCAAGGTATCAAACACTATATTCGTCCCCCCCTTCCTTTTTAGGACACTATCTCTGCCTGCAGTCACGTTATTATATAGGTGGACCTCATACATGGGGTAAATTAAATTGTACAAAAAGCTCATGTAACCTTTTTTGACTAAAAACTCACATCTTGAGAGTGTACAGAACCAAATGTTAAGAGTTTTAAAAGTTTTCATTATATTTTCACACCAAACGTCATTAAACAATTTTATAGAAAAACGAAGTCAATAATGACATTTTTCAATATAGGCCGGTTATCATACCTGTTAATGAGCACATAGCTTATGTAAGTACAAAGCCATTAAGTAACCCGCATTAGGTGCAAAACACTTGCTTAGCTTACTAATTGACAAATGAAATAGTTATAGAGGTGAATTCTTGCAAAACAGTATTTACTTTATGACTAAAAAGTTTGGATTTAGGTGTATCTTGAAATTAACCTTGGGGCTAGATATATTTCCATTAAAAATTTATCAAGTGAAGTCAAGGAGCTATTTTTGTAGTAGATTAAAAGGAAAATACTCTTTCATTTTTGGGGTTTCTTGTTCCAATTTGTTATTCAGTTTCATTTTAATATGATATCTAAAATATCAATTATATTTGTAAAATGATATTAACAAAGTAATGATCCACTTCAACTTTGGCAAAGAAGATCCCATACTGAATAACTAAATTGGTGCTACATCTATATCAAATTATAAATATCTGACTGAGTTTAAAAGAGTGGCCATTTTCTAAATCCTTTTAATTTTGAGACTGTAGGAGAATGTCATTCTATATTATATTAAAAATATTTGTTTTTGTATTTTTTCTGTTTCACCGTTCACAATTTTTTGCACAGACAACACATGCCGCGTGAAATAGAAATGTATGATCGTTACGCTTAAATTTTTTTATTGGTGAATTGAGATATTATACATCACAAAATTGAAAAAAAAATCTTATTATCTTGAATATTTCTCAGTATTCACCTGAAACATTAAATATTACTTTATGCGTTTCTTTATTTTTCATGTGAATGCCTTGGTTACTATTTATTCGTAAATTTAGTAATTTTTAATCGAGGTAAAGTGTATGTAACAAACTACTTTGTTTACAACTCTTTCTTATATTTTTCCATTAGTTTTCTTGGACTCCATTATTTTTTCAATGTGAGAGCTGAGACCTACAACAAGAGCTACAAAATTATAAGATTACATCTATTATTTTACAAAATACATGTAACCTCATCAAAACTGATCACAGTAATTTGACACAAAAATTAGCCTATTGTAATGAATATTACAAATTAATTTTAATCATAGAAAAAAGTCTAAAGTCTTTACTATAATAATTAACAATTATATCTTATTAAAACCCCAAACTCTTGTAGCTAAGGTTATTTCAAAATAAGGATTTATTTTTTATCTTAGTCTTTTATTTACACAAGTATTTTTAGCATTTTAACTTATATTTACGAGTTCAAAATGGAAGAAAAGTTATAACAAATGATACAAAATTTAAATGCGTTGCTGATTATGATCTTTTAACTAGTTATAATATAATTGAATATGTTTTATTCTTGGGCTTTCTTATTTCCCGAATTCCCTGACCATGTTTTAAAAAGGATGTTCACTAATTAAAAATTAAGAATATTAACTTATTACTATTATATAAAGTATCTTGATAATTTTATTTGTTTAGCATTGAACTCAAGCTTATAGCTTTTCAATATCCTGACAGATACTTTAGAACTAAGTATGTCTTAACATTTTATGCCAAGCAATAAAACTTACAGTTGCTCTAAGAGAAAAGTGCTCTTACAATACATTATATATAAAATACTTTCTAAAGGTAGCTTTTATAACTATGTATTTAAAGATGTAATTTTTTTTTGTTGAATAATAAAACAATTGTGAGAAGAATTAAAATAATTAATTAAAAAATATCATAAAAAGTTTGAATTAATTAGCATATAATTAAGAAGTTTAATTTTTATAATTAAGTATAATAGAAATAAAATTATATATATTAGGTTGGGAAAAAGGAATTTTGTATTTCCTGTCATTTTTTAAATCTAAGTATATGTTGTGCATTATTGGTCACATCAGATTATCCAATAAGGCAATGTAAAGATATGAATGTATACTACAAATGCATTTTCAGAGTATTGGGCTTAGCTAGTACTGAATGATTGTGCGTCGAGTATGGAGGTCTCAAAGGAAGAAATTCTCATATTTATATTTATACTACCTGAAGGGGAAAAACGCTTCGAAATCGACCAAGAAAATTTGCAATGTATACGGGGCGATATCCTGTAGGTTTCTTATTACACAACAGTGGTTCGAGGGATTTATTTCTCCACTCAACCGTTCAACTCGACCGTTAGAAACAGTTGATCATTGTATTGGTGAATAGGAGGGAAATCGTGTTTCATCAAGACAACGTCATAGCACACACATCTTAATAATGTACCAGAACCTCTAGGAGATCAGATGTGAAGTTTTTATACATCCACCCATCAGTCTGGACATGCCACCAAGTGAATACCACCTGTTCCTGTCTATGGCCAACGCTTTTGGAAGTACAAATTTCTATCCATATTACAGTTCAGACCTGACATCAAGTGACTACCACCTGTTCCTGTTTATAGCGTTGGGGTTCCCAATTGGGCCTCATCAAAGGCATATGAAAATTGGTTTTTGCTAATAGGAATAAACCTTCTACGGGAACGGCATTATGAAGTTGGATTCTCGTTGGGAACAAGTTATAGAACAAAACGGGGGATACTTGGCTTAGATTGGATGATTATATCATTTCTTATAATGTATTGAAATAGAGGGGGAATACGAAATTTCTTTTTACCCAACCTAATATACACAATACTTTTTTCTTAAATATCTGTCATAAAAGAGGAAGTACAACTTTGCCACTTAAATATTTAGTATCAAATTTTGAACGTTTCAATTTTTATGAAATAATTAATAGAAGATTAGCTCTGGCTAATAAACGGATTTTTAGTAAGTATCTTTTTTTTTACAATCATGTTTTACTTTATTTGTTCCTCCACTTCTCATTAGAAAAACAATTCCGAGATGATTGATTGGGATAATTAATATGATTAAATGTATCTATGTTTTGTACAAGTTGTAATTTGTATAAATATATTACACAAAAAGAAATTTGTACGCCTCATAATTACAAAATCATCTATTAAGATAAAACATTTGTTATGTACTAGCGGGTCTACTCAGCGTTGTTCACAATTATTTATTTAACTATGCCACACAGTTTTTAAATCCTTTGTTACGTAAATTCATAGTATAGTCAATTAAATAAGATTAATAATTAAAAATGGAAAAATAGCCCCAATGAAGTCATGAAGGATCTATTTTACCTTCTTTAAGGATCGACAAGTAGGACTGGACCGCGATTGACGTTTCTAAAAGAGGACTGACAAAACAATAATTGAGAATCCTAGATGGAAGTTTTACCTCAAATTGTGATCAGTATGCTTAGTAACAAAGACACACTACCTTTTCCACGATTATGCAATAAATACTTCGCTGATCAATGCCTTTTTTTAACTGACGCCAAACTCTTCTGTCGAGGCACCAAAACAAGAAACAATTTTGCGTACATTCGACTTCCAGTGCAGCTTTCGCATGTACTCAAAGTTCGTTGTTAAACAACGGCCACACGTAGTACATCATAAGAGTGTGACATGTTTATTGTATATTTTGTACATTCAAGCTGTTTTTATTACTATTGTCCAATAGGAGGACTCAATGAGGTGTATCCATATTTTATTAGCTATTACATAGGTTTACAGTAGGTAGCTTGTATATGTATACTGTGTATATCTAGATATTCTTTAAGCATATACGAGTATTATATTTTTTATTGATCTATCCAATTACGATGTTCTATCTTAGTTGTAGATATTATTATATTCTCTTTTCTTCTATACAATCTATATATATACAAGTGATGTGTCGGATTGAGGGTTCGAACCGGTTCATGAACCACAATACTGAAAAAAGTGGGGTTTATCGATACCTGTTTTTCAAAAAACAATAATTTCTAGCAGTATGAAGCAATTTGTGGTCTGTGAATCGGAGATATCAACTAAGAGTGTTTATAAATCTTCTGAATGAAAAATATTTGATTGTATATAAATACTACTTTTTACTATTTCAGCGTGCACCCTGGTTTTTTACCGCCTTAGAAGAAATTTAAAAGTTACCTTCCTACCGATCCTCCTCTAAATTTTAGTATGGGGTAACGTAGCTCAGTGGAAAACGCTCTTAGGATAATTCATTTCTTGAACTCAATGTGCGCATGTACGATACTCGCTCTCTCCTAGAAAAGGATATATACTTCATATATATGGAGATCAAAGAACATTCCTGGGTCAGATGGAGTAATTCTAATACCATAATGTTAACTCATACTTAATCTGTGCAACTCTATCTGACCATTTAAAGGAAAAATAAATAACAATATTAAGCAGTTCAGATATAGTTCGATCTTGTTTCTTGATTATACAGGAGATTGATTATTTCTCCCCCTATTGTCTATTGTATATAAACATTGTACCTATGCAATATCAGCAAAGAGCAGGAAGTGATAGAAGTAGACTGTTCCCATTGTTATTTTCAAGTTAGGCAGTGAACTGGAACGGCAGCCTCAGATGGGCGGTAAACAATCTTTGTCATTTTTTCTGTAACTTTTAGAGTGTAAATTTTAGATTGTGCCAAGAACAGCAAAAAGACACGAGCCACCACTTCTCTTATCTTAAATCCTGTAACGTGTGAAGATGAAGTCCACACATTCCATTAATGATGGCATTTCATCCAAAAGAACATGATCAAACTAAACAAAATATATTATTCGCAAGGTGGCGTACCAGCCTGTAGGTTAGAGACGTAACATAGTTTTTGTACATCACCCTCAATTCGAGTGAGTTGCTCATATTTTATATTAACATTTAGGGAGTTGTATTATGTTATCGCAGGACGGCGCCACTCTTAGCAACATCCACCAATGATTGATTAGTATATGTTGTATTTAAAAAAAAAAAACCAGTTATCTGGTAAGCCAATTTTCTAAGTTTAGCGCTTTGCCAACCGGTTCAGACTTGCACTACGCCACATCCCTAGCTTGTACTCTTTATGTATGTATATATTGGATAAACTCAAACTTATCTTAATAAATGTTTTTTTCCCTCTGTTCATATTTTTTGCTATCAAACTGAAGAAATAATACTAATAAAAATATAACTTTAATAAGGCAAAAGTATATTCTTATTGGAAAAATGATAGATTTACCTTAATGCCCCCCTCTTTCCATTTTCTCCCTCCCACTTCCTCGTCTTGATAAGAATCATAAAACAAAAAGCTCTCTATATTATGTCTATATACTACAACTAATAATATGTAATTCCAGCTATAAAATATTAATAATATTTCTACCACCCTAAAGGTTTTTTCATCTTCTTATTATGTAACTCTTAGTAGTATTAGAAACTTCTACTCCCATCTACATAAATCTCTACTAAAATAGGTTTTTCTCTGACATATACATATTCCATTCTAAGCCTTTGGTTTGATAATAATAATCAATATGCTTTCACTTTATATTTAAAAAAAATGTATTCAGTAGAACCCCGGAGCACGACGCAAACTTGTTCTGGAAGAAGCTTCGAGAAATGAGAAGGTTCAGAATCAATTTTAAGTCCCATATTAAGGCCAATAAAATCCTAGCCAACCCTGATTGAAATCAAAGAAACAATAGGTTGCATAACCTTCCGTTAGTTAAATGGAACATTATAATTTATTTATAAAAATACTTATTATTTCTTTGAATCTACGTTTTATCAACAATACTTTCTAGTTTTTTCTTTTTTTTTTAATAATTGAAATTCATTTTTTGAATATTTGTTCGGCTATTAACCTTAAGTAATAGACTAAATGAACATATCTGAAAACAAAAAAGTAACAGATTTACTAACGTACAAACTAACCTAAAATGAAATTAAAAAATAAGTGAAAACACATAAATTCTTTAATTAGAAACGGAGGACTTTTGGTAAATATAGATTTTAGCTTTCTCTTTGCAAGGTTTTTTTGTTTAACCCTCTTTTAAAAAGAGACAAACACATTACAGGAGGATCTGTCACATATATCAAATCCCAATGATCTTGATTTTCAATATTCTTCTGCTTTGGCTCCCAGATCAAGCTAACTGATGACTTATGTGAAAAAATTAGGTATCTTCCTGGTTTAACAATTTGAATCCTTACATTTAAAACAAAACGGTTTAATATAAGTTGTAGCTGAAATACATAAAAGTGTAGCGAAGACGTTACTTTCAAATGAGAGAGTTTGAAGTAGATCCCCCTGATGCAATGTGTCGTATATGTTCTTTTCTTTGCATTTAGAAAGCATAGAAGACCAAAAATCGAAGCCTGTTAGATCATTCAATCCCTCATCATGAAAAACCTGACCAATCAATCAATCAGCTCAACTCAAATACAAAATTTTAGAACTTTTAGGAAGCAATGGGGAAATGGCTTGTTCAAAAGATTTGTACACTAGCTAGGCTCTTTTTCATATTTTTATCATAATGGACGGAAAAATCTTTGACATTCGTAATTTTCATTATGGTTTCATCGAAAATTAGCAAAAACTTGATCTCTAAAAGACTTATTTTGACTAAAATCTAACGCTGATAGGTATGTAAATTTATACATGATATATAAAAGGGTTTTTTATTTCCAGAAAAATTGTGTTTGAGCGGGATTCCGGCAAGCAAATGATTAAATTATGGGATCCCTTTAGTAAATAGAAATATTTTGATATTTATGTATTTCTTTTTATACTTTAAGGAGAAAGAATAAAATTTTAAGTTAGTCCTATCCTTATTTTCTCAATTAATCTAATTCTCATGTGTCTCAGTTGCCATAGTTTTTTTTTTTTTTTTTTTTGACGCAACTCTTCTAACGAAAATAAATAGAAAAAGTTAGTAGTTAGCCACTACTTCTTTACGATTATCAACTATTATTCAATAATAGTTGATAATCGTTCATAGCTTAAAAAGAACTAATTCGTATCCAACCAATCAACCTAAAGAACACTGCTCAAAAGAAAAGAGGAACACACATTGACAGCTGACAATTAAATTATGTTTATTCTTTTGTGTTAGTGAGGTAACGCGATGCAACTATTTATGTAGATTTTGCTCCAAGTATTAATCCAGATAAGTAGAGACGCTACGTTTGATATAGATAATGCCTTTTTTGCGACTAGGATAAAGTTTTTTAAGATCTGGAAAATAACTCGGATCTTTTATATGATCCTTTAAAGTTCAAGTAGGCCAAGCCAGTTCGGGTTTCAAATCTTTTTTTATGGCGCATTTAAAGTTCAAGTACCCGAAGCCTGTTCGGGACTTGGATCTTTTTAGATAATACAAATTTACTTATACTGTACCTGGGTAATTCGGATCCAGTTCCAATACCCACCCTATCTCTACTTACACTATTACTACTTTTCTCCACTATTGATAATGAAATTTGAATAAAGTTAAAAAAAACAAATCTTCCAAGTATTAAATGAATTTATATTATGTCAAATAATTTTTTTCGTTGTGGGAAAATAATAATTGAAGAGAGGGATATACGAAAATATAGAATTGTATATAAGAAAAGATGCATAATTCAATATATAAATGTGAAGATATATACATTATTGTTTATAGAATTTATAAAATATCGATATAATATGTCTTCATTAGGATTTATCATTTCCCGGTAAACTCACTTTGAAAAAGGTCGTAGGAAATAAATTTTAAATTGCAAGGGGTAAAAGTCACTCAGTATGCATAACAAAATACAATCAGCAAATGTAAGATTACCAGTGAAATTCCCATAGCTGTATATCCTCAAGAAATCCCGGTAAATAAACCTAGTCTCTATGCAATGATATTCGAATGAAATTTGTTTTCAATATAACATATCATTATTCTTTATGGATATTGGCATACTACACTTTAGATTCAAAATGCATTTTCAGCCTCCCCCTAAATGAATTATTATAAAGGAGAACAATATAATATAAAAAGAAGCAAGAGAACGATTCCGATCGATAGAAATTGTCAATTTTTGAAAAATGAGATTTTCTCTTTTGTATTACTTTATTTAATAAATCATTTTTTAGAGACAACTACAAATTGTAGCTACTAAATAATCGAGATGTAAATAATAACCAATGCCAATATGTACAATAAAATGACGCCGAAAATAAAATGGTAATCATGACAGTTTAAAAAAAAGTTGTCAAGGAAAGCAGATTAGATGCCATGTCGTTTCATTAGATTAGCTGCAAGTAAATCAAAGCCCATCCTACTATGTATTATTACCTAGGATATGGGCAGGAAATAAGCTACAAACCAAAGTGGCAAAACGAATACCAAGTGATCAGTATTCGTCCATAGTTGGCTACTAGACTACTTGTCTTGTCCGTGAGGTGCATCGTGCCTACTTAAACAAGGGCGTCTGCAATATTATGCTTTGGGGAGGGGGCTTCGTTTTTGGAATTTCTTGAAAAAAAATTCAATAAACCGTAGGCGAAATGTGGAAAGTTTTAAACTTTCATTTGGTCTGAAAGATGTGTAAATTCAAGGAGCCCTAGTTCTATGTCCTTGATAATTTTCTGGAAGAAAGGCAAGGCCACTTTATGGATAATCCTTCCACAGGTTACCAAAAGGTACTGCAAATTCTGGAATGCTTCTCCAACCGAATGGAAAATTTATGTAGAACAGGAAGACATGCATCAATGCATACTGAATTTTTCTTTTTTTGGATGGGAAATGCCAATTCGAGAGCGACTTAGCTTCCTAGAAGTAAAAATTCTCTCAGCTGAGATTGCCGCGGACGTCGATTATTCGAGCCTCCTCATAGACAAGAAGACTATGCAAAAACTTCAAAACTATTCTTGGCTCTTATAGAGTTGTCCAAAGATCTTTTATACTTTTTAGGATGAGAATTTAAAGTGCTACTGCTCTAGAAATTCGAAGGTGTAACACAAAAAAATGTATGAAACCATTCATAGACTATTTAGTTAGAAGAGGCATAGTAAAAAGTCCATACAATAACATCAAAGCTTTTAAAAATAAATATATGTCCTCCGCTCAAAAGTGGTTTAAAAGCCAACTTCTTTTTGGAACTTTGGAAGTAGGAGCAAATTTTTTTCACGACCAGAGAAGTCAGTGTATCTTGTGCAAGAGGGAAAGTGAAACCACAAACCATCTTTTTTGGAATTGTACTTATGTATAGGAACTATATGACGGGATCTCCTACGAATTCCTTCCCAATATTGGAGCTACGATTGGTAGAGATGAATTGCTGGCTCACTACAATGGGAAGGGAGAAAATAAGATTAATACCATAATTACCAAAACTCAGCATATGATTTACGAGAAAAGATCATCAAGAAAATCAGATATCAGTGGCATTATCACAGCGATCAAATTATTAATTAAAGTTCTAAAAAATATAAGTTAATTTGTGTTTTGTTTTAATTTTATCTTCGGCTGTTGTTATTTTGTTTTCGGGTTTGTGTATGTATAAGTATGTAGAAATAACGTCTATTGGGTTACAGTTGTCTTTACGCTAAAGGAGTTCACTTGAAGATTAAATAACCAAAGTTTCATTTACTAAAAAAAAAAATGGGTTTAGAAGGTGTAGTTAAGCTGCAATATTGATTTATTATGAGGTTGCTCTTATTGATAAATAAATTTATAAGCTCCGTTGTCTACGTAAAGGACTCTAGGCAAATAATATACACTGAAGGAAAGGAAGGTAGGATTTAGTAGTTCTCAATTATGATTGGCTTAAAATGAGAAGCTGCTACATGTTCCTCCAGTTAGGCACGCAGCCAGTTTGAACTAAAGGGCTCTAGAGTCCTTTAGTTCAAACTGGCTGTCTCCCCATCTGAGAAGAGAAGAATAAGGGGACTACGTCAAAACAATAAGACGATAGTATAGGTCGGTGTTAGGAAAAATGTCTTTCTATTGTAGGGCTGTGTGAAAGAGACACACTACATATCACCAATTACAAAAATATTGGACACGAGAAAATGCTTAGAATTTACAGCTCTTATGAAGGCTTTCATCGTCAATTGCAGAGTCAGACCTCTTCTTTTCTTCTCACCATCCATCAAATTAATTTAATTAGAGACAATTCTACCTATCAAGTTCAGATGCTGTTTCATTTTCTTGCCATACATTATATCGTGAGTCCCTTTCTATCGATTTATTTCGTGATATATATCAATACTTTTTACATAGGATAATAGCATATTATTCAATGTATGAACACACTTTATTTTATCACACAACCTTTCCATCAAAAATTAACAGAAAATGGCCAAAATCAGTTAGTAGTTAGCCAAATCTTCCCAGTATTGAGTAATTGTTGAAAAACGCAAGTAAATACAATTTTACTTAGCCTTTTGAATTATGTACAGAGCAGTACATTACAATCTAAACACTTTGTATTTTAAAATTCAACAAGATATAATCAATTAATTCAAAATATCATTTCATTAAAATTAATACTATAAAAGCAGTGTGTCTGGGCTCTCCTAATCATTAATATAGCCGCCCTAAGCAGCAATGATGGCTTTCAGAAGGCCTGGCACCCACTGTGGATGCAGTCTTCCCATTGCTGGTTGACAGTAGCATTGAATGCCTCAGTGTCTGGATGAAGGACAATGCATGCATTTAAAAGAGTCTTACAAATGAAGAGATGGGACTCTTTCATTGCAGGTCTCAAAAATGGCCTCTGCGCCCTCACAAGGCTCTTTCCACCCACTTTTTTATAGCTCTCTGGACAGCCTTTCCTGGGCCGCATAATATCGTGTAATTGCTGTGACGTAGTCACCCTTATTCTTGTCTTTTCAAGAGGGGGGAGACACCCTGTTCAAACTAAAGGACTCTAAAGTCATATAGTTCAAAGTGGTGCGTGCCTTGAGGAACATGTAGCAGCTTCTAATTTTAAGCCAATCAGAATTGACAACTACTAAATCCTACCTTCCTTGCCTTAAGTGTCCACTCTTGCCTGGAGTCCTTTAGGTAGACAATGGTGATTATAAGTTTATTTATCAATTAGAGCAACCTCAAAATAAATCAATATGGCGGCTTAACTAGACCTTCTAAAACCAAATGATATTTTATTTTAGTAAATGAAACCTTGGTTATTTAATCTTCCAGTGAACTCCTTTGGCGTAAAGACATTTGTAATCTAGAGGCGTTATTTCTTTTCAAGTATTACTGGAATTGACTGTAGAATTTTAAATATTTTTTTGTTCACATGTGTAATTGTTAGAAATTTTTGATAATTTAAAAAGAGTAAATTCGAATTCAAACAATCAATGTCCAAAACACTGATTAGGGGAAAAGATGCAGAACAATCTATAGCTAACTACAAAATACAGCGTAAACATTTTAAATAGTTAACACGACTGGGACTGAGATTCATATAAATCTTTATATTTTATCAGACTTTACTGGACCAAAAAAAAAAAAAAAAGAAGCTATTAGGACAAATTAGGAAGAGAAACCTCCCTCATAAGCTGGGAACACAAATCTCAAGATTCTTATCCCTTATCCGTAATATTTACTCCGCTTTGGGGAGGAATATATTGCATCCAGTGTTATGATAATATACCAATTCCTAGGATTCCTTCTATATCTCATTCATGGTTTAGTCCCTACTATATCCCACCACTGGAGACGCCCTTGGTTGCATATGTGTGACAAAAAACATTAAAGAACTCAATCAAATTAAGGTTCTAAACTATAGATAAGTCTCTTGATTATTCTAATGAATCCCGTAAACTTGAGTAATAATGCTATATTTGACTCAAATATGCCATGAAACATGGGCCTGTATCTATATATATATGAAGTAAAGAAATAATTTTTTTTTGTTATAGATTGTTTTTATGTTGACATACATTATTTTTTATTAGTATTTTTTTAGAAACAATGAAATTATAAGAGAATCAAGCAACCTCTATCAAAAATGAATTCAAATTTGAAATATAAGTAGCTAATATAATGCATTATTAAAGTGAATCCTTAATGGCTTGACTCGATTCTGTTCAACTCGAATCAATTTACTAAAGTCTACACAAAACCAGTGTCAAATAACTTTTTCTCTCTCTCAGTCACAATTCTACATATTCTTTATAATACATAAACATAATAAATTAATATTTTTTATGCATCTCGTCTGCTTCTAATCCTTATTTCATAAATTAAGGGGTATTGAGTACCCATAAATAAAGATTTCCTTTTCTTATTGTTCCAACTATATATTAATATTAAGATTTATAATAATATTAATAATGATAGTGATATCAAATATTTATATTAGTTAGTGATAAAGAATAAATCAATAAATCTTATAGAAATATTAAAATAGAATAAGGATATATTTTTTTGTTTTACAATATATTGGACATTTGATTAATAATTTTTCAAGTTTTTGAGTGATTATTTATCTATATATTAAATGCAAATGTCTGTGAGTGTTGTCCTAGAATCACACTCAAACCAATAAATGCATTTATCGGAGATTTACTTGTAGATTTTTAAGGCTCAAGAGATGGGTTTGTTAACATTTTTTATAGTCATATAGGGCATGGCGGCATTTAAATAGCATTTTTCAAAAAAACAATTTTTTGACCAACACACTACCATTTTAAATTAAACAAAAAATAAAGAACGTAAAATTTTAAGAATGATTCTTGCTGCAAGTTGGTGTGTATCTTTGAACATTTAAAAAAAAAAAGATTATAAGATTTAAGGCGGGTTACCACATCTATCTATATTTTGTAAATATCCGTGTATAAGTTTGGTTTACGAATAGACTATGTATTTTTAAGGTCTTTTCATATTATAATCTTCAAACCTCAACAATTCTTCGTATCAAAATCAAGAAGTTTTGTGATTTAGATTGAACCTTGTTTGGAGGAGAGGAAATCCTATAAAAAATAAAATTTGGAAGCACTTTAGTTACTAATATGCTTTCAAAATTTATTTTTTGTGGCTTTTTCTTTCCTCCAAACAAGGTTCATTTTAAACTACAAAACCTCTTCATTTTGAATTATTGAGCTCTGAAGATTATAATATATTAAGTTCTTGAAAATACATAGTCTATTGGTCCGTTCCAAACTTAAACACTTATATTTTCAAAATCTCTATAGATGTCGGAACCCGCCTTTAGAGAAGAAAAAAGAAGAAGAGAGGATAAAACAAAGGATTTTTGTCAATAATATGAAAAATGAGGGAACAGATTGTTCAACTGGAATATTTTTACATCTCTAAACCTTAAAATCTCCTTTAAAAGAAAGTTTGTAAATATACATAATATCATGTAGCGAGAATAATTATTTATTTTTTCTTTTATATGAAGTAAAAGAGTTAAGAGATAAATTGTAATTTTTAATGTCCAGGCATTAATTATTTGTTTAAGTTTTTTATGTAATAAGCTCTACTAAACTTATGCTCAGTCTTCTAAAGGACAGGAATACAAGTTCTTGTTGATCCCTTGCCGTATATATATATAAGAATATATGGATATACTAAGTATGTTCAAAAAGTGATGTTACTTTTCAAATTACGCGGGGAACGTATATTTGGTATGCTAGATTTTTATTTTTTATGTTAGTACATTCAAAAAGTACTTATATTTATTGTTTAAAGTTCTATAATATGTTTACTTTGTTTGTGGGAGGCATAATGGTTAGTAGTATTTAGCGTGTTTTTTTTTTTTGCTATGCGTCCTCTTATAGGTCTCTTGAGTTGTTTTTCTTTTCATAAATATTTACCTATGATTCGTCACCAGTTATAAGCCTTTGAGCAATCAGGATACTTATTGACGTCTGTCAATAGCTCATTAGCGATGCTCAAGTGACGATTCTGTTTGTCAAAATTTAGCAGTTTTAGGGCAAACTTCTCTGACACTCGACTGATCCACAAAAAAAAAAAGTCAAATAATATGATGGCACGAACCAATAGATATATCAATATCCTGAGCAACTTCTCTGGTTGTCATTCGACTATTTTCAAAAACAATTTTCAAGCACTGCTTCAACATTTTCAAAGTGCTTGGGCGTCCAAAGTTAGGCTCTTTATTTCTAAGAAGTAATTTTGCCGATCATGTAGAAGTACAAATATATGTCCACGCTTTTAAAATATTTCTGAACAATAACATTATACAGTATCGAATAAAATACTATGTAGGATTTAATATTATGAAATATATATATGTATTTTATTGTAGAAATTGTGGAAAAATAATATGTCGATACTAGTCTGGGAGTTCTTGAGAGATAAACAGTTTGACTAATTTGGCTAACAATCAAATCTTTGGAGGAATAGTTCTGAGTATTAATATAAGTAACAACATTTCAATTCTTATAAAATTTATTACGCATACAATAATTATAAGATGTTTCGTGGATATACGATACAATTGTTACGATAATTTCTTTTTAAGTTAAATACTGTTGAGAAATATCTACTTTATCCACTCTCAACCTCGACTCACGATATTTTTTTGTTGCCAATTATTCAAAATTATCTCTGAAAAAATTAGTATTTCAGAAGAATATCAAGAGCGTTCTTTGTTTTGATGAGATGGAAGTTAGACGGACGTTTGAAATTTTCTCTAAAACTTAAGCAAATATTTGGACCTTGGGAAAAAATGCAGGTTGCAATGGGAGAGAGCTTTTTCATGCGTGGAATCAACCAATATATATAAAATTCAACATACATATGAAAAAGAAATTGTTGTTCTCCATCATTGAAAAGCATGAAGAAGCTGGAATTTTAATCAAAGTCATTACTTTTGATTTAGGTAACAAATCATTAATCTCCCAGTTACAGCTCTCTCCGGACAACTTTTAATTTGAAAATCCTGTGGATAAAAAACGCCAAATTTATGCTTTCCCTGACTGTCCACATTTCTTCAAATTATTTCAAAATTATTTATGAGATCATAGATACATTTTCAATTATTTGAATGGTAACTCTGCAAGTGTGACTAAAGATGAATTCGAAGACTTTCTTGAACAAGATTGTGTTATGTTGAAGGTAACCTTCAAAGTGACTAAAGAATCCCATCTTGAATGTAATGGAAATGCAAGAAAACGAGTTAGAATTGTGGTGCAGCTTTTATCTAACACTATGCCCAAAGCATTTTTATTCATCTATGGTCACAAGAAAGAATCTTAGTCTAGAATCATTCAAATAGTTCAGGATTGGTGTGACTGTATTAATGCTAGTAGATCATACATAAAACAAAAACTTTTTTATGCGTTTGGTATACATTTTGAATAAAGAAGAATCATCTCAATTTTCCAATGATTGTTCAGATCAGGGTCTGGCTTATATTGCAGAATTTTTGGGAAAAAAATTTATATGCCTTTATCCAAATCTAGGGGAAAATACTTGTGACTTTGGATATTATGAAAAAACGTCTAGCCCTTGCATTGAATTGGTCTCTAAGGGAGGTCTTACGATTCTCTCGTGTGAGTTTTTAAAATTTGGTCATTGTCTGGAAAAACATTTCATGGCTTGGAATTTTAACCATGAAGACGCAATTGACAAAAACCCAAACGTATTTGAAAAGCTGCATAATCATCTAATTGAATTATATCCTAACTGGCCTAAAGAAGTCCTCAAATCCTTTGTGAAAATAAGAATTAGAGTAAATAACCTTCATAAAAAGCTCAAACTGAGAAACATAAAAGGTAATCTGAGAAAACTTTGATCGATTGGTCAATTTACAAATTAATATTTATTATTCATGTATGTTCGTAAAAAAATATGTATGCTATAATTTTACCTTATTACTATTCCTTTATTCACAACTCTTATATTTTATAATAAATTGACAAATTGGATAATATACATGTGCTATGTGCCTCAACAGTGACGTCATTAAAATTTCCTTCTTCTCTTGATAATGAAAAAAACACTCATGTAGAATTTCCTTGCTGCCTCATCTTTATATATAGTCACCTTCGTAATACCCTTTTTCTTCTTTAGTCAGCTGCTTTAAAATATGAAAAAGTCAACTCATGAAAATTAAAGAGGCGAAAAAGGATACAAAATGGTCAAAATATGAGGTAAATAAAAACTATGTATATGAATTATGTTCAGGATTCACGTAACCTCGATCAAAAAATATAGAATATAAATACCCTTTGTAGATGATTGGGCCTATACAACTGAAAGGAGACTCCACTACATCAAATGAGTTCTACAAATATCCAGAATGGAACAAGGCTCGGTCACTTAGCATCATGTAGGAGGAAGGGTATTTTTTTATGCTTAAAAATCAAATTGCGAAACTCCCTTATTAATTTATCAACATCAGATCATCTATGTAAAGCCACGTGCTACAATTAATATACAATAATGAAGACAACATTATTGTAATGAAATACACAAGATTTTGATTAAAAAAAACGTGATAGAGAAGTATTTCAACCTGGAAGGACTACATTGTACATATATTACCTATATCCTTTTTCTACAAGTGAATCTTTTTTAAAAATTACTAAAAAAGACGTTTAAATCGACCATTTTATAAATGGATAGTACTATTCATATTATAGTAGATAATACTGTGTGCATGCTCTTATTATTTAATCAATGAATATTATTAATTAATCTTGCTTGATATAATAACTATGTATTTTTAAAGGGCTTATTCTAAGTCATTTATCAATACGTTAATTTTTAAATATTTTATTTTAAAATTGGGATATGCACACATAAATAGTTAAAGAGTAATTAGCCAATATTCAGTGAATGGATGATAATGGCACGGAACATATTTATAGGGTCAATCAATTAATCATCCTTCCATCATTCCTTCCTTTATCTTTCTACTATATTAAAGATTTACGTTATATATGTATTGTAATCCCTTGCAAAAAAAAAAGATTCCTTATTCTTACGAATAAAGCGTTCGATATAAAATCTGTGGGCTTGTTCCACTCCAGATATTAGTAGAACTCATTGCAACAGCTTTTTTTATTTCAGAAAAACCAATTGTCTTTTTTTTCAGCTATTTGCATCACTTAACTCTGGTACAATCTAAAGGACCATAGGCAAAGAATGGACACTCAAGCCAAGGAAGGTAGGATTTAGTAGTTCTCAATTCTGATTGTCTTAAAATTAGAAGCTGCTCCAAGTTCCTCCAGATACGTACCTAGTTTGAACCCCCCTCGTACTGAAAAGAGAAGATTAAGGGATATATTATAGGTCGGTGTTAGCAACATAGTTTTCCTTGTTTTAGATTGAATTGCTCATTTTTCTCTTAACCGCTCTTTCCCTAGAGTCCTTTATATCCTCTAGAGTTTATATTTATATATTAATTTATATAAATACAGTACTCTTGCTTAGAATTTATGGCGTTTTATACTCTGCCATTGTTTTGATGAAAATAAAATAGTCAATTCAAATTATATTAGAATTAGTATCAAAGTAATAATAAATGGTGTCCGGTAAAAATGATTTGATATAAAGTTTGGTGACAAAATCGTTATATGAATATGAAACATCTATAAACTTGTTTTAATACACTTAAATCTAAATAATTAATTATATTAACAGTAATAAACTAGTAACCAAAATTTAATTTCCCTCCGGTAAATTATTGTAATATATATTCACGCAACCTATTCAACTTATTTTATTAAAATTCTGGTTAAAGACTAAATTTACCAAAAATCTATCCACATTGCCTTTTTTAAAGGCAATTTTTATAAAACGAAATATAAAGTCTACTCTATTCAATTAGGATATAAAGCACTTGAACAAAAAATAAAAAAGGTATTAGCTTCTAAGTAAGATCCTTCATTTTACTCGTTTTTTTTTTGTGGTTATATACATTTTTTATTTTATTCTAATCAAGATAGAAAAAAAATAATTCATTTTTCAAATGCTAAGCTATTACTATCAATTTGTTATTTATTTTGATTTTTATCTATTGAGTTGATTCATCTCAAAATATGACAATGAATCCTAGTTATACACAAGGTTAATAGAAATACAAGGCTATACCATTATGTAATCGGGCTTGTAGAATTTTCAATCTGATGTATTTTACCGACTGCTGGGCAAGACAGGCAGATTTTGACACAATATGTAACCGCTCATAGTCTATGACGTCACTATTTCTAGAATTTTCAATGTATTGTATCGTACCGACTGCTGGGAGGAAAAACAGATTTTGACAAAACACGCAACCACTCATCTACTATGACGTCAATATGAAAAGCTTGGTGTAAGTCAAACATCAGTCCTACACACTTTATGGGATAACCTTGTATTTCTATTAGCCTTGGTTATACTAAAAACAACAACTTGATTTAAGAAAGGGCTGTATAGGTCGAACCTGTAAAGTTTCAAAGTTTAATTTTTATAACAAGGCTAAGACCAAAATAACAATAATAAATGTTGGTTTTAGCCTGGGGGCCACAATGCTATTGCATTGTGTTACCAATTTCAAAATGTCGGAGAAACATCAATAGATATATATACTTATGGAACAATTGTGATATTCTATATATATATACACGAAATAGGTGGGTGATATTAAAATAACAATAGATTTCGATAGTATAACTATAATTTACTAAAAATACCTCCATAGATTATTCCTTAGTACCCTAAAAACACAATTCAGACTTATTATACCAACAGTAACTTCATCCACTCAAAATGATATGATGCATTTTGAAACTGTGTATGTACATTGTATCTTCTGTTTTGATGCATTTAACCTACACAATACATGCAATACCCTTATGCATCAAACACATACGGTCAAACTTCCATTCCATTGCCTAAATGGATAAACAAAGGATTTGATCCCCCTATTCTACCTCCCTTCCTTTCAACCTACATAGTTAATTAAATACATCATCTAACCAAAGGGAACATATATATTTATGTAATATATTTGCCTCTATTGAAGGAACCCTTTTATATATTTTTTTCGTAGGTCTATATAAGGATATAGTTATTCACGTATGAAGGGATATTATAGCTTACAAAGCCTTGAGGTAATTGATGAAAGACAAGGGAGATAAAACGAAAACAAAAATACGAAAATAAAAACTCATTAGCTGTCCTTAATAAGAGAGAGAGAGAGAAACAAAATATTTGAGAGATAATATAATTCATAATTGTAAATATCTTGGAGCGATGTAGCTCAATGGACAACGCGCTCAGGAAAATTATTACTTCGTACTCAATTTGCGTAGGTTCGATTCTTTCTTTTTCCTGGAGAAGGAAATATGTCATAGAATTCTAGAGACTTGGAATAATCACGCAGAAATTATATTCCCCCAGGAGGGGAATATAAAAAACGGGGATTCGTTGAAAAAAAGAGTCCACGTCATTTTTAATTCCATTCCATGATACGTTTTATGTGTGATTATTCTACGAGTCTAGAATTCATAATGTTAATTGGGACATTTTTTGGGTATATTTAAAAAAAAAAAAATAATGGAAATCAAAACGATAACCATGACAATTTGAAGAAAGGAAAATAGAGGAAAACAGCTTATCTGTCCTAAATTTTAATTAGATCAGCTATTAGATCGAAAATCCCCAATTATTTTCAGAGTCTAACAAGGACTTACATTTATACTTCCGCAACGAATTCGTCTTGCCGTCTTTTATGAATAGCCTTCCAGTTTTGTATATATGTATATATCATTGATATGTTGTATGTAATTCCTCAGAAATAAAATAATAATAACAACGGCCAAGGGAAAGTAAACTTATTCTTCAGTTTGAGAGCTTCAAACTGGACGCTGGAAAGTACAACCAATTTCAATAACTAAAAAAAAGATCCTAGGTCATATTGAGTAATTGTAAAAGGGGTAAACATTTATGACTTCCAGTGGGGTGGGGGGGGCTACCGATAAAAAATAAAATTATGATGGGAGGGGTATGGGACATTTTGGAGTCCACTCTATTGATAACTGCTTACAGTTTCAATGATGAACAAAACCTTTTGAATATGAAGCTAAACATTTAGGATGTCCAATCTGGGAGGGTTGTGAGAGCAACCGCAGGAGGCTGTAGGTGCTGTAGCACTCTCCAAATCAAGGTTTTCTTTGATATCTTTATATAAAAGGTAATTCATTCAAATTATTCAGAGGAAGCAAAAAATTTCAAAAAACAAACAACAACAGCAACTTAGGATAAGGAGAAGATTTTGTTTTCTATTTAGGCCTATGTTTGTGAAAATCCTTTTTAAAATGCAGTTAGGGAAGTAAATGAAAAATTAACCACAAAAATGAAAAGGTATTAATGACAAAATAAACTGTCAAAACAATTACGATTATACCTAATAGTTATGTCATTTAAACTTTCTATAATTTCTCCACTATAGCATAAATTGTGAACTCGTACATATATTAAAATTGATAAAAAATCTTGTCAATACAAAATAAAACTTTATTGTAAAATAATCTTTATAACATGAGTTGTAAAGATTTGTAAATCTTGTTGAAACAAGATTAAAAGATTACCTTTAAATTGGCATTTCTGCTATATTAAATGCGGTATGCATTAGGAATAAAATTAGTTTCCACCAATTTGAATGAGGTTGCGTGTATTACACAAAACACAAGCTACAATGTTATTAAGCTTTTTACATAAAGCTGTACGCCTCGAAAATCGTGTTTTGAAATAATCATAAATGTACTGTGTTTTCATTTCATCTGTTTTTATTAGTGGACTCTTGTATGATTAAAACCAGCCTACTCTACGTATTATGACCTCGAAAAAGATAATACATAGGATTTGCATAATAACAGAAAAAAATGTCCTATTTAAAAAAATAATAATAGTCTAATATTTGAGTCGAAAAAATGGGATGGTCTTTTCCATAAGGGGTTTTAGATGAGTTACCTTAAGAGTTGAAGTAAAAATTTGATCTTTTTTATATTGGGTGTGTCATCAAAAAAAGAAAAGAAATTACTCTTAAAGCTAGGTCGATAGGGAATACTTGATTGAATGTAAAGAGAACCCGTAGTTGCAGAGGAAATTTGTGTTATTTTAATTTCGTCGGTGGGAAGATTTAGAGTGTTCGAGTTGAAAATCCTTATTGTGTGAGTGAAGGTGCTTGGGACTGGGCTTCTTATATCGTTAGATATCATACATCAAACGCATCAGGACATTTTTGGACTTTGCAGAAGATAAACCGAGCTAGTTATTGTCTTAAAAGCAAATTTGCTATTAATTTTATGTTTTATTTTATTGATTTTAAATGCTAATGTTTTTAATTTAGATATATATTTGTAGGCCTTAATCTGGAGAAGAAATTTTAAACTATAATGTTTAATTATATTTTTGTAAATGCATCTTCACCAGAAACTTGTAGATAGTTCTAACTTTTATAAATTATTTGTTGTCTAAATAAAGGTTAAAAAAAGGAAGTAAATATATATAAGATCCTATTTAGATTTATAATAGGATAATAAAAAACTGAAACAATTGAAACTTTGATCGTTGGAACGAGTTTTCTGTCTAGAGACGAATAACTTAACTGTTGATGAATATTTTAAGTTATGTAATGAATTACCGGGATTGTTATAGAAACCTCAAATAACACTCAATTTTTTGTAAAATAATATTAACAAAATTGTATACAAAGACCATCCCTAACTCACACATAGAAACCACTGAAAGGCATAAAATGCATCGAAACGACAGATAAATTAAATTAGTGGGCAATGATAAGGAATCTAGGTCAAGTCACTTTTATATATTTTTTATTTCCTATATACTCTGTAGGGACATTAAAACATCTATTTAATGGATATGTTCTTGCATGAAGAGATAACTAAATTTATATCTCTGAACGCCATTGAATTCCAAATTCTCGCCCAATCATAGGCTTTTTTGTCAAAATGCAAATATCAGTCGAACCCCATTTCTATAGAGAGTTAAGAAGGCGATATCCTACACTATTTCTTGGGTTCATTATGTACTCATTTTAGTTATTATTATTGAATTTTCTAATTTTTGGTCAACACATAGTTATAAACATAGATGAGAAAAATATGATATTGGAAGGGGAAGCGTCTTTTTATAGTTGCAAACTGATAGACTTTGTGTGAATAGGTGAACAATTTAGTGTGAACGTAATATTGGTTAATGCATGGGTTACTTAACATCCGAATAAACTATTTTTTTAAAATCACGCAACCTCTCTATTAGAAGTATTTCTGTTTTGATTCAATTAGTTATAAATAAATATTATTTTACATAGAAATTGATTTTTCTTCCTAGTCGTGAAATATGCCTTCAAATTGTGTTGTAAAAAAACTGATTAAAAGTTCAATAATAATAAAATAAGAACTTATTTTATAAAATGTTCTAACATCAAACATAGAAAGAAGTATCTTAAGACAAAGTGTATACCATCTTTATGATTAAAAATTAAAGTGAGAATTAAAGAAAGGGCCAGTATAATGCCAATGGCTGAGGTGAGGAGTAAACAGAAAATTGATTAAATAAAATTAAGGGTGCAAAAGTTTTTTTAGAGATGATGATATTTTAAATTTGTCGGAGCTCAAACCGAAATTAGATATTTATTGTGTTATTACAAAAATAAGAGTTGATCGAATGGAAGATGAAGTTTAATTTATGTACATAACAAATTCAAATTAAGATATTTTGCACAAGACACAAAATTAGTGAAATGATAACTCTCTTTTTGAGAAGATAATTAATTATTATTTTGATTTAATAACTATATTTTGATTTAAATAATGATTGATACCTAGTTTTTATTCAATTTAGGATGTCCCATTATTAGATTTAGTGCAATAATTCAAAGAGACCTGAAATATCAAATATAGAATACTGCAGTCAAGTTTTAATCAATGAAATAAGCCATTTATTTTAAAAGTTCTGATAATGAGATTGTATGGCTTGTGTCTATCCAGAGGTTAAGTAATCCATGGATGAGTGTAAAGGCGAGTAAAGAAATATAACCGATATAATTAAAATCATTTGTATTTTCTTAACTCGCCCGGTTTTTTTTTTTTTTTTAATTGGTAATCTGAAGAATGAATTATTTAAGTCCTGTGTAGTGAACTTCCTTATCTACTACAATCGATAATATTCATAACCTGATTGAACATTCGTGTGTGCTCATAAAGGACAGAGAGTAACATTGAGGATTTTTGGCAGAGTTATAATTGTATGTCTTTGATGGGCACACAATAGAATTGAGGATCAACATAGGAGGATCTCCTGCCTATATCATTGCAAAATACAGAGTTGGAAGGGGGTATTTCCTTCCTCTTATAGTGGCTTTGTAGATAAATTCATATCCATATTTTTGAAAAAAGAAAAGTTTGTTTCCTGCGTACTTGACCGAAAAGTTATAAAAGCATTGCAAGCTAAATCGGGTTTAAAAATAAGTATATAAGATTCTGGTAAATTAATTAATGTATGCTGTTCAAAAGTATACTATTGGAGAAACTAGGGACAGTTGCAACACTAGATAGAATGGTTTTTTAAAATATTACACATACTTGATCTGGAAATATAAGTGTCCGACTAAACTCAACCATAATACGCCTAATTTGGTAATATAATTAAATGAAAAAGATAACAGCTTTAGAAAATTCGTTTAATTTGCAACCATAGAAAATCTCGCACGCGAACGAGGTCATACTTTTATACAACTCTAAAGATATCCAGTCCCAAGTGAAAATATTTATTTCACCCAATCCGGAAATATTATAAGTCCTAAGAAAGTCGATCATAATATACCTAGTCTGACAACTTTAGAATTTTTTTCATGTTGTAACCATAAAAAGTCTTGCACGCGTTCTAGGTCACGCCTTTAAAAATGTCATAAATAATATAGTGACTATGAGGGACATAATGTGAGCTTATATGATGATGGGTCTTAAATAAGGGGGAAGGAATGAAGAAGCTGTTATATTGTTTCTGTTTCATCCCATAGCAGCTTTTATTTAATTTATTTGAACATATATCTATCAGAACGAAGAAATAGTACCCTATTTATTCGAAAAGAAATGATGTAGGCATGATGTCCAAGTGTGTTTATATGATAGATTTGTCCTCTCCAAAAATTTAAAAAAGAATGATGACAGCTTTATCCTTGATAAAAAATAATACAGCTTCTCAACTATCATGATTTTGAGACAATTAAGGCATGTTCAGAAAAAGTATTTTTTCTCACTTTTACTCATCTCCCTTAATATGATACTATCCTGAATGATGATTTGTCAAACTTCAAGTGTTCTTGCTTAGCGAGACGAAATGTATTAGAAATAAATGTGACGAAACAAAATGAAATTAACACTGTGTCAGACCTGTTTTCTTTCTTTTATCGAAGAAAGGTTGAGGTATACCAAACACAGGATCGTGTAATACAATTAAAATCTCATCTAGGTCCATTATGAGTGAATCCCGACCGAAAATTTTTCGATCTCATACAATTTGTTAGTATACTAATAAAATAAATTCCAATTTGTTTTCATTTTTAGTCAGTTGTCGAGATGGAGAAATAAAGTCCCTCATCAAGCAGTATTTAGAAAATTATTTGAATGAGAATAACTTCACAACTAATTATGCTACAGTGCTATAGTTGATGTCATCTGATTTTCCGTCATTCAAAATTTTTAAATTGATGCAACTGATCTAGATATGACCATTTTAACCAACTCTGGGACAGTTTATAGAAGATTAAAAAAAAAAAAATGTTCATGTTGTAAGTTGTCATTAAGAATATTGATATGTAAGAATAGAAATGGAATAAAATGTAAATAATGCCAGTGGTTTCAAATGATACGGCCTAATAAAGTTTGAAATTCTGAATTTTTTTTTATTAAGCGTTTATTCTTTAAAAAAAAGCATCACGGAGACAAATAGAAAGCTGACCAGACAATACAAATCTTATTTGGTTCAAAAGACTAAAAAATTAAAGCCATAATTTAACTGTAAAATCCATATTTCCAACTCTGGGACAGTTTATGCAAGTTTAATATATTTCTTTGTGAAGTAAAATGGTTACTTGGTGAGAAAATTGAGGCCCATAAAGGTAATATTGAAAATTGATATGTTATTACCGTCTATACAATTAAATAAAACCAAAACAATCGTCTTAACGGCTTTGTTCTGAATCTAGATGAGGTCAACAACTCTGTATATTCTATATATGGGTTACCGAGTGATCCATTAAAGTCTGAACACCTTGAATTTTCAACTTCAACAACATATAAATTATTAATTAACAATAGCATTACACCAAAATTAATACTATAAATAAATATGTTTCTAAGCTCTCTTAATAATTAATTTTCACTTCTTTTGCGGCAATGATGGCTTCCAGGGGGGGGGGCAAGGCCTGGCACCCACTGTAGATGTGGTCATCTGTCATGGCATCCAAGTGCTAGATGACAGTGGCTTTGAGGACCTCGGTGTTTGGATTACGGACACTGCAGGCCTTTCCCTCGACATACACCTAAAATTTGTAGTCGAAGGACTTGGCATCAGGGATGTAGAGGGGCGAAAGTGTCAAAAAATAGTTTAAAATGAATAAAAACACTCATGCAAAAGAGTTTTGCAACGTAGGAGATGATTTTTTTTCAATACTGGTTTCAAAAGTGGCCTTTCCAGCTTCACAACGTTTTCTTTTACTCATCCGGGCCCAGTTTGACCTTCTTGATAGGATTCTACTTCCTCTCCAATGTTTTGGACTTGCTGACAGCGTTGATGGTGGTCATGAAAATGCCCAACTGCTTACATGCGTGAATGCCACTCGTTGACCACCTTCAAGTGTTATTTTTACTACTTGTATGCAAGTTAGAGAGCTCAAGTATATTTTGTTTTGTAACTAATTGCTTATGCTGTAATATATCAAAATTTGGATGAATTTAAATCACTCAACCTTGATTAATTATTGAATAAGTAAGTGTTTTAAATTTCAATCGACACCCAGTATTAAAAAGCAACAAAAAAACCATTGTAAATAGATTGTATAATAGCTTTGTGAGTAATAAAAAGGTTCTGTGCAACCTGTTAATGCAAATTGACTTATGATACATGGAAAACTCTGTACAGTATACCATATTAACGTAAAAAGCTCCATTCAATTAAATCAAATGATATTAAAAAAAATAACTAAGTAAGTAAAGAGTAAAAAAAAAAAAAAACTATTCGAAATGACACATCTTGACACTTTTCAAGACGTTGAAAGAATTTTTTTTTGTTAGTCTTTCTCTCTATACATTTATATGGATAAAGATTCTCAGACATTTAAAAATAGATGTGCGAACTGAATACATTATAATATTCTACAACACGGTATTTTAAAGGCAGTAGCTAAGTACCTCCTTTATATATAGATACTTTAAATGTATGTAATATGTACACATATATTGTGAAAAGTAGTTACTCTCAAGTGATTTGACATTATCAACTTGAAATGAATTATATTAAAAAAAAAGAACATGCTTTAGTGAAAGGTGTGATAGAAGAAAGGGTTAAATGCGAGTAAATTAAAATGTCAGTAATATCAGGGATTCTACGTAGAGTAAATTAATGAATTTTATAGGCCCAGTGATTATTTAAATTTAGGGTGGGATCATTATAAGAGCGCAAGGAGGAGGCGAAAGCGAGACATATGGTACTTCTGAATTATGATACTTGTAAATTTCAGTTGCCTGCTATATGAGTTTGGAGATAGAAAATAAATTACTTGCTAAAATGAGGAAACCTTCCACATTTAAAATAGTATTAGTATACAGGGGTGTCTGCAGGGGGTGGATTTGAAAAGGCAAATCAAAGAGTTTTTGCTTTCTACTAGAATTTTTTTTCAAAGAAATATATAATATGGAAAATTTAATTTAAGAAAAGAAGAGCAAATTCTGGGATAAATAGTAAAGTTATATTTAAATTCATATGCAGGGTGTGCAAGCTTACTATACCCCCCCTTAAAAAATAAATCTTGCAAACACAATTTTCTTTCCAACAAGTTATCAAATTAAAAAAATGAAACCAGATTCTGAATCCATGATAAATTGTAATGACAATTACAATCTCTATACGAGACTGAAAGCGTGAGCATGCCTTCCCCACTTGGTCCCTTGGCAAATCATGTAATTCCTTCCTGATAAGACCTTACTTTGTCGTTCGATCGCCCCCATACAAAAAAAATCCAAGGTATTTAGATCTGACGTTTTTGGAGGCCAAAAGTACGGCGAGATGAATTAGTCAAAATGGTATTGGAGCCGTTTGGTACATTTTTTGGAGGTGTGATAGGGAGCCGAGTCCTTTAGAGGCTTCAAAATCCCTCCTATCCTAGCGAACCAATTTCTCACTGAGCAATTGTTATCTTGTCGCTCCCAATGTGGATTTCAAGGAGGGTTCCGTGCCTTTCCCAAATATTGGAAATAACGAATTCGTCAATTGATTCCATTTTTTTCAACTGTTGTAAGTTCGAGCAACCCCTGGTATTTGGATAAATATTAAAGTTATATTTAAATTCATATACAGGGTTGATTACTGTAATGATTACTATAGTTAACACCAGGACGACCTATTTAGCAACGAAAGAACAAGAAGAAACATCCGTTTTTCCTTTATACACTTAGTGTTTTCCTTACACAGATCCCTTCTTTTGTTACAATTAAACCACTAGTTATATTAATAAAGCAAAGTTGTTTGACGGCAGAGGCTTCATTTTTATTGTGTTTATAACATTTTTGAACTGCCTGACTACTTTACCGAAGAAATAACAACGTAAATACTATGTCCGTTTCTCCTTAATAAAAAAAATCCACATCCAGGGTCATTTTTAATACAGTACATATTATTTATAGTAATGCTTGTTTGTCGATCCATGAGCCTTGTCCAATATCAATATCCATCATGCCTAATGATATTATAATTGATGACAGAGAATTAAGTGAGTAACATTTTTTCCATTCGAACCGCTGTCGTGTTTTTTTTATTTTTCATCTATCCTAAAATATACTCGTATTATATTGGTGATAGATATTATATCATATTAAAAGAATTTTACGTTTTTCCCGCCTTGTCTTTCTTTTACCATTATATTTAAATTATAATCTAATTTTCTTAAAAAAAGTTACTTTTAAAATCAAATTGTGGCCAAATAAATCCAAATTTTGACGCATACTTTCATTTTTTGACAGCAAATGCTGTCTTTTCGTTATATTTGCTAACCTAATTTTAGTCTAGGGGGTAGGTTGAAAGGAAACATACTAGATAAACTTATATTTCAATAATAATAGAATGCCTATTTTATCATCAAAAGAGATAAGCAAAATTAGAAAAAAAAGAAGGAAACATCTAACACAAAAAAAAACTTAAATAAAAAATGGGAAAGGAATACAATTAAATAAAATATGGGTTTAGAAGTTTATCTCATAAATTATAAAATATTATCATATACACAGTTTAAATATATACTATAATCATAAAAAGTAGAAGACAATAATAGACTTATTTTGTTCTTAGAAAGTTAAGGCAGGAGTAAAGTAGAATAATAAAATATAAAAACTCTGCGTTTTTCAAAAAAACAAAGAATTCTCTTATTTTTCTTCTTCCAAGGTATTCAAACGCGTAAAAATAAAGAATTTGGTTAAAACTAAGCAAACACCCTCAAGCTTTTGTTACTTTGTCTTACAAATAAAAAAGAATTTGTATTTCTATGGTTTTCTATAGAAGTATACAACTTATATATATATATATATATAACGTGTACCAAAAAATGTAGTTGTGAAAACTTTTGTAGTTGAAATCTTTAGCAAAAGGGGATTTCTTTACATTTACAAGTTTTTAGTGTATTTAAATAATTAGAAAAGCTTTTTGAAGTTACATATGACTTATGACGTGATTTTTTTAAAATTTCATAAGGGGATTGGGAAATTGACAGATTTGGAGAAAAAAAGCTCTTGAATATTCAAAAGTCACTATATATATATATAGATCAATAAACAACAAATGTAAATCTATTTGTTTAATATTTCTGTAAGGGGTATTTTGCATGCTATAATTTGTAAAGGACTGGACTTTTCCAGGTATTGTTTCATTTACAGAACCATAACAAATACTTTACTGTTTGGAAACATTTATGGAAAAACTATGGAGGAGAAACATTTTTTTTCTGTAAAATTGAACAAGAAACCTCAGAATATTTTTCCTCAACAGGTAAGTGCACTAAAGAGATCGGTAGTTGAGTGACTTTAACTTTTTTTAAAGCCACAAAAATGATTTGGTACCCGTTAGCCAATTCTTCCCAACTATGGAATGATTATTGTAATAAATAAGTGTATTTTTGTTTTGATTCTTAAATTGATCAGATGGAGTTGCACTGATTAAATATAAGGAAAGATTATAGTATTATAATTACTCCATCTAATCCAGGAATCTTCTTTGATGTCCATATACATAATGTATATTTTCTTCTCTAGGAACGATTGGGGTCGAATCTACGTACATTGAGTTCAAGAGAATTATTACTCCAAATTACGGTGTCCATTTAGCTAATCGTTCCATTGAGTTGTTAAGTATTGTCCATAGCTATGTAAGACAACCAATCAACGTTTACAATACTGATAAGGTGGAGGGGAGGAGCAGAAAAATTCACATCTGTTAACAAAAGCATGCTTAGAAGTTGTGTTGTGTCTGTCCTTATTTAAGACTAAAGACGTCAGAGTCTACTGTCAGCAAGTCTAAAACGTTACAGGGGACGAAGGGCTCTGTCAAAAAGGCCAAACTCTACTTGGAGGAGTTAAAGAAAAAGCCCTGGCCAATCCCTTCAAGTAAATGATCTCAGAATTTCATACCAAACTGTCAAGAAAGCTATAAAGAAGCGTCTTTTTACTCCTCCGTAGCAAGACTATTTTGAGTTCTTTTGAGCCCCGTTTCGACACTTTTGCATCCCCCACCCTACATCTCCTCCCTTTGACTATACCTTTTGGGTGCATGTCGAGGGGAGGGCTTGCAGTGCCCTACATTGAAACACCGAGGCCCTCAAAGCCACTTTCATCCAGCACTGGGTCGCCATGACAGAAAACTACATCTATAACTGGTGCCAGACCTTCCACCACTGCTTGAAAACTATAATAGCTGTTAAGGGCGGATACATTAATGATTAAGAGAGCTCAGCCACACTTCTATTTGTATTATTAATTTTGTTGAGATTATATTGTTAATTAGTAAATTATAACTTGTTAAAGCTTAAAATTCAAGGTGTTCAAATTTTAATGGACTACTACTCGGTAAACCATATCATTGGCCCTGGCTGCCTTTATAGCGATCAATACTAGTACACTGTCAAAAAATAAATAAATATACTCATAATCTACTTAACAATTAGGACTCAATGTTAATTTAGAGCAAATATATGAAACATACATACTTAAGAAACTTGAAGGATATACTCAACAATATGCCTCCCATTCACTTTCTTTTCTTCCTTCTAAGTCCCTCCTTTTATATAGTAATAAAGAAGCATTAGTATTAATATTTGTAAACGATGATTGCGTAATTGAATCGTTCAGTTCCTCTATCTCTCTTCCTTAGGGGGATTTTTGTACAATGTTATAAGAACATATTAGGTATTGTACGAAAAGGATCAATATTATTAGAGATGGGATTATGTTCAAAAGAAGGGGGAAGAAGCTAAATGCCTTACATGAATTTTTTTTCGATAAAATAACTCGTCAAACATATTATGTAGAATATATATGTAGATCATCTAGGGGAGACGGGGAATTGTTAATTTAAATGTAAAATACATACATCATTTCTATGCTATTCCCTCTTTTTATGTTTAAAAAAAAAATATATTCTGTTTTGGACTAATTTGTCGATTTCTTTCTGAACATACTCTTAATTTATTTATATTAAACAAGGGGTACGTTTTTGTCCAAGTTTAATTGGCTACGAAAAAACATATTCCTAGCTTGATGACCCCTTTGAAGATACACAACTGTCGTCACTTTATGATTTATCCTCGTAACTTATATAATTTTTTCTTCCTCTCTTAAAGTTCTGCATTTGTAATCGTGAGAGTTTCACATTTAGTTTATGAGTAGTTCCATATAACATCAGCGTCCCTAGTGGACAAAAAGTAATATCATAACAAATAACATTTGAGGGGAAGGTTGACCACGTGGTAGTTGTTTCACCATTTGTCTCTAAGTTTGGTCGTGGGGTAAAATATGTCATTGAGAGCAAAAAAAAAAAAAAAAAGGAGCCACGAAATGAAGTGTAAAAATTAATGTCAGGAGCTCTAAAAAGAGTAGTTGTATTTCGGTCCCTAGTTTCAGAATCTGACTCCCAACTTGAGTACTTCAGCCTTGGGTAGATTAAATATATATTTGATAGTTACTACTTTTTAAAATACTTTTTCAGCCAAAAACTTTGCTTTATCGATTTTTTTTTTTTTTTTTTGGGGGAGCTTTTTCAGCACAGTTTCAAAAATTTATATTAAAATATCAGTGACCACATTGCCGAGTGGACACTTTGCCAAACAAAGAAACAATAATAAACATATTTTATAATGATTCGTATTGCAATACTATTTAATTATATACTAGGGAAGGAATAATGCATTTTGGTAATAATTTTCTCAGAAACGACCTCAGGATAGATGAATGTCATAAAAAATCCAATGTATTCGATACAAATGATTGATTTATTGCCATTGCCCTTTGAGTCTCAATCCTTCAAACATGTTTAACTTACTATTTTATTTAGAAAAACGGATGGTTGCCATGATATTTGGGTCAATGGTACTAATAGCATTTCAAACTAACTGTTGAAGCAACCTTATATTCAAATAAATAAATTATGAACACTTAATGATTGTAAATCGTGCTAAATAATTAAACATTTCACATTTTGAAATTGTTGAAATACGAATGGAATCATAATTACAAAATATTGCATCATAAATCGTCATAAAATATATTTAGATTTTTTTTTTTTTTTTGGGGGGGATGTCTCCGTTCGGCTAAGTGGCTGGTTGCAATAAGACTTTCGGCAAAGTGTCTGTACAGAGTTTTAACAGTTGCTTAAAATATGAATGGTTTTGAAACTGCGGAAATATGTAAATCTTAAGCGCTTTTTAATTAGTTTAACTTTTAGTAGAAAGGTGTAAGTAGCTTTTTAAATAATTGTCAACTTCAAGTAATTAAGCAATAGTTGTTTATCTCTCTTCAGTCTTCCTTAGATTAGTATGCATGTATATAACATAGATGCCCTCCGGTCTCCCTGCATAATATATTCATATTTTTTAATAAACTACTTTCTATAAATGGTTCAATAAATGACAATTTTATTTCCATTTTCCTTCTCACGTATTCCTAATAATTTAAGAATTAATGGACCCCCCTTTCCTAAGGAGGGGTATTTGAGCTTTTAAATATATTTTATGTTTTGTTTTGCTTCGGAATTTAACTTTTGGATGAATGTGATAGCCTTTGAGTATATAATATTTTTGGAAAAATTTGACTTGAGGAGTTTTATAATCTCAGATATAAATCAAACTAATCTCTAATAGGGCTATATAATATATTTAAAGTAACATTTTGCAAAATTATATTTAAATGAGAAAAGTTCTTCCTGTGAATCGAGGACGTCAAGGAAGAGGGATCGTGCATTCCGACAAAAGAGTCGATATTTAAAACAGTCATAAGTTATTATTAAATACAAGCAGAGGTGTCTAAACTTGTTCGTTTTGTAATAGGTTTAATTTATTAAACTTTGACTCCTTATGAAATCAAGAAAATTTTGTTTTCCCTTAATGAGAAAAAAAACAACCTAATCATCCCAGCTCTTGGCAGTTGAAAATTAAGGTTTAATGAATTAAAGATTGTATATATTTGTCTGATGATTCGTTTGCATATAAATTTGACAAATAAAATTGATTTGGAACCGAAACATTTTTTTATAATTTTTTTTTTCAATTTTTCTTATTTTTTTATCAATTGTTAATTTTTAAAAATAAATGTTACTAAGCAATATGATCAAAATTTGTAGATTAGCTTTATTAACTGGATTGATAAAGTGTGATTAGTACATAATATGTACAGTCAATTTTCCGCTCCATCGTTATTATTACAAGTTAGGTAGAATGATAATTATCAGGATCTTTCTCAACAACAACGACACATTCACATTTTAATTAATGGAATAATTATATTTATAAAATCATTTTCTGAATATTTTTTCAATTACTTTGACCATTGCCAATCTAATGTCCCGCTTCCTTCTCGGGTGAGCAACACCGGGTAACCCATTGGTAGTTTGGTATATAAAAGTATTTTGTAAATATTTTTTCAATTTTTTTTTATTAGTGTCATTGGGATTTCCCGTTCCATCCTTGGCCCGAGAAACGCCGGTCAACCTTTTGCTAGTATTATATAAATGCGGAATATGTGTAATGTTTTTTCTAATCATGAAAGATTTTCATACTGAGGTATTTTTCTGAAACCTCTCATAGAATCAAAGAAATGATATTCTACGTTGAAAACTTGTCATAATTTATTATGTAACAAATTTATATACTAATTAAAACCGTTGATGTATGTATAACAGTTTAGTGCTTCGTTAGGCTTATCCGACTAATATTGGTAGGTGAATACTTAAACTGCGTTCTTGATAACTTGGTAAAATAAAATATGAAAAAATCCTTAAAAATGCAATATATGCATTAGCATTTTTTTACTGTTTTGCTTTCAAGTTGCTCCTTTGTTTATTCCTTTGATTTCTTGCATTCTTTGTATTTCAATGTGAAGACACATGCATTCAACGGTAGTTACGAAATAATAATACACTAGCTATTTTTTTAATATTATATCCTCATTAAAAAATTATTGGTTCTAAATTGATTCCTGAAAATTGCATAAAATACTGCATATTCGATAAGAATGTGTATCAAAAGTAATAATTTAATAGTTTACTATGTAAATAAAAAATTATATCTTGCTAAAATACTAAAATTGTGTTATAAATAATTCATTTTTTATCGATGTCTTATATTTAAATGCTAATAATAATACTAATATTTAAATTTTAATTTAAGTATTTTCAGCATTTTAACTGATATTTAAGAGTGCAGAATGGATGGAGTAGTTCAAAAACTTAAAGAAAATTTATGTGACGTAATTTTATATTTGTTCAACTGTTTGTCGTGTAATTATATAGTTTTATAGTTTTTTTTACCCGATTCACTAACCATGATATACATTGGATAATCACCAACGGAAGGTTAACATATCAAATTAAAAAATGGTCAAAAAGATCGTTGTCCCTTGTGACGTCATTGCTTTTCCTTTTTAATTATTCAATTATATAGGCAATACTGTAAATTATATAATTATATCAAATAATATAATATATTTTTGTATTATATTCGATTATATCATAAAGGAATATATTTTGCATGATATATTTCCTACTCCTAATAAATATCTAATATATCTTTTTTGGTTTAACTATGGGTATTTTTCATCAAAGTTCAAGGACCAACAGTAATAGGGACCGATCCCGAAGGTCGATACTCCTAAAACTGCACGGAACAAGAAATTGAAACCAATACACCACTAATCTGAACGTTGTTTGGCGTTATCTCACTAACACAAAAATTAACATTGTGTTCAGCTGTCGATTTTTCTGCCCCCCCCCCCTTTCAGTGTTCTGGACGTTGGTTGGTTGTATTATAATTAAGTCCTTTTAATCTGTGAATAATTGGCAAAAATTATTCGATAATAATTTCATGATTATGGAACGTAGTAGCTAAATAGATAATGCGCACATTCTCCTGAACTAAAGGTGCTTAGAGATGTATATGGACTTAAAAGACGATTCTTAGGTCAGATGGAGTAAATGTAATCCTATACTGTTACTGATAAATATTATTTCAACACCGTATGAACAATTAAAGGGGAAAAAATCAAAGATGGGTTGATTTGTCTAACTACAAACTACTTATGGACTTTTTTTCCTATTTCTTTTTGAAAAAAGGTTGCGTGATAAAATAAGGTTAACGACTTTATAATTATGAAAGAATGCTAAATTAATTGCACATATATGAAGATCTGCGAGGGTTGCTCTTAAAGTATAAATTGGACTTTTGTTGATTTTTTTCTTTTTTGAAGATTTTAAATTAGTTAGGATTGTTTTAAATCTTTATTTCTTTCAATTTGTTCATTTAATCAAAACATTAATTTGCTTTGCAATTTATTAAATATATTTAATTATATATGTACTTAATAATTTAAAATTATTGAACCAAATATGAAGAACCTTGTTCAAGCCGGATGTATTGACTTATTTACATACATATAAATGTAAATACTGAAATTTAATTTGATAAAAACTTCATTAAATATATAAAAAGTTAATTAATTTATCAAACAGTAAGCTTGAAAATCGTTTGGGCTATAAGAGAAATGGAAATGTGGAGAGAAGTTAATATATAGAGTTGTAATGAATATGACCTAAAATTAGTTGCTACATCGTTGATGATTTTTTGGGTTTTGGGTTTCCTGTCTATGTCTTTACTAGATATTGTGTATGATTTTCTGCTTATTTCCTTCCTTCCCTCTTGTAACTGTCTCTAGCTAATCTAATAAAATATAATGGCAGCTAAGCTGCTCTCCTTCCAAATATAACGCGCCAGTAAGTAAAAAAAGCACCTAAAAATAACATGGTAATCCTGACAATTTGAATAATCTTTTGGGAGCAAAGAAGCCTAGCTGTCATATCATTTCATTAGATTAGCTACATATAGCTATGAGAGGAAGGAAATGAACACAAATCACCACTCCCTATCTGGCAAGGAGATTGTCAAGAGTTACTCGAATGCCAATCCTCAATTCTACTCTAAGTGCAGTAAGGCCTTATACTATTACCAATAGATGTGAATATTGGCTAAAGTGCGATGAGTGTGAAAAATATGGTAACTCTGAGAGACGCCATATCTGCTAATTGCAGTTCACTATAAACTATAATAATCCTTGGCGTTCAAATGTTTGAAATTCCAAAATAGGAAGAAATAATTAATAAGATCATTTAATATATGGCAGGTTATAAACAGATATATTTTATTAATGTTCCTTTCATTGGTCGATGGAGTTGCACTGGTTAAGTATAAGTAAACAGTATAGTATTACAATTACTCCATTACACCTAGGAATTGTCTTTGAAGTCCATACGGATTAAGTATATTTCCTTCTTTAAAAATGATTGGGTAACGACCCTATGCACATTTTTTTCAAGAGGACAATTTCTCCTGAGCACATTGTCCATTGATCTATGTCGTTCCGTCTATTTACCATAAGACTAGTTCATCTTGAGGAAAAAAAATATTTTTTTATACAATATAACATAATTATTTGAGAAGGTAAAATGAATGAATGACATGTATTATTTGCTTGTAGACATTCATAATGTATTTTATAAATATTAATCAAGGCCTAGAAACTAGGGACAACTTTCCGTAACGAATAATAACATCTCTTAGAAAATAAATCCATTTCTCAGATTAGGAACAGTATAATTTTTATAATAGATAATTATGGAAAACTATTTATGTGCACTGTTTGACTAAAGCCCTTGGTGAACTTCAATCTCTTGTGTACATCATAAATAGCCTGTCTCTTCTTGATTGACTTCGTGCCATTATACTCCTATATATATAAGATTTGTAATTAAATAAATAAATACATTGGCTACAAGCTACATAAATTATGTACCTAAGGTACTACAAAAACTATTAATCTTGGGTGTTATTTAAGAAAATATTTATATATTGCACACACACAAACACTAATGATGAATACAATTAAATGATACAATCTTAATAGAATCAGAACTCATGCATATAAAATGAACGAGAGTTAAATGGGTAGACGATGATTTATTCATTTTTCTATTATTTTGCTTTTGTTGCATACTTTGATTGCTTTTTTTTCTGTTTTTTTTTTATAATTCTTCCCTCTGTTTTGAGGTCGAAATTGCTATGCACATTATAAAGTTAATAATATTCCAGGCAGAATAAATATAACATATTATACCTATATATCAATTATTACTGCATAAAATCCTCATTTTATACTCTCTGTACAATGTTTATTTAATTTACTAGTCAATGTAGGAAAGATTCCCACTTTGACGAGCGTCAAATTAAATTATATTTGACTTGGCATTGCATTCAAACATCTTTTTTGTACACTCCAATACTATAAATGTAAATCGTTTGTATCTTTTATCTCGTCTTTTTTATCTTTAGTAATCTTGCGAATAAATTTATAAGCGTTACCTGCAACATTCAATTATATTCAAAACTTAATGTTCATGTATGCTCATTAAAAGACGGAGAGTAATCTTGAGGGTCTGTTGTGGAGTCATAATTGTGTTATTTCTATTTGGACTTAGAGTAAAATTGAGTGTCGACATCAGAGTAATTTCCTGTTTATTTCATGCCCCCTCCCTCCCCCTCTATCCTCAGAGCTGATTTTAACTGATGTAATGATAACTAAACTTTTGCAAATTGTCAGGGTTAAAATATGATTTTTTTTTTTAACATGCCCTAAACACAGCAAATTTTCTCACTAGTTTTAAAGCAAGTGACTGATATGCAGGACTGAACTGTAAAGGGCTGCATTTTTCAGCACTAAATATAAACCGATACGGCCCTATGTATACATTAGAACTCATATCCGAAGGGAAAGGCTCAAAATTAGACATTCATAAATATAAATATATGAAAGAAAACCTGATAAAAACAAGTACCACACAATAAATGATGATCCAAGTACTTTTGTAAATTTTAACCATCGACATCAATAGTTCTTTTTTCACCAAGCATTACTGGAAAATGAATGTTAAAAGACTAGTTGAGAATGGAAAAACTTGACATCTGAGGTTTGAATATGGAGATGCCTAGAATGGAGCTCACTTTAATTATCCTTTTTATACATATAACGATGTCATGTTGCGTGATAATGTAGTGTCAATAAATGACGTTATTTGTCAGTTCCTCACTCTTGAATTTGTTTCCAGGTACATTCTAGCTTGTGTATACTTTTTCAATAAAAACTCTCTCTACCTTTGTACGTACTTTGTATATAGCTCATAAGGAAAGGAGTGGACTCTAATCTAAGGCCTTGTTATTGATCCAAACAAATGAAATAATAATAATTTTAGCGAATTTGTACAAATTATAGGATTTTATTTATAAATATATAGAACAATACGCCCACTAAGAATTCAACAAATGTCAGATATTCAGAATATTTGACATTTATCTCAATGCTGTTTTTTAAAATATTTTTCTCTCTTTTCAAGTGACATTTATACCATATATTTATATACATAAGCCATATAACACATTTTTAACAGTACTATCCCCATCTGTTTCTTGAAAAGAAAGAAAGAAAAGGAAAGACAGGAAAAGAAAAAAACAAAAAAAACATCCGCATTGCCTTCCACCATATATCGTTATCAATAATGTACCCCTTTTTTATACAATTAAGGAAGACTCCTTCGAAAAGTTATAAAGGCGTGTGTTCGTAGAGTGAGTCAACCTACGGATAGATCGAAACATTTCATCGAACGGGATTTCTTTCCTTTTGGATTCCTTTCCATTGCTTTCACTCTTGTTGTATTAGTTTTCCTCAAATTGTTTCCTTTTTATTCTTCTGCTTCAAGAAATCCTTTTCATGAAGAACAATAATAAAAAGCTTGAAGGGGAAAAAATTATGCGTCAAATCATAGATGGAGCCCTCTTCGACACGCTATTTAAAAAAAAGTTTCCATATACTATTACCAAATGGCTTAAAAGTGAACATGATATAAAAATAAAATAATAATTTAAAAATGACTCATTGCCCTTCACTTTTCACATCACAACACTTTCTGATATAATAAAGTTGGAGAAAAACCTTTGGTTTCTGCCTAAATATCTCATATGTATTTGCTTCTAAAAAATATACTTATGTCTTAAGTAGAGTTTTGAAGATCAGTTTGACCTGATTAAAAATTTCTGTGAACGATTATCAATTTCTGAACGAGTTGGTGAGTCGGATACAGATTCCGAAGTCAACTCAAAAACACTTATCCATACTTTCAAAGGCTTTATCTGAGACTGATTCTGTATAAAATGTGAGGAAATGGAAAATTAAAGTTATTATCAATTGTAGATTTCTTTTCTGTAAGATACTTTTTCTATGAGTATCGTTATAAACTCTCAACATTTATTTGCATATTCAAGCCTTTTCTATATAGCAAACTGTAACATGATTTTAATTTTATACAGGTCCTATCTTGAGAAAGAGAACATCTACGTATAAAGTTACTAGAAGTGCTCCATGAAGGACAAAGAGGGACACATATAATTTGTAGGGAGCAATACATGTAGAGACGGGATACCTCATCTTTTATGCCTATACACGTATAAGTGTAAAATAAGTCTTTTAACCTCTTTAAGCACGAAAATTATTTATAAAATATTTTATCTTTCAAAGTTGGCAATTCAAAAAGCATTTTACACTTTTTATTCAATAAGTCTCACTCCATTCTGAATGATGGGTTCAATACGGGGACGAACAGATGGCTTGGATAAAGTCCTAGGACAAGTTGTTCAACTCCTCTGTGATCACAGCCTTCAGGTGAAAAGTCTTGTATATCCTGCCCTTCTTGACGCAGTGAAGTCCAGGGGGCTCACGTCGGGTAAGGAAGAAGGCCAGAAGTCTACAGGCCACAAGGCAGCCATGTTTTCCCTGCAGAAATTATGCAATTTCTTCGATTTTATAACAGGGCACCGTCTTCGGTTAGCATTAGTTGTCCCGGCGAAACGTACTCTTCAACCATGGCATATACATTGTACCTTAGAACCTAGTAGTAGCTATCCATTTTGACTTCAGTGAAGTAGGGAGCCATCTTAGTGCCGTTGGAAGGCAGGATGGAGATGATCATGACCTGAGCTGGATGTTTGGTTCTGAAGGTTCCCTTGACATGAGCTCTTGAATCAACCAAAAGTAATCATTTTTTCCTGTTCAGAACAGCGTCCACTTGTCGACTTATAAGAAAATCTTCAGTTATATCTTGAAATGGACGTTTTGACAATTTGTGCAGATATTTTTTAAATCAATGACACGATCCTTATGAATGAAAGAATGCTAAGCCTGAATGATGGCTTCATTTTAACTTAATATCCTAGCAGACGTTGTTGCATTGGAAGTGGTTCTTTGACATTTCCGTTTCTAAGTAGAGAGATAATTCGAAGACTTAAAAAGCTATGAACAGCGACAGGCGGCAAATAACTTTTTTGAAGTTTGTTTATGTATCAAGTATTTTCTTCGCCATCATCTCGTTGGCACTAAAAGAAAATTCAGAGCTATCATTATTTTAAACCGATAAAACATTTAAAAATTCAAGAATATAATAAATATATTTTACCATGCAATAAATCATAAATCTTCATTAATCTCTAGGCTTAAAGAAAGTTTTGTGGTACCCTTTTCATAAATTATGATCCTGATAAGATAGAGAGTGCATTCTTCCTTAACGATGGATACTTGACTTGGTCGTAGGTAAAGTGGCATTATGAAGCCTTTTTTTAAGATCTTTAATTTTAATGTTTGAGTTCTCAACCTGTATATACTTGCAATATACGGAGGTTGATTTGTGTTTATTTCCTTCCTCTCATAGAAGATTGTAGATAATCTATTAAAACGTCATGACATCTATGCTGCTATCCTCAAAAACATGATTCAGTTGACAGGGTTACTATCCCATCTTTAAGTTTCTTTTTTTTATACTGACCAGTCTTAAGGTTTACAATTCCATTAATGGGTGTCCACAACCAATTCAGGGTTTTTAATATAGCTAGCTGAATATGCTAAATATCTTCAAGAAATCTACGATATACTTATGTATATATATATGTATATGTATGTATATATATGTGTATATATATATGATGGAAGAAGTCATTTTATTTATATTTATATGTTTTTATAAAGTGTATATCCAACTCTTTTTTGCGGTGTAATAGATAAAATGTTTATTTCCACTTATGGAGTGTTATCATGTTACGTCAACATTATTTTGAACGGCCATTTTGAACGAATTAAAAAGAAAAAAAGATAGATATGAATAGAAAACGTTCAACTACTACCATTTATTTGGTTGTAAAAATGGGACCAACCAAAAATTACTAAAACCTAACTGTAATTTACATAAATAGCTATATTTTATATTAGCGGGGGCGTTATTAGCTTTCATTATTTGGTTGGGGGTACTTAGCCCCATAAATTATGAACACTGTTATATAATTACTTATAAAAATAGGTTTATTGTATTTATGATAAGACAAGTAAAACGTTTTCATCGTTTTTTTGTTATATTTTGACAAGAAAAATAATGTGTTTAGGATTATCCGACTTAGATGGTTCCGAACGGTTTCCTGGCTAATCTTCAGTTTCTGGGTAATGTAAAAAGTGCTCACATGCTGGACCAACTCCATGATTTCCATTATTTTATCGAATTTTTCGGCACCCAAAGTACAAAAAAAAAAGGAATCGTTGGAACCACCGCTTTGCTGTTGCATTCGATACTTGATTGAGTCCATAAACAGCCCAAAAAAAAAATAAAAAAAATTGCCCGCCTACTCTGGCTTTCTACCTTGGTCGTAGTGATACTGAAGAATCAATCGAATTTTCTCTTTTTCACTTCCAATTTGGAACACTGTAAGTGTCCGTTTAATCTTTAAGCATCCATTTAGCTTTTTTTGATGCAATGTATTTATCGTGAAATATATTCACTAAATACATCTAGGTAAAAAAGCTCAAAACTTTTTAGTTAACTTAGTATATATTATAAAATATATTTTTTTTTTTGGAGGGGGAATGCTTCAAAAACTTTCGGTGGGGCCCAAAAAGTGTCTAGTGGCTCAAAATGTATATAAGACCCTATTATCTACTAAGAAAATTTTATTACAGCATTAAAAATTCTTATTTATGTAGTTTAGACTTTAAATAAACAATTATAATTTGCAAGAATAATTTATTAATCTCATATTATCTTTCAGTGAACGTAACGTCAGTGAAAGTGCTCTACAGCTTCAACATATAATTTGAAAGAGTCATTTATTTTGATGCACAAATACACTTTCCTTTTATTGTATAAATCGGAGGGTTTGATAAACAAGAGTCTTTGTTAAAATGTTCCAATATTTATAATCGTGTCTGTGATTGATCTAAAATTTTCTTTTTCTTTCGCGGTTTCCTTTCATTAAGAAAATAACTTTTGTACATAAAATATATCGTTTTTGGAGGTCAACAAAGTTTGTAAATCCATTTGTGTGGGAGCTTTCTACCGAAAAATTTAAGGAAAAACTTGTGAAAATGAACCAAAAATGTTTTTTTTCTTCAAATCAAACAGATTTTATAATTAATTTGCAAAAAAAATCTTAATTTTCTTAACATTTTGAGCTTGTGATCACTGTTCTAAATCAACCAATAGGCTTTATGATTTTCATGTGGGAAAGATCCAGGCAAGAAAATTTCTGTTTTTTTCATACCTAAAAAAACAAAAAAAACATAAAACAATCAGCTCCTTTCCTCTCCTTGTAATTATATTTTAGTCTATTTGAAGAGACTCAGTACAACTTATTTTGAAATTAATAAATACTGTACAGTCTACAACACAATGTTAACCCAATAATGCAAAAACTATACTGTTTTTGATGTCAGCTGTCAATATTTTTGTTTGGTGGTTCTTAAAATGTTTTCTGAAAGTTAATTGGTTGATTTTTTTCGTGTTTAATTGTAAATAATTCCAAACAATTATGAAGGCACCACAAGTAAATGTTTTTTTTTGTTTTTTTGCAATAAAATTAATTTTGATTTTTCTTGTCTGATAAAATTATTCAAGTGTGACTTTATTTATATTAAGTCTAATATTTCATAGAGACATTTCGGTGAAGGGTTATAGATATACAAAAATCTTTTACATTCTCATGTTCAAGCAACTTTTCCTTACAAACATTCTATTTTGTTAAATTCCATTAATTTAATTAATAATGTTACCTAAATAACCTTTTTCTCCATCTTTCTTTTTCTCTTCCCTTCCATCATCAAATTTACAAATTAAAAATGAATTAGACGTTTTTGTCGGTCTGTTTCATTCATCAAAAAAGAATAAAGCTATGTACTATATAACATATATAATTAAATTCAAATGGAAAATGATGTTTTTACCATATTTAAGTAGCACAGATGCGCTATTTTCATAAAAACAGGATCGTATTTTTGTATGTACATTAGATAGTATCAAACGTTCTGATGTTTTTGGATTTTCTTCACTATTTTCTCAAATTTGATTCATGGGGATAAAATTATCTTATAAAAAAAATTAACAAAATTGGAAATGGTCCTGGGTAGCCATCGAGCGCCTATATACATGCACTCGGTCCATTACTTAGGAAAAATGTTTGAAATTCTTGCATAATCTATATTGATATAGCAAAGTGAAGGGCTTACTTTTGAACTGCACGACTATTTGGTACAAGAAATATTAATATAGATACAAGTGTGTGTAGCTAAATATCAAGGTGCCATTTTTAAAAATAGGTTAGTAATTATCTGGGGTTTTAAATCCTGATTCCTTGGAATATTTCTGGTGGGGCGTCATGGAGACAAAGACTAATTCAACACCTCATCCATATATGCAATGCCCTTACAGCTGGCATTATAAAGAAATTGATCAAATATCCTAAGGATGCTATATCATTGAGTCTTGTGTCAGGCTTAGATCTTGAGCTAAGACCATCTTAATACTAAAAAAGCAAATTTTATCTGTTGCAAATGCTTCATTTTCTATTGGACAATTAATATCGATAAGCCACTTGACTATTTGATCCAAGAAATATTAATTTGTATGTACCTCCAGATTAGTGTGTTAAATTAAAAAGAAAAAGGAAACCTATTCCTCTATATTAGCAATACCCCTACACTCACCAGGTTAAAATAAGTGGCACTGCCGGTATGTATAATATAAAAAAAGCGAAAAAACGTCATAAATATTTAGCATAAAAGTTATATTTATGACGTTATCTTAAAGTTAACCGAAACTTACATTTTTATGATTTACACTCACGAGATTTTATATAGTTTTCACATCCCTATTTAAAAAAATTCTGGAATGAACAGGGTATCATTAACTCAAAGTTTGTATGTAAAGGCCTTACTTTTGAGTGTGCACTTACATTGAAGAACTGCACGACTACTTTTAGCAATGAGCGTGTAAGTAGGGCTCAACACATCATATTAAAAAAGTAAAAAAAAAATGTGAGTACATATATGTGTATATAAATCAATGAAAGTTTTCTCTGTCTCTTTCTGTCCGTTTGTTGAGGCCTATTAACTCCTAACTTGATACTCTCACTAGTTAACTGGAAATTCTTAAGTAGACAACGTTAAAGTAAAAAGTAATAATGCGTCCGCGTGGTTATGAATGACGGAGTGTAACAATGATGATTTGCTGAGGAGTTATAAAGATCAGTTCTTGTTGGACATCGTCGTAATTCCTGTCTACATATGCCCTTACTAGAAACTGTGTATGATTTGTGTTCTCGCAAAAAATTAGAAAGTTTAGGAGTTTTATTAGATGCCCCCAGGACATAATTATATAAGTACTCCGTAGCCACCCAGAACCATTTCCAATGACATGGATTTTTTGTATACATGTTTCTATCATCAAGTGTTACATTTCAGAAACTTGGATCAGAAAATAAACAGACTAAATAAGTGTTGGCAGACTAGCTACACTTGGGTCTCAAGCAATTGGTAAGAAACTAAAGCAAACCAGCCCATTCTAATGCTTCTTTGTCAACACATCTTCAAACATGGAAAATTAATCCTGACTAGGCATGAGAACCTTTTTATGGCAACTTACGTTGAACGTAAGATAAAAGGTGGGAGATTCTGCCAATTTTTTGACAAGTTGTAATATAAATTGTGTGGATATACAATATACGAGTTTATATAAGTTATATGTTGTAAATTTATATTAAAAAGTGTAATGTATCTAAAATTTATAGATCACAGGCCGTTGGATGCAACCTAATATAACAATATACCCATTGATTGTTTGTCCAATAATTTCCCTAATTTGTTACAACCAACCAATTTTTTTTTACTTAGTTTGTACCTGAAGCATGGGCGTCAACAGGTGTTCTGCTGGACAGGCTTTGCCCCCTCCCCCTTTAAAAAAATAAAGAAATTTTTGCTTTTTACTAGAAAATGGAATATTTGAAATTTTGGTTTTTTAGAAACTTAATTTTTAAAATGTAATTTAATTTTTATTCCAGAAAAATTAATTATCTGTTTATAACTACATGTATAATTGTTGATTTTTGATTTAAAAAATAAATAAATTTATATATATAAATAATCCTACGGAGAAGGCGTTAAGATATTACATGACACACAGTTGTTTATTTACTTTGTCTGATATTATTATCAACATATATATGCCCACAAAAACATAGCATAACATTACTAATGATAGGTCCAATTGCCCCATTAAATGTTTATACACTTGTTTAAAAGACTAAAAAACCTATTGTAGAAGAAGTATAGTAATATAATTCCAACTTTTGCTCCAATAAGCTCTTCATGCTAAATTCAATATAGCTTCTCCAATAAGTAATTAGCAAAGAAATATTATGTTACAACACAATGTCGTTGTTCTTTCGGATATAAATCTATTAATTCATATACGTGCATAAATGCTCAACACTATATTTTAAATTTTGCTTTTCTAAGGAAGCTACTTTGTAATAAAGCCAATATCTCTACTCCTTGGAATCTAGTTGTGCCAATGAGTAAATTTGGGTCCAATGGATCCAAATTGTATTCTCTGTGGAGTAAAAACGGTATTTCCAGGCTTAAATATTTCCTCGGGAGTGTCGTTTTAGTTCAATTTAAAGATGTATTGATGTTAATGAATATTGTCCATGGGACTGTTCCATATCGGGTTAAAACTCCCCCCTCCCACAAAGATATACAAAATATCAAAATTAATCCCTAGTTGTTGAACAAAAAGGACAAACATTATCATGTTAATCTTTCATAACGAAGAGAAATTCCACATCCTTGATCTACAGGGTGGTCCATATTAATGGGGGAAAATTTCAATCTTCCAAATCTCAAATTTCAATCTCTATAGCTTTTATAGGTTGTATGATAAAAATTCCTAAAGTTCCAAATCCCCACATAAACAAAAAAATTCTGAAAAAAAAATCAGTCGACAGTTGGAGATGGAGCAGACCAGAAAACCCGTTATATGCGAATTTCGTCGCGCTGGGTTCACAGTGCATGAGATTATCAAGTGTCTAAAGTACTCAAAAAGTACATATGGAAGATACTTAAGATTTTTTTTCAGACGAGAAAAAAATTTCATGGTTGACTGCTCATCCAACCTCAGGAACGATAAGTTGTTCTGTTCAGACATTTCTGAGGTCTACGGCATCATGAAGAAAAAGAAGCCTATTATCCTGGTTGTCATTTCCAGTGAGGGGGCGTCATGCCTTCCCCCACTTCTTTAAGAAAGGCGGTATACCTGAAGGTGCTTGAGGAGGGGGTTATTCGCTGGTTGGATATTATTTTTAACTGATCTTCCGTATACTAAAAAAAAGTAAAAAAAATTTACTCTTAGAATCCTATTTGGCGTTACAAGATGATTTAAAATGGTCAATTTTGACTAAAATTCCCGTTTCCCCCAAACTAAAATGGCTTTTACTACACCAAAAATGGCCTGAGAGAAAACACAAATTTTATTGTTCCTAGCAGAAAGTGTCCGTGTGGAGGGAGAGAAAAATATCTTCCCAAAAATCGAAAGGTTTCACTCCATCGAAGAGATTGGCAGCTTTTGATAATGAAGGTCCATGGCATACCACGCTGTCATGGTGGCAGCTCTGAGCAAATCCAAATGTGGATGAGGGGTGTGGCAAAAATTCTTTGACTATACACCTCCAACTGTAAAGTTAATTGCTGGATTAGAGCCTCGGGAGGCAAGCCAGAAGTCTGCCATATTTTTGTCTCAGGAGTTTTGATTCTTCTTGGCTGTATGGAACTATAATTGACTTCTTGATGTTGAGGTAAGACCAGATGAAGAGGCCACGGTCTCTATAGCTTTTTTTGGGAATGACACCATCTTGGAGCAGATTGTAAACATGTTGCCTTTTTTTTTGTTATTGTCATGTTTGTATTTACATCCACAAATTTGCATAGATGAATTTTTAGATATTCGATACACCACCATATATATATATATATATGTGTGTGTGTTTGAAAAAAAGGATAGAGTTTCATTAATATAATTATGCATTCGTTATTCTTGCTTTTTTTTAAAGTATGTAGATATACAATATGGGGACATGTCTATAATTTGTATCACCTGCCTACTTTTTTATTTTAATGATACAATAGGTATCATATAACTTCAAAATATATTCTAGTATATCACAATCAAATGCTTCTTGATATATAAACATTCAAATGTTTTGTGTTTTTCAAATAAAATTCCATTGAGTTTGGTCTTCTTTTCTGATGATAATATGGAACAACTATTTTGTCTCTAGTCTGAAACCTATATTAATTTTTGTAATTTAAGTAGTAAAGCATGGAAATTATTAAAATCTTCAACAACATGAGTTTATCTTCTTCAGCGTTTTTTGTTTTTTTTATAATTACGATTAAGGTGTCACATTTCAGCGAAAAAGAATCATATTATATAGGAAAATCATAGTCAATTACAATTGATAAATAGCATTGCAGACTAATTTTTAAGTTTATTTAGATTTTAATGTATTCAATATGTGTCAAATCACCAAAAGACGGAGTTATATTATAGTCCACCTATATCTGAGTCCTCTTCCTCTCACTACACATTACAGAACTGTAAAACCAGAGTCACAGATTGAACATGACTCATGTTTTAATGTATAAGGATTCGAAACTTATTCGACTCGGATCGGATTTGTAATAAAAACCAAATAGACATAGACCTGATTAGATTTGGAAACAAAGTTGGCAATGACTTGTCCCGGAAAAATGAACTCAAGTAAAGCTTTTAAGTCAGATCATCTATGAACTAATAAAAAATGACACATGACATTTACTAAATACAACTCTTCTTAAAGGAATTACTAGAATTGTAAACTCTATGCACTATGCAAAATGTATGTAAAAAACGTGACGAGGGAAAAGGGAGAGAAAGAAGTAAATACGATCATTGGGAAGAATTACTTCAATATGGATCCTCAATTCTCCTGTGAGTCGAACAAGGGTATACAATTATAATTTTGCAACAAATCTTCAGAAAAAAAGCTGTGAAAGAAAGGAACTAATCACATTTTCCACTCTGTATTTAGCAATGATATATGATATAAGATGTCAATCTTCAATAATTCAGTGTGTGTATGTTCGCACCCATGTGATTCCTAAAGAAAGAAAGAAAATAAAAAATCTTCAATAATTATACATCAAGGACATGCTCTTATATTTCCCAAATTTATCACATGTGTTACCTTCGTCTTTTATGAGCACACGTAGGAGTGGGGATGGGATGTATTTGTAAGGGAGTGGAGCTTTAATTACTTTGATATGTAAATTAATAATGGGGATGATGTTTGTAAGGTTCAAGACCTTCTTATTCGTTTTTGCATATATTTATTCTTGTGTTTTTGTAATAATGGCGTTCACCTTGCCTTCCTCTTTCCCACAATAGTCTCCTAAAAATTCATCTCTACTAGTTGTTGCTCCAAAATTATCTAGCAGTGCATGTGAGATCCGCTCATATGTTACGCTTAAAACCCTGCAGCTCCAAAAGAGATGGTCAGTAGTCTCTCTTGCTTCATTACAAAACGGGTAAATACTCCTCTAGTCATTAAAGAATTTTGCCTCAACCTCCAGTGTTCCTGAGGGTAATTGATATTTCAATCCTTTCTCAGAAAATGTCAAATGTTTAATCTTTATTACTTTGATGCCGTTATATGCTCCTTTGTTGATGTTTCTCCTTTCCAAATAGTCAAAAAAGGAGCCATAATTGATTTTTTGAAACATCTTCTGATCTTTGACGCAGAAACTATCGAGGCTTTCATCCTGAACCTCATCAGAGGCCTTTTGAGGTTCTTAAAATGACCTAACCTTGATTTAAAGGACTGTTCAGCCATATTATCAATTATAGATGTTAACCATCGAATATCCACAGCAATATCGGCAGAAATGCTTCGCACTTCCAGGAAATCAAAGGGCCCCCCTATGGGAAATTTCCAACTGAGAGACAACTCAACCTTCGTAGTAACATCTATGCTCACTTTACACCAGATACTACATTTGTTTGGAGTATATTGCAAGAATCTTCAGAACATTTTTAAAACTAGCATAGGGGTAACCCATAAGAATGACTTTTCTCTTTTTTAGGAAGTCACTGAGAATAATAGACCAGGGTTCCTCGCTATTCCACATTTTTCAAACCCTATAAAAGTTCAGAACTTTCAATATTTCCGAGACGCTCATCACAGACAGTCCTCCACTATTCAGTAGACCGTGAAGCCTCTCATCAGCCTCTTTTCGTTTGCAGGAATGAGCTCTCTAAAGCCGATATATTTTTAAGAGTGACGAATGGTTTTTCCCCCCTTCTAATTCTAATATTATCTTGCCGCATACACTACAGTCTGGAATGTGACGGGTGACTAATATTGTTAATTTTGATAAGTTCTTTATATTTTAGATTGTTGTTCCTATACATCTGGTCTTACTTGGGTTTTTTTTCTTTGTCAGTAAGCATGCTCCTGGAAATAGATTCGATTTTGTTAAGGTATTCCCTCTCTCTTTTTGCAAGAACAAATTATCTTCTTCTGTACAAAACTTTTATTTTATGTAACATAGATTGCACAAGCAGAAACACATCCCCCTCTATAGCTTTTGGGATTCGTCCAGAATTATGCTTAATATTCAAGAATTAGCTTCAGGAGCGTCCATGATGCTCAAGTTAAGTGTCCACTGCTTGCTTTTTTGTCTCCTTTAACTGGGGGTTAAAACTAAGTTAATTGCCTCGTTATCTGAAAGTTTAGCATCTAGTACATCATAAGAATCAATCGCATCTCCTACAAATCCCTTTATAAAGAATAAGTCCATTCTTGACAACACTGGCTTAGAGTTCTTGTCAATAGAAGAAGGAGGTATGATTTAAATTGTTCATTTTGCATCCTACGTTATTAAAACCGAAGGACGTAATAATTGAGGACAGTATTTTTGTGGATCCAGAAGTGGAGTTTGCTGCTTTGCTTGTTGTGTCTTTTGACCTTTTTCGTTTCACGCTCAAATCTCCTCCCATAATTTTTGGGCAGTTTGAGACAATGTGCAAAAGCCTAATCTAGCAAAAATATGGGTTTTCTGTGTTTGGCCCATATAGACCAATCACTTCAAAGTTAACACCTAGGTAAAAACACTGTGTTTTAATGAGAGTTCCCTCTGCACAGTGATATTGAACTATTGGGTTTAGAGTCGACTTAATAACGTAAGTTACTCCACGTTTTGGGTTCTGATTCATACTATTAAAGGACGAGAAGGAGAAGTTACTTGGCAGAATGGAATAAAATTCTCCAAATTGCATCTTGTATCACAATGTATGACAATATCGGGTAATTTAGCATATTTTATAAATCTAGTCACGTCAAATTTACTTTTCAAACTTTGTATAGAGCTTATATTCAAGAAAAGGATTGATATGGCCATTAGTTTTTATCTTGTTTTGATACAAATACACACAGAGACGATTGTGAGCCAGATAATAGTATTTTTGAGTTAGATCCTGATCTAGATCTAGCCGGCAATATGTTCTTTTTTGTGAGGGTACAAATAAAGTTTCTTGGATTTTCTGTCTCGGAGAGTCTTCTCAGATGTCTTTCAGATTCTCCCGTTCTAGCCTTAGTAACAGGCGTAAGGTTATGATGTTTTTGGGGGAAAAAGTTAGAGATCTATTTATAGATATTCAGAGTAAAATAAATTTTTTGAAAAAAAAATTGTTATATTAAAATTTCAAAAATCCACAGCTATTACAAAAAGTAAATATTTTGAAAAGAAAAATCAAAATTCGAAAGCTGTTTACAAAAAATTTCAAATGCTAAATTTTTTCGAGAAATATTTCAAAATTTTTTATAAATTAACAGAAAATTTAATGTTTTGGAACAAAATTTAAAAACTCAATTTTTTTAATAAAATTCCATATCACTTGAGCCCATGCAGTCAACCTCCTGCGGACCCCCCTGATATACAATTTATATTAGATACTTCTTTTTTAATAGAATGAGTTGTTCTATGTTTGTTCAATTACTGTTAATTTAATATGTTTGTCTTTGTCATTTTTTTAGGTAAGAGGCTTTTGAGTAACAATATGTAATAGATATCAAGTACATTTTTGGGTACATACATACAGGGTGTCCACGATAAATTGGAACTATCTTAAAATTCAACCTGCTTGATCAAAATGGAATTTGGAGTGTATTTGTTAATATGAAAAAGTTAGACATGATATTAAACAATAAATTTATTCAACATGTCCTCCCTCAGCAGCCCCCATCTTCTCCATCCTCCCCTAAAAGATTTGCATGCCCTGATGACTTCCGCGGAATCGACAGCCTTGCACTCCCTCCTAATGGAGCCCTTTAGGGCCACGATGCTCTTGTGGCTGACCTTGCCCACCTCCTTCTCCAAATTCCCCTACCACCAGTAATCAAACAGATTGAGGTAGGGTGAGTTGGAGGGCCAGGTGTTGCGATCCCAGAAAGTGATGTCGTGGGAGTTGAAGAGGTTAGTGGTCCTCATGGCGATGTGTCGGGGCGCTGAGTCTTGTTGGAATATGAACTCCCTCCCAGCGGCCGTATCCTTCATCCAGGGGATGACGAACTCCTCTATGACTTCTTAGTACCTTATCGCGTTAACCCTTTCCTTGGGATTGAAGAAGAAAGGAGGCAACACGTCACCGGTGCTCCAGATTACACCCAGGGTCATCACGGAGGCCGGGAACTTTGTGGTGAAGACCGCAGGGACCTCTTCTCTCTCCTTGGCAAGCCACCTGTCATTCTGGACGTTGTAGCTTCTGTCGACAGTCCAGTTCTTCTCGTCGGAGAAGAAGATGATTAGCTCTTCAAGTCATTGAGGAGACGCTTACCGTTGGTGAGCCTGGTGGCCATCATGGATGCCGTGAGGATGTGTTGTTTGGCCATTCGCTATGACCTGCACCCGAGGTCCACATTCACAGTCTTGGAGACCAGCTACTTGCTCACTCCACGGTTCTTGGCCAACCTGGACAAAGAAGTCCCCAGCGAAGCCTTGATGGATTCCGGAGGCCTTCAAGGAAGCGGGGAGTGTGGATTCGGCCACTTCTCATGTTGTGGGCCTTGCAGCAGACCTTCCCATCAACCTCCCAGGCATGGGAGATCTGGTGCACCGTGGTCCTGGGGTATTTAGGAAGCTTGTAGATAGCAGAGGGATTGTGTCCCGTGCGAGCCCATTCGAGGATGGAATCTCTCCTTGCTTGTTCTATGATGACTATTGTTTGTTGTCAAAACAATTTTGGTGGAAGTTATAGTGTATTGTTCACCCAACCTTTTATATTAGTATGATTTAACCCCGAATATCCTCATTATGAATCTGGATGAAGTTTAAAGTAGTTCCAATTTATCGTGGACACCCTGTATATATTGGTATGGCAAAAGAAAGTAAAAGTCGAATAGAAAGCCTTTGAGGTTTCCTTATTACTACAGACAACATCTTTTAATGGTGGTTGTATCATGTAACTATAATCAACAAGCCACATACATCAAAAGATTAATTTATTCATGACATTTGATTTTAATTGGTATTTGGTCCCTAGAGATGTAACTACATACTACTGGATGTGTCCATAACATATCTTTTTTTTTATGTACAACTATATTATTCAAATATGACACTCTTTATGTTTATTTCAATGGGAAAAATGTTTTTTTTTTATTAGGTGTCATGATTACATTGGAGTAGTAATATAAATTTGTAACAAGAACTAAGATGGGTTTATTTATAAATTATATGAATAACATACACATATTGTACATATGTATAAGAAACTAATTTAAAAATTGAGTGCTTGTTTTTCTAATTTCACAAGACATATATCCCATAATATCTAGATGAGTATTCTTTACTGAACAGTTTTTCCTCAAGACAGAAAGTTGGGAGAAAGTCCTTATACATATTACAAGTCCGAAAGTCTTTGGTATTGTCACAATACAAATATTTTATATAATGGTTCCAAAACCAAAATTGGTATATCATATAGCTTGTTACTATTTATTTTGGCTTGTCTTGAGTTTTTTTTAACCATAAAAGCAAATGACATTATTATTTATATTTTAAATTTGACTGTCTGTGTGTATGTTTGTCCTTTAATGAAGGCCAAAACAATGGATAGATTTTGCTGAAATTTTTCATGCAGGGTTTTTAGGGTCCGAAAACGGTCTGATAACATTTTTTTGGTATTCAAGGTCATGGCAGCACTAAAATAGCATATTTTTAGCACTTCAATTGTATAACCTGAGGGCCGGGGTAAATTTTGAATATTAGAAAGATTCTTTGATGCTCAGAGAAGCATTGGTGAAAGATTTAATCAACGTTAGGGACCAAAAGCCCACAAACCTTGGGCTGTGGGGTATTCTAGCATATTAGAAGGGGGATGTTGTGCTTAGAAATGCGTCGTAAACTGGCCTAGCACTTCAACCTGAGAGTAGGGTTGTATTTTGATATACAAGGAGATGTCTTGGTGTTCAGGGAAGCGAGATGGATCAATTTAACTAGATTCAGCCCAGCGGTTCACCTGCACAACCTGTGGGTTGTTTTGTATTATAGAATATTAGAAAGGGAGCCTTCTTACCTAAAAACATTGTGGCGATAAAGTTTAAAGTGTATTTTGTCTCAGCACTTCACTTGTACAACTTGAGAGCCAGAGTGGTTTTTTTTTTGGGGGGGGGATATTAAGAGGTTTCCTTGATGCTCAGGAAAGCGGCTGTAAGACTGCAAGTTCGGTGTCAAAATAAGGCATACTTCCTTATCGAGTAAAAGAAGATATATATAATGCCTATATATTAATATACAGGGGAACGGGGATCAAATTGTCGCCAAAATATTTTTCTACAAAAAACAACACAAAATATACATTTTTCAACTTTTTTTTATTGAAAATCAAAACAATGACGAGGATATAGGTATAGAGTAGAGTCATTCGATATAATCACCGTTGGCATCAATAACGGCCTCAATACGGCCTCTGAACCGGCCGCAGGCTCTTCTGACCATCTCATTGCCCATGTTGCCGAATACCTCCTTGATGGAGTCCATCAGGCTGGCCTTGGTGCTATGGGGATGTCTGTTGGCATGTTTCTCGACATAGCCCCAGACAAAATAATCCAAAGGATTAAGGTCGGGAGAGTTAGGAGGCCACAAATCCTTGGTTACGACGTCATAACAGTTCTCGGTTAACCACTGCATATAGATTTTGGACACATGGCAGAGTGCCTGTCTCCGGCGACCCCTTGGAACTAGGGCAGTTCCACCTTCTCCATAACATCCAGGTAGACCTCTGTATTGACCTTTAGACCCGTTTCAAGCATGTTGTGAGGCATAACATGACCTTCACTGCTGACCACCCCGAACACCATGACCATTGTAGGGAACTTGGTCTTCATTACCTTCCTCACATGGCTGGTGCAGGTGGCTATCCACCTGTTGTTCTACTTGTTGACCTTCTGATCTTGACAGAAATTCTTTTCATCAGAGAAAAACCACAGCATCCCAGGCTGCTTTGGATGTTTGAGCTTGTTCTGAGATCAAGATCTGGCCCACCTGCATCTTGTAGCTCCTACATCTTAAATCCTCAGATACATCCTCTTATTGTTTTCTCGTGGCAGCCCAGATCCATGGCCTTCATGGACCTGGTAGGGGCATCCTCAACCATCTTCTTCACCTTGTCGACAAAGTTGGTGTCCCTGACCTTCCTGTCGGCGCCTTCCTCCTTGGGTGCCCTCTTTATGGTGGCATAAACATCCCAGGTGTCCTCTAGCTTCTTACCGATACGCTGAACAGTCCGTAAATTCACTCCTAAGGTTGAAGCAATCGTTGAATTGGGGATTTCACCTCCATTATTAACCAATGCCATGACTACGGCGGACCTCGAAAGCTCCTCGTTCCACTTATAGCTCTTTATCTCCGAATAGGATGACGGCATGATGCTAACTGAACTACTTATCGTCAGCTAACGAGAATAGCTTTCCTATTTGGTAACCGGCTTTTTATTTGATAATGTCGTCTTCAAGTTATCAAGGGTTAAAGTAGGCGACAATCTGATCCCCGCTCCCTGTACTCATACTATTAAAATCAACATGAAAATTAGTCTTAAAATTTTTATTTTGTTTTATATTAAGCGGAAGAGTTCTTAATTAATTTTAATTTCTTAATATCCCCGGCAACAAGGGGCAAACCTACTTTACCTTATATTTGAAATACAAATGCCTGTGTGTATGAGTTGAAAGGGTGTATTTGTATGGAAATCACGCACAAACCAATGTTTAGATTCTGCTAAAAGTTTTCTTGTAGATTTTTAAGGCTCAAGAAACGGTTCTGGTAACAATTTTTTTGGTCTTTAAGGCCATTGTAACCTTTTAAATAGTATTTTTCTAAAAACTAATTTTTTGACTAACAAGTTCGACTTTTTCGTATAAATCTAAAAATAAAGAACATACATAATTTTTTTTTAAGAGGAGATGATAAGGTTTAGAGAAGAAAAAAAAAGAAAAACAAAGGATTTTTGACAATAATATGAAATTTGAGAGAGAAACGGTTCTAATTAAATATTTTCCCTTCTTAAACCTTATAATCTCCTATAAAAAAAGTGTGCAAAGATACATACCAACATGCACAGATAATAATTCTTCATTATATAAAGCAAAATAGTTTTTGAATACACTTTAATTTCTTAATATGTGGCAACACCTGGCTACCTAGCTTAGTATCCAATGAAAATTTGAAATGATTGGAAGAAAAATCGTTAGAACATGTTCCAATAAAGTATTGAACCTCAAGTCTTAGATTCCGATGTCAAGTATTAAGTGTTTTAATAAACGTATCTGGTCGATATCAAGATTTAAGTTTCGATTCCAAGTCCTCACTTATCGTCAGTGATGAGTGCAGCCACTTTGCAGGAAACCTTTTCCCAAAAGCCACTTTGTAAATGCTATTTTTGCAACAAAAATAAAAACATATTTGACGATGAATCATATTGCTTCCAATGTAATTATACTATGTAACTCTGTTATCATATTTTCTGCTACAATGGTTTCTAATAACGGGTATACCCCAAAAGTTTATTATCCTCATAATCAATTATGAAATAATGAAGGCTGCAAATTATGGCAGATAATAAAACATTTTATCTTTTAAAATTGTAGTAATGGGAATTAATTATTTTTTTCATTTTCCACAATGTCGTGATTTGGCCATGTGTCTGTTCGGATAAAAGTTTTTTTGTAAGAGTGTTCTAAAAATGTTAAGTGATACTTTGTGTAAACCAGATTTGATAAATGCTTGTTTTTCATAATGTAGTACCATTTTTTAAATTATTAATGCTAGAAGGCAATAATTTAAATAACAACTACATAAATTATCTTTTTTTTTCAAAGAAATATTAGATATGGAAATTTACACGTTATGAAATAAAATAATTATACAAATACCAGCTAAAAAACAAAAAAAATTGTCATTAAAGTTCACCTATTTCTTTGAATTTTTATTCGTAAAATTTATGGCTAAAATAAAAGCTATAACCTTTTTCATACTGTATTTGTCATATGAAAAGACACTTAAGATACTCCAATTCAAAGGAAATTTTTTAAAAATAATTTGACATGTTTTTGGATATTTAGGTAAGTAACCTTAAAACAAATGTATAAGAGTGTGGTTCTCAAAAGCAGCCGTGATATCGACCTTCCGAATGTTTGCTCTTGCCTTGATTTTGAAACCTTCAAGGTCGTGGTCATGATTTCAATATCTAAATAGTGATTCCCAACAGTGTATCTTCTAAGTCAGTCAAAAATTTTATTATAAAAAGGAGCCTAAGTTATATGTAGTGATGAAAAGTTAAGACTCACTCCAAAGTAACTATATAGAAACAATCATTTTCTAAAGAAAAAAAAATACTTAAAATAATTTTTTTGCTCTCGGTTTCTATCCCTGAAAGCCTGACAGTTATTTAGTTCCCGAGTATGTCGGTCTTGACAACAACACCACTGGATTTCAATATAAATGCTTTTCTTCCCGTCTGTGTTCTGATTATTTGGGGGAAAAATCATTGATCACTTTTTGTTTTCATATGAATATACGGTTCTAAGCTGCATAGTTTAGCAGCAATATTGCCATATTTTTGTGTTCTAGATTAATCTGTCTTATACACGGATAAACATAGATTTTTATTTTAATAATTAACATAATTTATAATTAAGTAAAAAATGGGTGCCATCAATTTTTCTAAATTAGACGGATATTTGCAATAAAAGGGTTACGGTTGAATAAAAAAATCAGAGAAATTTTCATTTTCTTATTATGTTAATAGGCATGAGTAAGATGTTATCAAAATAATTGAGTTCATGAAACAGACAATCATTTCCTCCAATCCAATTGGAATGGTTATTTTTTTAGATTTGCAGGTGTAGAATAGTAAAAGAATTTTAGAAAGTGTTACTTCCTCATTATATAAGACTTTTTTCTTAATTAAAAGGAGCAACGAGTTAGTCTCGATTGACACAGATTTTTGATTTAAATTGACCTTGTGACCCTTTCATGGGATGTTTACTTACCCTCGAGACTGAAATATCCTTTTAATACCATGTGTGTATCATGTATTTGCACTACAATCCTTGAAAATTCTTATTTATGATACTTTTCCAGGTGTGTTTGCGGGAGTGGCTGGAGGGGCTATACTCCTCCTCTCCAAATTAAAAAAATCCTGGCTTTTTTCCAGAAAATTCAAAATTTGTCTAAAAAACATAAGTTTTAGTTTAATTAAATTTATCAATTTCTTGTAAACAATTATGGATTTTTGAAGCTTGTTGTAAACAGCTCTGGATTTTAGTAATTTTTTTCGCAAAAATTTAATATGGAAAACTTAATTTTTGAAATATTTTTCCAAAAATTAAATTTTTTGTGAATAGTGTTGGAATTTTGAATTTTTTTTTTACAAAAAAATATTTTTTTGTGAACAACTGTGAATTTTTTTATTTAAAAAAAAAACAACTTAATATTTGAAGTTTTGTTTAATAAAATTTAATATTTGAAGTTTTGTTTAATAAAATTTAATATTTGAAATTTTTTTCCAATAAACGAATAATTCTTATTATTTTTGCACAAGTTTAATTATCGAGGTTAAAAAAATATTTTTAAAGTATTCTTATAATTTATCACCCATGAACAAGAGAAAGAGTGATTGAAAGGGAGTGGAGATGTCTTATTCTGTCAAGAACATGTCTTGTTTGATAATAATTAATTAATTTAGAAATAATCCATCCTCTACAGTCTACAAAATTTAATATTCAGCTCTTCCACTTGTATTTAAGATTCTGAATTTCGAGTTATAGAATATAATGGTGAAAAAGTATTCAATTTGATAACTGATGCCAATTCTAGGTAGAAGCTGTGTATTTAAATTTATTTGAATAAACTATTTTCCATTGTGAATGATAGTATATCAGGAAGGAAACCGATGGAGAATCTCAGATGTACTTCACGCTGGAATGACAGAAAATGACATTATTAAGATTGTAGACGCCCGTTTAAGGACTGTTTAGATTGTGAATAATGCAATCAACACTTCTGAGTTAAGTTGGAGATGATGGGTAAATAGAAAGAGAGAGAGAAATGCCCACTTCAGTGCTAGTAAGATAACGAAAATTGAATAAAACTCCTTTGAAATACATCATACATTTCAAAATGATTATTGGTAATATAAGCATTATTTTTATTAAGCAATTATTTAAATAAATATATCTAACTTATAATTAAACGCAAGTGTAATAAGTAAATAACTATTAATTACTAGAGCCACATTAATATAATATACTATCCAATGATCACTGATCAGGGATAACTCTTCTTTTTCTATTTGAATAACACACCTTCTCCTTCTTTTCTGGTCATCAGGTGACAACAGGGATTCCTCAAATTAAGTCCTTCAATAGGGATAACTCAAAACAAGAGTACATTTAATATAAGAGTATATTATTTCTTCAAAAATAAAGTATGCCCCATTCTTCTCAACCTAGTAGACCTATTTAAAAAAGACCCTTTTTTGAGTTCTGTTAGGTTTCCGTCTTTTTTCTCATGCTTTGACATATGAGAAGAAAGAAAATCATTTTTGGGAGTTCTGAATACACCATAGACCCTCGCACTTTTTGCTTAAAGTTTTGAAAATTATCGTTTATTTTCGATAAATAGTACTTCTTCATCAATTATTGGAAAAATGGTTGGCAGCACAGGTTTTTATATTTGAAATTTTTGAAGGACGATACAATTTACGTTTAAATCTATTTATGTTTTGTTGTGAAAAAATAACGGTAAGTTCTATTTTTTGGCAAGATATTAGCTCATTTGTTGATAGCTCCAAATATAATCCATTTTTATTGCGGGTTCTTATCTACAAAAAAGAAGAGATCACAGGTTTTAAGATTTCAAACACTGTATTATTAAAGTAAACAGTAACCGGAAAATTGCTTTGTCAAGGTAAATCTTCTAGACTGTTCAAGATTTTCATGTTAAGATATCTTTACGTTTAATACATTATTTTATAAAAAAAAGTTGTTAGTTAGTTAATAAGGATTTTATAGAACTACCATTTTACAATAACAATGCATAAAATACTAAAAATATATTATTTAAATACACTTATACGGGCTCCAGATCCACGAATTACCTTAAGCATAAGCCCTTTAGCTTGTTTAGACAAACGAGAATGATACTCTTATATTTTTTTTGTCACAATTTACCATATCCCCATGAAAATTTGGGACAGTCTGGATGAGTTATCCAGACAAATCAAAATTTGTTTTCGCACCTTGTAGTTTTATTATGTATAGGGATGGGATTTTGATAATGAAAGACACATTGTTTAGATATAAGAAAAGGAAAAACCGTCGGGACATGTTCTTTTTTGTACGTTCATAAATAGATCGTAATGTTGTGAGCATTCTTGTTTGAACGAAAAAATCCTGCTTATCTTTGGTTTATTAAAAAAAATCGAATAAAAATATGCTTAAATTAATATATAATTATAATAGTTTCCTTACACAAATGCTGATTTAAATGTGGAAGGTGTTTTTTTGTAAAGCAGTAACTAATTTCCCCCCCTCAAGGTAATATAACAGGGAGCTGATGTTAATGAGGGTCTTAATTTATCAATACCATCAGTCTGGCTCCAACTTTCTCCTCACACTCTCCAAAAAATCATCCCTATTTATGTAACTACCTGATAAGGTAACTGCAAGGCAAATAAAGCCATATCTTGGAAAAAATTCTATTAAACTGTTGGTTGGCGAACACACCAAAAAGGTACTCATGTTAGAATTTGAAGGGAAGTTATGAAGTAAATGTTGAATTTAAAAAAAAACTTACATATTGTAATACTTCTATAACTTCTGATTTTTAAAAATTATTGTTTATTGTTCAATTGGTTATATGGAGTTGCAGTGATTAATTATAAGTAAACATTATAGTATTACAATGACTCCATTTGACCTAGGAATCTTCTTTGAAGTCCATATACATGAAGTTGTGTCCTGTTCTCAGAACGACTGAGACGCAAACTTACTCAAACTGAGTTATAAGAGAATAAATTTTTTCCTGAGCATGTTGTCCATTGAGCTACGTCGTTTATTGAAAGTACGTAGACTGATTATACAAAACTTGTGCCCCACTGAATTGAATAATTAATTAAATAATAAATTAAGTTAATATGCTTAGATATTTACATAAGTCTTTTTGCATTGCATACCTACTACATATATAAATGTAGGTATGTGTGAAACTCTATAATTTATTCATCCAAGCAATCTTCTGACAGACATAATTTAGGGGAGACCGGAAATGATTGCAAGAGTGTACAATTATTATAAGTCCTTTTTCACAATGTTAAAAGAAGAGATAGTCAAAAAGCTTAAAATACAATTGTTAGAGTTACAAAAATAAAATATGAACAGCTGTTAAATAAAAATAAAATAAATCACAAAATGACATGGTAGTGCCTCTGGCAGTTTAACACCCCAGCGCTGAAGTTGTGTAACTTTATTTAGCATTATCCAAAATGAACTCGTTATAAAATTACTTTACCTAAACTAGTGCAAGGTTATCCCCCGAATTATATATGTATACAGGGTTCGGAAGCAAGACGCGGACTGAATGACTGATTTTAGAAAAATATTAATAATTTTATTTTTTGATAAGTAATTTTGAATTTTTTTTACAAAACTTTGAGACACGACCTTTGTGAACATGTTTACTGAATAGGACCAACCTCTGCATCAATCATAGCTTTTACACGGCGGCCGAAAGCCTAGCAGGAGTTGATGACGAACTTCTCGGACAAGTTGTTCTACTCCGTCACAATGGCAGCCTGCAGGGAGTCCCTGAGATGTCGGATTAGTCTCCCTCTCCAACGTGTCCACTATCCAAAAGTCCAATGATTTCAAATCCGACGAAGGAAATGGCCACATGTCCTTGGCCCATAATCAGCCATGTTGTCGGTACAGAACTTCTGCCATTTGGCCGATGTGTGCGAGGTTGAACCATCTTCGGTCCACACTTAGTTGTCCTCTGGGCAGGTGGACTTGAGCCATGACAGTATGGTGAAGCTCAGCACCTTGTAGTAGGTCTCCTGGTCGATTTTCTCCGCAGCCTTAAAAAAAGAAGTGAAGCATCTTCTTGCCATCGGACGCCACGATCCCCAGGACCCTTGTTTGGGGCGGATGTTTTGTACGGAGCACCCCCTTGACCTCCTCTGGTGATCCCCCAAGCCAACAGTCGTTTTGACAGTTGTATACCTGGTCCACGGTGAAAATCTTCTCGTCGGATAACTTTTTTACAGTGGATCCATTTGCCTTGATCAACACACGAAGTTTCATGCACCTTTGCAGTCTCCTTTCCTTCAGGTTATCCCTCAACAAGGGGTGTGAGGTCCTTTTGTAAGAGGACCACCCCAAGTCCTCCTTCACAGCCCTCCTGATTGTCCACTCGTCAACGTCAAAGAGAGGCGATTTTTGGAATTTATGTGGTCCTCCTTGATCTTCTTCTTCAGGTCCCCCAAGAACCTCTCTCACTTCCTTCTTTTCTTGAGAGGTCTTTTTCATCCTTTTTCAACTGGCCACCTTGAAAATGAGGCTCCTGGAGCACTTCACAATGTCCATAATCTCTGCCACCTCACCTTTGGCATCCAGAAGGTCTGAGATCCTCTACCTTTTTGCTTCTTGCTTACTCATGATGAAAGATTTGAGAAATGTTTATAATTGTTTACTTATGGAGGGAGGACCGGAGATTCGGAATATGCAAGGAAAAATAACACAACCTCTCTATTTTAATTATATAATTAATATTTATTAACAGTCAACGCTATATATATATATATTTAAAAAAAAATTAAATTTCACATTTTAAATTTTTTGGAAAGAAACTTTCAAAATGTATAGGTATTCACAGAAAATTTATATCTTTTCTATAATAAGTAAAGTTGATAATATTGTAGAGAAAAACGCGTGCAAGAAGAAGGGGAAAAAAATACATATGATGTCATTGTTTAAAAAACTGATGTGATTACCATCTGCCTGCTTTATTATGATTTTTGAGGGTATAACGAAAGTATTTATTAGCAAAATGTTTAATGAATATATACTACGTATAATTGACTTAGACGTTTTATCCGTTACAGTAGATTTGAAAACGTCACACTCCATGACACTGTAATTCATTATGAACCTTATTCTCAGAATAATAGCTAATGAAACGACAAAGTAGAGTATTTCGAAATATATTTGAAGTTCCAAGTTTAAAAAAGAAGGCTTTAATTAAATGTAATCTACATAATAAAAAATATACCATCATACATTTATGTTCAATATACAAAATTAAACAATTGGAATCATATAACAAATAACAATAAATTATATATACAGAACATTGAAATAATAGATTGATCCAAATAATATTTTCTTGTTCGGACACCGGAATCCAGTTAAATATGTCATAACTTTAGGTTGCAAAACACAAGCGAGACGTGGAGTTTAATCAAAAAGGTAATCACCCCTCTTCTTCATGTGGAAGTTGCTGTATACAATTGTGCACAGGATAGATATATCTCTACCGATGAGATCTAACTAATTATTAATAATAAAGTAAATGTCAAAATCATAAAATTAGACAATAAATATACTAATTAAAAAAATGTTAGATATAAATCCATCTTAAAGATTTAGAGCAAAAGCTTAATATGTTGTAATGTCCGGCGATATTATTCCTTATTAAGATGAAAAAAGATATTTTCCCCATTATTTATTCTTATATAACAACATACTATTATCATGAAGGATATAAATTATAATGCTACACCCAATGTAACTACCCCCGTTGTTGTTACCTTTTAAGGAGTTGTTTTTGCCTTTAATGAGTTTTCTGAACACCATTTCTTGGAGCCTATCAACCATAGCCTTAAGTGATAAAAAAGTAATATTTATTGACTATGTAATATTGGAAAACCTAATTATCATACCCAAGTCTTAAAGCAAAGTAAGTAGTCTCAGACAAACTAGTTGCGAACCATCCAAAGCTACTACCCCCGTTGTTGTAATAATTTAAGCAGTTGTTTTTGCTATTTAATGAGTTGTGTATCATAATTCTTGATATGTTTAGCTAAAATAGAATCATATTTTAGGGTTAGATTTAAAAAAAAATGAATACTTACTGTTAGATAGTACAAAATTCAGAGTTCCATTTCGAAATTAGTAAATATTTTATACTTTTTACTCATAACTTGATCGTCATTTTGTGTGGAGGACTCAAAACATTTTTATATGTATTTCTATAAATGACATCAGTACCAACATCCTCCATTAATTTAATGATGGTTCCCCGGGAAGGGATAGGTTTAACCGTGTATTTCTCCATAATTTTTTTGAACTTAGATGATTAGCAATGGATAAGGTTATATTACATGCAATAAGCATCTTTCTGAGATCAGAGTTAAAGTTTGACTTGATGTATTCATCATTAACTTGATTTTTTAGATGAATATCCATGCTCTTGATATGAGATGAGGATAATGAGTGGCGTGTAATTCTAGACAGGGGACTAAAGGCACATTTATATCGACAAATCCGACAAACCATTTGTTACTCATCCGGTTAGTATTTTCAAAATTCCTGGGCCTCCATTTTCAGAAATCCAGACAGAAGGCGAAGTTTTTTTAGGCATTTTATTCAGTTCTCTTTCGACTATCACCATCTAATATTATATTAATGTTGAATAATAAAGGCAGGAATGATAACGTTCTTGATTGATAGAAGAAGATGTATGTTATTTAATCAATGATGCCATAAGTATTTCTTCTCTTCTCCTCGCACGCTTTTCTATTCTTACCAATATTATCACCCTTAATAATAAGTCAATACCTTGAAGCCTTACTTTATTTATTTTAAGTAGAGTTGAGTTGTTTGTTATGAAGAAACTACCTTTAAAAATCAGAAGAGAAATAAGGGGTTGCTCTTCCTTCTTTTGTGTTTATTATTTAATGGGTCGTTGTGATGATAATTTTTCTTTCTAAAATATGCATTATTGCTTATATTTGGTGTAAATGCATTATTAAATAAATATATATGAATTTAAATATAATTAGGTTATTTTCCCTTCACCAATGCTACTTAAATCCACGAAGATCTTCTTTTTAAAGCAGTAATTCATTTTCTCCTACCAAAATCATATAAAAGGCTGATAATATTAACATGGGTCTTAATTCATGTGTACCATATGTTTCGATCTCGCCTTCTTCTTGCGCTCTTACAAAAATAACATCTTTAGTTATACATTAATAATGGATACAAATTAAAACTTGTACAAAATACCAACTTGTACACAACATACATTTTGAACTTTTTATTACTGTATGAATATTAAAATATTTATTAATTATGCTTTAACTTTTTTATTTTCGTTCAGTAAAGAAGAGGAATGTTAATTTTTTACTCGTTTTCTTTTAAGTTACTGCTTTGTTTATACTAATATCAAATTACTAAAAGGCTTATATATTTTGAAAGTGGATAAGGTATTAAATAGTATTTTCAATCTGCTTACAACTTTATGTAAAGAAGGACAACCCTTTTTGTTAAGTTATTTAAAATATATTGTGAAAAATATGAAAATAATCAAATTCTTTATTTGTGCAACGCCCTTATTTTTTGTCGCTCAACAATACAATTGACCTTCAATTGATATATGTATTTTAAATGGATTCTATTCTATATATAATTTAATTTTCTTTCATCACTTTGAAGAGGAATATAAAAAATGAATAAGAATAATCCCTTTAACACACTTGAAATGCACCATAAGAGAATTTATTTCATATTATTTAGTGTGAAACTGTATTGTGTTTTCTTATGTGAATGTAAATCAGGGCTTACCAATCTTCTAATACTCCTGTGACCCCTTTTATGACAGTTTGAAATCAAATAGACTTTCTTCCCCAATAATAATTACAGCTGTTGAAAATATGACATATATCACGTCCTACATTTTTTTTTTTTCTATGGCAGATTTATTTGTTCTTTAAGTATTGAAGAAGAGATATCTTATTATAAAGTAATCCCTAGTCAAAAGACCAAAATTAACATCGATGATTTGTTTGACCGAATACATCGAAAAATAGTTGTTAATTATTTTTTTATTCCGGAGGTGAGAACATATACATGAATACGTATAAACTATATACTAAGGTGTAACTACGAATAAGTTTGCTCATCAATGATGGAAAGTAACGCAAAAGAATTATAAGTGTAAGTTTTTTTTGAACTCTGAATAAAAACGATGATTCACATCAGATTAATTTCTTTCTATATGTTTTTCCTATATACAGAGTGGAGTTTGTATTGATTTATTTAAATTAACTCATTATAACTAATCTAATGATATGTCATGACAGCAATGCTGCTCTCTTCCAAAACATTTTTCAAATTTTCAGGGTTACAACGTTCATTTTCAGTTTTTTTTTTAACCGGTGGATAGTACTTTTTTCATTTATGGTTATAAGTTTATGTCTTTGTTGGACTCACAGCAGAGTTGAAGGTCAACCTGGGGGTAAGTCCTCCCTATGTCCCTACAAGATACTAAGTGGGATAGGTTTTTATTTCCTCCATATCATAATTGCATGCATCCAATCAAATAAAACGTCATACCACCTACCTCTGTTTACCTCCCCAATATTTCTCAAACTGTCAAAGTTACCGTGTCATATATTGAGTTTGTTTTCTTTAGATACCGACAGGTAATATTTTATTCAACTCTTAATAATTATTGCAGTGCTGCAAACCTAGTCACCCAGTAGTGAACGAAGATGACCATTCAACACATTCTTTGTCCGCTAGAGTGCCATGAATTCCCTTTTATCTGAATTTTGCTCCAGAAATCAAGTTTTAATTAAAAGTGGAAGAAAATTAAAAGTAACCCATGTAAATGGAGATAAGAGATTTTGCTTCAAATTTAGTAAGATTTTATTCATCAATATCTCCCAGACATTTCAACACCTTAAGTTTTATCATGAGATATAAAAAACAATACAAAAAAAAATAATTTGGAATGTACAATTCTTTTTTTGTAAAGGGATATTTTTTTTATTATTCTTATTTGTAACCACATTTTTTCATGTCTTATATATCTAAAAAAAGTTATTTTATCCATTTCTTAAGTGGATTTTATATTCTTAAAAGGTATGTGTGAATATTTGTTACTTTGTTTTTATTAATTGGTGATAGTTTGATTGTTTTGATTTTTTAGAAGGAAATTAATTTTTAATGGCAATCTTGAATGATGTTTTCTTTTATTTATTTATTTTATAGATCAATATTTATAAGCAAAAAAAAAAAATACAAAAATGCCAGGCCAGTGTACTATTTACACTTTAATTAACGCATATTTATACATTTATAATTTTAAGACTCTTTAAAGAGCCTTATTCTAGATCCACATCAATATTTTTTAATATAACTTTTCTTTATAAAAATACTGGGATTATTTTTAAATCTTTGTTTTAAAAAGGATATGGAGCATTATCAACTGTATCTAAGCAATACATGCACTTACTTATATAGTATTAGCTGATAATCTGCATGTGAAATAAGGAGAATGTTGTTGTTCTTGCATTAATTAAACTTTACCTTTTTTAAAACAAAGAAATGAATAATTTGTTTTCGAAGACAACATATAGTCGCAAGATTTAATGATACAGGATATATTGAATTAAAGAAATCAAACTTTTTATCTGAGTTGACTACAAAAAAGTTATACACGAAATATGTTTTTTTTTTTTTTTTTTTCATTTTATATAATGTACATTTTAAGAAAAAAGTATTAAACTAAAGTTATATATATATATTGAAAGAATTAATCCATGGAAGGACTGGTTACCTACAAATTTATTTACAGTATAAACGTACAATCTATTTGTATTGCAAGTTTTTTGTTTTTTTTTCAATTACAATTTTCTTATAACAAGTTTTTGAAAACTTCGAGCAATTGATATGTAGTCACTCCAGATGTAGATTCCAGGGAGAGCTCCGAGTCAATATTATTAGAACAAGGTTAGACAACAAGAAAATGGCAGGGCAACTACAGATTTATTAAATAAATCTCTCTTTCTATTACTGGTGACGTCATTGTGACGAGTCTTGGTTATTAACACTACATAAACTGAAGAGGTAAAAATTTGTAGTTACTCGATATTTCTTAAGCAAAATTTTACTAAACATAATGCCCGAAGTAATTTTGGACGTAATAAATAACTTGTTATAATCTTTTTGATTTTTCATATATTTAAGTTTTAATTAGGTAATTAAAACCAAAAGAGCCTGTGCAGTGGTTATTTGTAGAAGCCCAAGAGGCGGTTCTTTTCACCGATTCCCGAAATACTTTTCAAGAGGGAAGGCTTGGATTTTTGCTTGTCGAAGAAAAGAGGAATTCAATACGGATGAACCCAGAATTTGTGTTAATAATTTTGATCCTTAGTGTTTGATGATTAATTATGTTAAAAACTTACTTTTGGCGTTATATTTAGTAAAATATTGCTTAAGAAATATAAAGTAACCATTTCTATGACGATGATATCATTTATTCAAATTTTTACTTTTTAAATTGATGTAGTTTCAATAATCAAGACTTCCTCTAATGACGTCAACAGAAACAAAAAGATAGACTAAGATTTATTTAATACATCCGTTGTGCTTGCCCAGCCATTTTCTAGTTCCCTAACCTTGTTCAAGTAACATGGCTCCAAGTTTTCTCAAAATATGGGAACAACAAATTCGTCAATTGATTCTTTTCAACTAGTGCAGATTTGACCAAGCTATCTAATAAATAAAAAAGTAACACCGTAAGTGCCTGCGTTTCCCTAAAAGAATGCGCCAAAATAGCGGCATCGACAGCTTACGTAAGCTATATTTACTGCAGGGCTTATAACAAAAAATCAAGTTTACTTCTGCAAACATTTTTTCGAAAGTAAGGGCCAATCTACAACTTAAATGACGTCATATGATTTCAAAATTAAACAATGCATCAGCTGGCGTTGGTTTTCAGTCATTTGGTTTATAACTGTTGGAGAGAAAACCCAAGAGTAGATTAACTTCACGCCAAAATTCGTCCTTTTAAAATAGTGGACCTAGAACACAATCGAAGGAACGATCTTTATTTACTGAATCAAGAAAATTCAGTACAGGGATTTCCAAGATCAAATTTCTAGCAAACGTCATGGCCTTGAGTGACATTACTTGCAATGGAAACGACATGCAAATGGTTTATTTTATAGAATAAAATAAATATTTCTGTATTGCCCCACCAGAAAAGAAAATAATTTAGTCCACTAAGATATTTCGATACTCTCTTGAGCTGAATATGATTCAGTCAATCTAGAAACACATATTAAGCTCTTATGGAATAAAAATAGAGCAGGATGAGTCTTGAGCCTTCTCCTCTCTTTTTTTTATTATTACATATGTAGTATATCCTTACTAGAAATATAGATGATTTTGTGTCATAATAATTGTAATTAATTATGTACTTCCTAACTAACTGCAACTGAGATTGGATGAATAATTATAAGGGAGACCTAAAAAATATTGGAACAGCAAGAGTTAAATCGACTTAAGTTACAACGCATCCCTACAGGCGTTCAAATAAATTGGCTGAAATTAGTTGACTCTGAAGGGAATTATGTTTTATTGAAGTTCGATGATCCTTCGAAAGGAGTCAAGCCTTGAAATACTCCCAAACAGGCATTATCAAAAATTATTTAATCAAATTATTTTTACTAAATTGTTTATAATCATGATTAGATTATGATTCTACAAACACAATGCTTTTACATGTATACATATAGATGTAGTTGCAATTTCCCTCTTGAAGCTGGCGATCGAATTGAAGTGGTCGGCATAGGTGAATAGGAGACAATAAGGCATCCACACCAGGGCACCTACATCTTTGAAGACGTGCCAGAAGCTCTGGGACCTCAGACAAGAAGTTCTTATGCACCTGGTAACAAGTGAAAACTATCGTATCTTTTTAATGGTGAACTAACTTGGGGGTACACATTTGGCCTCAATTAAGGACTGTAAAAAGTGGTTGTCTTAGTTTTTTGCCAATAGGGACTAGGGCTTCAACAATAATGGCTTTATGAAGATGGATTACGTTGGCAAACAATTATGGAAGAGAACAAGGCCTACTTAGCTTAAATGGGATGATTGTAACACTTCTTAAAAAACATTAAAATAAATCGAAAAATACGAAATTACTTATTACCCACCCTATTATTAAAAGCTTAACTTTTTCCCAGTCCCCTCTGATTGGTTTATTTTTCGGACTATATTGAGTTTCATTTCAAATACCATACAATCTCAAAATTGATTTTAATTATATATGACCTTCAATTCAATACCGGAAATTACCTGTCCCTTCAATATACCGGATGGTTCTTTGAAATCTGAACACTTACTAATTAATTAAGGTTGAGTCATTGAAATTAATTCATATTTCGACATATTAAAGCGAAAATAATTAGGTACAAAACTTAACTAACTTGAGCTCTCCAGCTTACGCACAAGTCAAGAAAAGGATGCCAGAAAGGATTTGACGAATTGCCATTCCTGCACTCCAACCAGTTGGGCGTCTCTAGGACCACCGTATACACCTTTAGCAAGTCTCTAACCTTGAAAAGGAATAAGGGCTCTGTCGAAAAGCCCAAACTGGACCTAGAGGAGTTAAAGATAACAACCAAGGCCCATCCCCTCAAGTCTGTATCGGTCAATACAAGAGATCTCAGGGGGTCTCGCCATACTCTTTAGAGAGCTATCAAAAAATGTGCAGAAATATCCTTGTGAGGGTGGAGACGCCATTTTTGACACCAGTAATGAAGAAAAAAACATCTCCTCAGTTGCAAGACTCTTTTGAGTGAGTCAATTGATTTATTTGAACTCTTCTTTGATACTTTTGGTCCCCTACAGCCTGATGCTAACACCCTCGACCACACATTTGGAGTATATGGCGAGGAAAAGGCCTGCATTGTCCGGCATCCCAATACCGAGCACCTCAAAGCCACAATCAGTCAGCACTGAGACGCCATGACGGAGACCTAGGTGCCCTTCTATCATTGACTCGAAGCCATCCTTGCCATTAAGGAGAACTACATTAGTGATGAAGACAGCTGTCTCACACATGTATTTAAAATATTACTTTTGTTAAAATGCTTTTGTAAATGAATAAATTATATCTTGTTGAAGTTTAAATTCAAAGTGCTAAGACTATATGAACAACTCTGTATGTAAAAGAAAATGAAAATGAACTTTTTAATCGTGATGATTGGAGAATGCTTGTGAGGAGATCAGCTTAGCTGCCGTGGCGTATGATTAAATTAGGTAAGTTGAGCCATGAGAGGGAAAAGAATGAGGTAAACTCGAATCCCACTCTGAATATAGCATGGAAATATCGCCTGGAACTACTCCGATTTAGAGCCTCAATTCTACTCCCAGATCAAAAAGGACTTTTATTCATAATTCTTGAACAAACCCCATTCGTATTTTCCGTCTTTCATAAGCAGACGCAATAATTATTATTTTATACTTGGATATTCTCTCCATAATAATTTAACAATAATGATAACAGCTTTAGAAAAGTACCGTACGTATTCTAGGTCATATATTATGCAACTCTATATATGGCACACAGTGTAGAACATTAAATATAACTAAACACTGAAATATACTCTGAACTACAAATATGTACTTCAACCTTCATTTAAGAACATAAAAAACTGCAAAAAATGCCAATTAATAAATCATTAAATTCAATTTAATAAAATTAGAGTTCATCTATGTACTTATGATGCATATATAAGAAATTTACGAGGGCAAGGAAGGGGAGCAGGAGGGTAAAGAAAATGAAGAGGACAGTAAAGAAGAGTGTGAAGGAGTCAAAGTGTTTTTACTAAGTCCCCCAAGATTTAATTCTACTCATTTCTTCTTTTCTGTAAAGTGTTGTTTTCAGTGGGTCTCTTCAAAATAAGATTTACATTTTTATAAGTGTCTTTTAAAAAAAATATTCTGTGGATCATATGTAGAGGTAAGCCATTATACAATAATTCATTTATTTATAAAAGGGTCACTTAAAACTAACATAGAGATGTTGTGATTGGCCTCGAGACCAAGAAAATGCTACAATATTAAAACTTTTTCAATAATTTTAAGGACGATTTAGCAGTTTATTTTATTATTTACATGAGTAAATACAGTCTGCAGCAACAAATCATGTAGTCGTAAATAAACTTGTTTAGAGCTCGTACCCCTTATTTTAAACTTATTTAAGTTACATGAGCTAATTCTATGACACAATTAAAACAATTAAAAAAAAAAAATCCACAACATACTTATTACGATCAAGAGCAAGGGTGGAGGTTCAAAGAAAAGGATTTCCAACTTGCTCGACCCCTATGTCAACGTAGCAGAAATTGTAAAGATCGTTGGCTGCTTGGAGAGGATTGTCTTCAATGTAAAAAAGCTGGAAAAGGATGGCCTGAGCCTCGCACGAAGTTCTGACAGCGGTAGTCTCAACAAAATTCCATCTCCAGCCTTTTTGGACTCGGTGAAGGAGAAAATAGACAGGAGCTCCATGAAGACTATGAAAAAGATGACCAATTTATGAAATTTAAAAAAAATATATACCATTTAAAATTATATTTTTCATAAAAAATTATTTTCTGTAAATAGCTATGAATTTAAAAAAAAAAATCCAAATAATTGAATATTTGAAATACCATTTTTGATTTCCAAAATATTTAATATCTGAAATTTTTGGATTTTTTTTTTTCAAAAAAATCCAAAACCAAGCCCCCTTCAAATTATTATAAACCTGCATAAGACCCCTGAAGAGATTCTAGTTAAATGACTTTTGACCACCGGTTACCCCAGACCTGAATCCCCTAGACTATGGCGTGTTATTGAGAGGAAGGCTTGTGCGATCTCTCAACCCAATATGGAGTCCCTGAAGGCTGCTGTGGACAAGAAATTTGAAGACGTGAGCAAGGACTTTGTTTGGAAGACCTGTTTGGTCTTCTGTCCCAGGATAGAGGCCATGCTGATGGCCATTTTAAGAAATTATATAGCTATGTAATTACAATTCATAATAAACCAGTATAAATTTCAATTCTCTGCCTCTTTTTTTTCAAAAAACTGAACGAAATTTTACTAAGGAATCAATTACTGCAAGATTAGCTTCCGCAGACTTTATAACATTTCCCCCTTGATATACTTTTTAGGATACAATGATAAACAACGTCACTAACGAAAGTATCCCCATTTTTATTATTTATGCAATCAAGTCTCAAGATTCGATTCATATTTAACTTTATTTCCTGCAGTTATATTTATTGGAATAGTTTGAAAGTCAATCTTAAAATTACGTTCAATTTCACTTATTTTTTTTTAGAGGAAGGTCTGTTAAGCTAAATATTCTAAACCTATAATCTTTCGTGTAATTCTAGTGCAAAATTTACTTTGGCTTAATAGTTAATTTTACCAAAATTTCAAAATTAACTATTTTCTTTTTGTAAATGTAGTTAAATTAAACTCTTGAGATACCTAGAAACCAAACTAACTAATTTTAATCTGAATTCAAATTATGTAAGTACAATAAATTTAACAAAGTTAAAATAGAATTTGCTTATTGGTTCTTAATTTTTTTACCTCCATTATCCGATCTCAGAATCTCAGTTTAACAATTCCTACCCAAGGTTTTTTCTTGCAAAAAAAAAAAAAAAATTTTTGTAAGAAAAAAAACCCAATTTATTTTACTATATACTAAAGATGTAATTTTTGAGGAAGGGCTCTTAATTTGATGTCAAAATATTTTATCAATATATACAATAAAGTTTTTATCAATTGCCCCTCTAGTTTCTCACTGAGTGAGAATGGAATTTTTTACCCTTTTATCTATATTTATTATTTTTCACTTGATATATAAATTATTGATTATACTGTTGCATAAAATTTAGTATTAATTTGGTATTACGTAAAGGTACATTACACGTTTTACTTTTAACAAAATTTACCTTATAGTACACAGTACGCTCATTTCACCCCGGTTTATTGTAATGTTTTGGCCATTTAGTTAGGTATAAATGTTGGTTTGGTCCACCATTATGTTTGTCAATTCATTTATTCTACAAAATACTTTCAAAACTTCTATGGAAATTATATTTCTATTGATATTACTTAAGTATGATATTAAATTAAATTAGATATTACAGATGAAACAGTATGTTACTGCTTTATTTGAGCAGGTTAGTCCACCTCAAATCTCTTCTTTTTTTTTAGAAATAATCTTAATGTTTGCCTCAAGGGCTAAGATAAAATTGTAATCATTAATTTTTCTTGATGGAATTTTTTTGTCGACAATAAATTCCATATCTAAATTGGGGGGCGTCTGCAGGATTATCAATATATATTTTTTTGGAGGGGCTTTGTTTTATAAATCATCAGCACACCGCAGGATATTATGCAGTAGAAAACTATAATATACCAGGGGATATATTGACAAAAAATCCCTTCACACCCAGAATAACATCAGTGTCACAAAGAGTTTAAATAATTTATATTGTAAACTATTAAAATAAATAATATTTTGAACAAATATGTCTATATGTATATCAAAACATAAATATTGGATTAACGTATTATTTTCTACACAAATAAAATAATGATAAAGGGCGAAAGTTATTTTTTAATTTTTTGAAATGTGAAAAATGCCATGGCATTCAGTAGTAGCCAACAAAATATTTCAACATCCTTTTTTATAAATCATTATAAAATATTTGATATAGTTTGGAATCTTAGCTATCCCTACAAAAAAAAAACCAATGAAATTTGGTTACAAAATAAGTGTAGTTGTAAATGTTAAAATTATGCTACACCATTTTCCCATGGGTGTGAAAGGGATAAAAGAAAAAGTTTGATTATTACTTCTTTTTTTAGTTTTAAAAAAGAAAAACATTTACTACCTTTTAGCAACCACTTACTTTTACGTAGTTTCAAGTTGTATTTGGCCCAAATATATTGGCATTGCTCACTGCATAAACGATGAAATTTGTTAACAATCTATGATATTGTATTAATTCCGATTGAAAATTGGTTTTGTTTTCAAAATTGGAACTAGAAGATATTTTGGCCAATTTTTGGGTTAGGTAAACATAAATACAATTCTTACCAAAAAGAAAGAGAAGGAAAATGTCCCATTTTTAGTCCAATATTTCATAGACATATTTAAGTCAACTTGTGGCTTTATACTCAAACTTATTGTATGATTTTACATACCCTCGAATTTTAGTTATAATTTTCAACTTTGATTTTATTTAAAATACTTATATTGCTGCTGATAAGACCTTTAAAAAAAAATTTAAAAAATCCAACCGATTTCTAATTTTTTTTTATTCCGACGATTAATTTTGGCTACATTAAGTATAATTTGAATAATTTTTGATAGAATAAGAAGATTATTAGTTGAAAAAGACATACTTAACTCACTTTGAACTTTTAGAACAATCATTCTAGATTGTATTAATGGTTTTTTAACTTTAGTGGTACGAAATAAAAAAATTTTTACAGAAAATGATGGCACTTTAAAATGAATAGAATTACCTAATTATCCAACACATTTTATTTTATTGTCGTCTTATTTTTCTCTCAAATACCTATTTAGTAATTCCTAATCAAATTTAGACTTATGGAGTGAATTTTTGTGTATAAAAACAGATCTCTTTTTTTCTAATGGATTGATTTTATATCTCGAAAACCTTTCTATTATAACCTTCAATTGAACATTTTTTAAATTTAAATTTACCAGAATATATACCTACCACTTTAACTAACATCCATACATTCACTTATTGAACGTAAATTAAAGAGTTTATTAACAAATTTAATAAAGAGTTTCCTACCATATCTTCAAAAATACCTATTTTTTTATGGCTCTACATATATTTTTACATATTTGTAGTATAAAATAAACTAAAAACCAGAGAAAAATGAGATATGTAAGTGAAAAAAATTGAAAAAGATAACATTCCTATTATTTTCATATATTTAAATACCAAAAGCAATGAATTTTGTATGCACACTATTCAATTTGTACCTCTCCTTATCTTTTATTTAACCTCTCAAACTATGGTTTTATTTTTCAAATCCATGTTAATTTCAGGGGGTAATTATCTAAAAAAAAAAATATTTTCTTGTAAAATAACAACACCTGCGATAATATAAAATATATATGGTAATCTTGATTTCTGAGACACAGTATATCGGCGGTCGATAATTCTATTTTAAAAATGATTAATCATCATTAACTTTCTTCAAGAGGACATCATCACAAGTTCAAAGACCTGTGGATCTTAGATCACTGAATGTACCGATTTTCTGGGAAGGGTCTATGATTAAAACAAATCCATGGATCCCCTACGTTTATCCTTGTCAAATTTATGATGGTAATAGATTGAAATCGATCAAATTGTACCTTAAGCTTAAATAAACCGTTTCACTTTGGGCTAGTTCCATCTTACTCTAAAATTGTTATTTTCATTTCAGTCTATACCAACTGATTACAAAGGCGAACACTCATTTTTTTAATAGATGAATACAAATAAAAAAGGAATTTATCCTTGAGTGCAAAATCCAAATTTGATCTCAGTTTTTCTCTCAGTCATCTGAATACTAAAATATCTGGGATTCTAGTAATTTGAGACTGATATCATTCAGAGCCTATTTTTACCCTTACTGATTCTTTATTTTCTTTTGAACTCCTTATATTTCTATTTTTAGACTAAAAAATGATGAAAAAGGCAATTTTTCTTTAGACCCTTATAACTTATTCATAATATATATTTATGAGCAATATCATGGCTTATATTACAGAAAAATATTCTATCTATAATTTAAAAGATAAATAGATATTTATAAAATGTGTATCTCCAAATATTTTTGAATGAGTTTAATCCCAGATTTTTCAGCATTTAGATTACTGCGAGAAGAGAGATCAATTTTGAATTCTGCGCTCATAGATAAGTTCGACTATTGTGTTCAATTCATTTTTAGAAATCCATTTTTTGAAATTTTTGAATTTATTGAATTAAAAATCCTATTGTTGTAAATTTTTTTACAACAATAGAAAATCACGGAGCGCACCAAGTTGTAACCTTTTTATTTGTCCAAAAGCAGACACACTATTTAATATGGCTGATGTGTTCAACAGTTGTAGTGTACATGTGTATCAATATAATACAAAAATAAATTCGAGAATCGAATCAGAATGGAACTCGAAATTAGTAAATAACGGGTTCCCTTTTTCAAAGTGAATAATGCAATATTATTTAAGCAAAGGTTATCGGTTTGTCGACACCTAATAACTCCAAGCAATGCTTGGCACTCTTGCTAGTAACTTATGACTACAAGATATATCAATAGTGATAAAAACCCTGCGTATTTTTAAGCTCATCCGTTTTTTGGAAATTCCTAATCTTAAGAGTGAATTTTCTGTTCCTCAGCTGATGTCATTATTATTTAACTATTGATTAGTAAACTTCCTTTCCTAAATAGATTTAATTATATTCAAAACTTGATGAAACATTCGTGTGTCGAAAATTTGTTGCAGTATTACAATTTTAAGTACTTGTTGGACTCGAAATTGAAATTAACATCAATATTGGAGTAATTTGCCGATGTGCTTGCCTATTTCCTTCTGCCCCTTTGTCATAGTTGGTTGTAGCCGATCTAATGAAACGTCATGATGGCTAAGCTGTTCTCTTCCAAAACACTCAACAAATTGATAGGTTTTCTTTTTTTTCTAACATCCACAATGATTATAATCCCCATTATTTCTGAAGAGTTCTCCAAGGGAGAGGAAATCGATTAAATGTTACTGATCTTCTAAAAATCTTTGTTTTATTATGTTTGTTGAGTTGAGTCTGTATTCTTCAAAAGTTATACCCAAAATACATAGGACTTTCATCAATATACATGAACAAAATATTATCAAATTGAGATTGATCCTTATATAACAAGTGATGAAAGGATCATTGATTTTCAATACATATCAAATTATATATGCATGTATATATATATATAACGACAAGATGTGACAGGGAATTTCTTGAAAAAATTGTTATGCCAATGTGTTGTATCGATAACCTTAAGAATCATAAATATATATGTATCATCACCTTCCAAATGTGATAATATTTAGATAATGTTTGACATTAATGAATAAAAGTTACTTTGAAAAGAAGGGGATATTTTTAATGCATCATTTGCTATAGGGATCTTAGAGCACTAGTTTTGGAGGCATTCATTTAATTAGAAATTATGAGATTGTAGGAGCAGTCATAAAATATGAAAAATCCCACATATATAATGTTATTAGCAGGGCGTGTGATTTATTTTAATGAAGTTTGCTTAGACCCGAGAAACACAAATAAAACGATATGCTTTGTGTATGAAAGTTTGTTTTTATGAGAGGTTATATAAAGGAAGTTTTTTTTCAAGGATTAACTTTATTTTTAAATCAAATAAATACTGCTACTGAATTATTTAATTGGTATACAGGGTGTTCATCTCAAATATGGGCATCCTTGTTCCGGAAATTTTGCTAAGATGTAGCCGTCTTACGGCGACAGCTGTTCTAAATATAAATAAGATTGAGTTTAAGAGAGGAACGGCGCTGCTGAATGACTTTTGTTCACAACAACAAGGAAATTAAGCTGCCTTGGATCCAGAAAATCGTTAAAGAGTGGCTCTGTGTCTGGTAACAAGACTCAGCACCTTTTCATGTATCATACAAGTCTCTGATTGGGTTGAGTGAACAATAATAGTATTTATATACCTATATGACTTCATTGTGATGGAAATATGGCTCCCAGGAGTTCCAATCTTAATTTAATAGTTATTTTTGTCAATGGAAGTTGAATCGAAATCAAATCGAGCACTGCATCCCATGAAGGAGACAATGGCCAACATACCCAGGAATTACCTCGAAACCGCCTGCTCCTCTTATAGAACAAAGGCCAGTCCGTGATCAATGCTTAAGGTGGTTACTTGAAGATGGCAGCACTCTTTAAGAAAAGCTAGTCACTTCAATGTAACATCTACTGTCAGTTACTCTCCAAATTTTCTACACTTTTGGATGCTCAGTTGTTATGTAATAGTCCTTTTAGTGAGTTGATGTTAGTGTTTTTCTGAAAATGGACGAAATCGAGTATTTAATTTTGAGACAGTTTAACCTTTAAATAGATTCAAATAATAGAATATATATAAAGGCCTGTTGTGTTAAAATTTGTCATTCCAACTCTGAGAAATTGCCCAAAGACAAAAAAAATGTCTTGTGAACCATTATTTTGCAGAGACAAACGCCGATTACTATTTGGACGGATTACAGAGATGGGAAAAGTGATTAGAGTTACAAGGAGACTATGTTGTAAAATATAAATTTAGAAAAAATGGCTTAGATATTTTTTTTGGACGGAAACTTTTCAGACCATCCTCGTAAATTAACTTTACCCAAAAGTACTTCTTGATCCAATGACAAAGAAATTTATATTGCATATGCTTGAGTTTAGACCTACATAATTACAAAATAATATAAAATATGGACAAATTAATTTGGACACGGTTTCGATTATTATAAATTACAAAAATAAGTGATTATTGAGATTGAAAATCGAATCTACAATTAGTTTCTTGAAAAAAAAAAATGAGCTTAAAAGTCAACGGCCAAAAGATCTTAAGAAGGAGATGATTTTGATGAATACTTGACTCATCTTCATATGAAGAAGACATTTTTTTCCCATAAATGTGATATTTTCTTTTCAAAAAATGATAAGAAAGAATGGTTGTCATGGGGAAAAAATAGAAATTAGGGTAGGAATAATAATCATAACAATGTATCCTGGTCCTACAAGATATGCCATTTCCCATTCTAATGAAATCCTTTCAACATTTTGCCTATTCATCATTCCAAATACTGGAAAAATCATATTATTAAATTATTCATTTAAAAGATTTTAGAAGATATGGAGAGGAACCCTTTATAAGACTGACCTTTAAGCCTACATGGCGTTATTGCCATTAAAAAGTGTCTAGCGTTATTATGGTGAGTCTACTTCAAGTCTTTGAGATGTAGGGCAATTTGAAATGCTATTGAAATACTTCTACACATACTCAATAATATTAATTTTGCATTAAAAAAAAGAATGTAAAACAAGTTTTTCATGTACCAAATCTAAAGCATACGTCTGTTACCCCAAAACTTGTCCAACATATTCAAGCTCTTTATAGTTTTTTTGTATAATTGTTTTTTTTTTTTCATACTGTTTATTAGTAAATTAAAGAAATAAAAGATAAATTTTATGCGACATAAAATTATCTAAATACAAATCAAAATAGGGTAAATCCCAATTAAACTTTAAATACCTTAAAAAAACAATTGGAGGTCAAATTGTGTGTCAACAACCCTGGTCATTCATTTTACGTTAGTGTATATTACAGTTGTTTGGTAGAACAGTCACCACACTGTGATCTATTGAGAAACTTTCCTATTGACTAGATGATTTTTCTTGACAACTTGACAGGTTAATTTTATTTAGTTGTTTGACTTTCAATATTCCTTCTTCAAATGAATTTGTTTTATTTTGTTTGGTGAAGTTAAATAACGAGCTTAACTTGAGAAAATATTTTGTAATTTCATTTCGAAAAAAAGTTAACTTTAAATATAAAAACAAAGTCTATCATTAATTTGAAATCCATCTTCTTCTTTTTCAAGATTGCTTGAAGCTGAAATAATAAAAAAAAAATTTAATTTGATAGAAGTTTATTTTTTAAAGAGTTTTATTTAGTAGATATATTAATTTGATTTTCAATTTTCTTAAGAAACAGATCACTAGATATTTTTAAAATCATATGTACCCCATATACTCCAACAGATTAATCATTATTATGTTTGTCGTATACGCCCTTAATATAGGACTTAAAATCATTCAAGTCCTGCTAAGTTCAAGAGTAAACTTTGTCTAGTTTTGTCACATTTTATAAAATTAACCCTTCTTTAGTCGACCGTCCAATTTTACATATAATGAATTTTAGAGATGTATTTGCATACAAAGTTAAGAACATTTTTTTATTTTAAAACAATTTACGTTTAATACTTTTTAATGACATAATTAAATAATTGTTTCCAGTACTTTGTTGCATAACTCAATATCGATGATCAAATGCTGTACTACCTATATGTATATAAATGAGATGAGTGGTTTACAAACTACCATCCAAAATGCAAGAGTCTTGAAAACCATTTTCGATCAAATTTATCATGAAAATGCTCACAGAAATCATGGCCTGATTGAGTTAGAGACATGAAATTTCATTTTTTGTTCATGGTCCTCAGCCTCGTGGCGTCTGACGGCAGCAAGATGCCTACTTACTTCTTCAAGGCTAACGAAAAGTCAAAATGGAGTCTACTACTCGGTCTTCAGGTACCATGTCTTACCATGGTTCAAGAGCACGTTCCCTAGGGACAACTATGTGTTTACTCAAGACGGCGCCCAGGACACACATCTAAGAAGATGTAGCATTTTTGTAGGAGGATATGGCTGCGTTCTGGCTGGCAGACATCTTACATTCGTCTTCACCTAAAATGAACCCCCTTGACTTTACTATTTGGTGCATCTTGGAGGGCAAGACGAACAAGACTTCTCATTCAAATGTCGAAGGCCAGAAGGCCGCAATCATGGAAGGGTGCAAGAACTTGTCTTCAGACTTCATCTAGGCCATCTGTGCTTCTGTTTGTCCCAGTTTTGAAGGCATAATTCAGAATGGAGAGGAACATATAGACTACAAAGTGCAGAGAAATGTTAAATTACAAACTTTTGATTCAAAAGTTTCCTATAAAAATGGTACAAAATAAAAATTTGTAGAAGTGAAAACAGCCTATAAAATTTTCTAATTTTTGAGTTCTTACCCTGTACAATGATTAAATTTTCTATATATTGCCTTTTTAAGGGTTTATTTTAAAATATGGCAAATTTTCTTCAACCAGGGTATCAAAGATGCTCTTACGTCTTCAGTTATCAAATGTTAGGCTGATCGGCTTCCCAGTTTGCTAAGTTATCCTAAAGAGCTAAATTGTGATACATAATGCACGGCTTCAATTAATATTATATTTTAACGTTGAATGTATTTTTTTCAATTCTGTGAGAGTTTTCTGAACAAACTCTAAATATGAGTATCTTTCATGACTATAGAAAAAATATTATGTTCCATATTTATTCATTATTAGACATGTGTATGTTGTATGTCTAGATTTATATTTTCATTATTTATATCTTTCTGGGTCAAGAATGCCCATCAGTTTGATCATCCTCATAAAGGTAATTTGAAGTTACGTAATTTGATATGATCTTATAGTTTTGCATCAAACTTAGCTCGATATCAAGCCAAGTCAAAAGATATATTGTATGCCATCAAATCACTAATAAAGAAATCATTAACCCTTCGTTATTGAACCAAGGATATTATTCCCCCCAATATTGATAAAGAGCTTATTATTTCTTTGAATCTACAAATTATCGCCAATACTTTTCAGCTGTCTAAAAATTAACTAAGATTATATGCAATTTTTTCTTGGTTTGCCTTATTTATAATTTATTCGTATGTTTAGCAATTTTTAAATTTAAGTGTAGTGAATAAAAGGAACTGTTTCCCTTAAAAGTTGTTCCTTAGGAGGAGAAGGATCTCGACTAAATTGATCACAATTGCTTAAGTAAGTTCTCACGAAGAATTAACCAATAGTTTGAGTCTGTGCTCTATATTTATGTATGTTTATAATAAATGGATTTGATGACATAGAATTTTGTCTTCATGACACACATTACGTTGATCCTATAGTTATGCTCTAATGGTAGGTACAACAAAAAGTCTTAGTGCTTTATTTAATGAGATGTAATCTTCTCAGTTCCCCAATCGACTTCAAGCCTCTCCTCCCGGAATACTTGATAAATGACATACCCATAACCTATTTTTACACAATAAGACCTTCCATTTACTTTCATGATCCTCCAAAGGGATGAATTGTCCGAATATCTCGAATTAGTCGAGATCCCTCTCCTCCTAATCAAATAATATATTCCTCCTAATATAATTTACTTATCATTAAAAGGTTGACTTAATTAAATTTCAACTATCTACTGTCGCAGTCTCCAACTTTTGAGATAGAATGATAAAATATGACGTGGAGACAAACTTATACAATCTACCCATAGATTTTTTTCTATCAGTTTCGTCTCGTAATCTTTATTTCAAATACATTTCATGAAGTCATAGCTAAAGGAAATAAACTCTACCTCTGCCATTTATCAGACTTTTTAAGAAGTCCCAAATTTTCATAGCGCCCGTAAACGGAATCATTTTAACTAATATTATAAAAAACTTTAAGTATATTTCGGGCACCAAAATAATTTCCCATTATCCTTCATTTATGTCTGTTAAAAAAAAGTATTTATTGTTGAATGACTGTAATGATGACGTTTCCCAGCAAGGAGTGTTCAATTAGACGGGTATTTGTTTGTGAGATTCAGATGCATGCTTATAATTTAGTATTTGACGATACATCAAAACTTGGTACTTTATTTTCATATTTGATTATATGTTTATATATTTTTGGATAAAAAATACGTACATTTTGATATAACTTTAAAAGTATAATCACTTAACCTCGAGTGGCTATTATCTACAAAAGGGGATTTTATACAAACAAAATTCACTTCTCTGGGTACATGTTTCGATACACAAAGATACACATATATTATAAATAGAAAATAACACAATCTCTAAGATGCTTCTTTTTGATTCTATTGTTGGGGAACAACACATAAATCTTAGAGGATCAGTGATAAAGGACAATAACAACTATGAAAAAAACAGCCTCACGTTGTTCTTACTTTTTCCTTTTTTTTTTCAAAGAAAAGCAATAGTTCTTTCATTCTATATATAAAAACATTGTAAGATAGCCTCTCTCTAAAAGGTTCTTTGGTGGTCAAGAAAAAAGAAGAAGGGGGAATCGTGTCAAGAGTCAAGGGCCATTAACACATTCCATTCAATACTAATTTTATTGAATGTGTACAATTTTTATACTTACAATGGTCCCTTATTTGAAATTCCAATATATCTAATCACATATAAGACTGACATATTCTTGACCATTCTTAAAACTCCTTATATAAATAGTCTCAAAGTATAAGAACTCCAAAAATGATCATCTAGGTACTCAAAAGGGGTATTTCTTGCAATTTAAGTATACATATTTTAGTTTTTATATATACATTAGAGTATCTGCAGCATTTGAATTTTAAATCCGTAAAATTTAAGGATTTTACAATATATATTTCACAAAATTAAAATAGCAATTGACAAATCTTTTCCTTCATAGTAAAGTCAACCCCTCAAACCCACCACCTTTAACTTCAACCCAAACCTTTCAACTGGCCCTGAACCTGACACATGCTTTGATGAGAAACTCCTTGTCCATGAGAAGAGAAGCCTGTAAAGACTCATCTGTGTTATATGTACGTTTATTGGACTCTCTCTCTCCATGCAGACCTCACACAGTTGTCAATGGGGTTATCATTCAACAAGCCAGAAGTTCACATTTCCTATGGCAAAAATAAAAAAGTCTTAAAAGTTTGGTTTTTTCAAAAACAATCAAGTAATAATTATGTGTGATTTGAACAAAACAAATTAATATAAATTTTAGTATGATACCAAATCTTTTAATATCTTTTAAAGCTCTCCAGTAACATTATTTATGGAGATATTTGCCTTGTTGGGCGTGTGCTTGTCACGGAGACACAAAATAATGACACATAAATTTGGTAATTTTGTAAATGTTTATGATCAATCATTTTTTACATCTCTTAAAGAATGGTAAAAATTATTAAATGAAATTTGGCCTTTGGGCCTATTTGTCTGTTCCTCTACGTATCACAGCCATTGAGCGGCTGTTGATAACTACACAAATTTGGGAATACGTTTTTTTACTTAGATTATCAATAAAATGTGCAAATTTAGATGACCTTAACCTTGATGACCTTTTTGAGGAAAAACAAAAATATAACCTTGTTTTAGTTTAATAAATAAAAATGGTGTTAAAAAATATGGCAATTAAAATTTAGAAATAGCTAATTTTACAACAACGAAAAATGACCGTCAAGGTCATTTGAGGCCAAGAACAAGTACAAAGTTAAGAATAGAAAGATATATCTTTTAGTCAATAAGTAATATTGAAATGTAGCTTGCTTGAAAAATTACTTGGAAAAAAACTCTTTCCATTTTCATGCAGGCATCATCATGGAATTAATTATTGTTATTATTATTTTCAAATGTCTTTATTTTACAATATATTATATACAAAAATGCATCATTATAAATTAGGAAATTACATTTGATAAAAATATAAATAAACAATGGAATTAGTTATTGTGACTGCTTTCCAAGAGTAGAACAAGGAAAAAGGAGAAAATTGTATTAGTTGAAACCAAAAAATATGATTTATAATTTTAAATGAAGTATTTTGAGTACTTTGAATATTATTAGAACGAACGATATAGCTATAGTGTAAAATTACTTGGGAATGTTTAACAATTGATAAAAAGGTGGCAGGTGTATTCAAACAACAATACTATAAAACCCTAGTACTTTTTTTATTTGTATACCCTATTCACAGTGGTGTATAAAATAAGTTCTGAAAGGGGTAGCAGCTTTTTTTTATTTGGCAATTTGAATATTTTGCCATCATAAACATTTAATTTTTGAATACTGCACATCTAAGCATAAATTAATAACCAGTGTCGTGTGCTCATGAAAGAATGAAAGTAACAATGAGGGCTTACTCGCAGGTTAATGGTGACTCGGAGTAGAATGGAGCATCCATATTTACCTAAGTATATATCGACTAGTATATGTCATTCCTTTATACAGAGTAGGATTTCATCACAGCTGTTCTAATTTGAATGTTTTAACAGCTGAGTTGCTATCCTCTCAAATATTCTCCAAATCCTGAGGATTACCACAGTGTTTTGCAGTTTCTGTTACATTTACATTCAGACAGGTAATAATAATTTATACAAATATAGCCATATGTCTTTTAATGCTTGTGTGAAAGTGTAATAATTTATTAATTACAATACGGTTCTGAACGTTGATTGGTGCAACTCAATTGAGCTTCTGATAAACAAAGTAACAGGAGAAAAAGAGCTGCACGGCACAAATCCCCAAGAAAAAATCTCCTGCTGACAAATTCCCGTCAAGTTTTTATCTGTTAAACTTAAAAATTAGTTTCCTGTGATCCTATTTATGGACAATTTCACGGAAAAAAAAGAAGCCCCAACTAATAACATTTAAATTTTAGTCATTGTTTCATACTATTTTTATAAGAAGAAAGAAATAACCTAGTCTAAGGATTTGCATTTTTGTTAAAAGTTCATTTTAACAAATAAATATTATTATATTTGTCTGCACAAAAACATTTTGTGCATTGGTTATTTTTCTGTTCCTCATATAAGTGGGTCAAGAACAGGGATAGCTAAAAATATGTACGTTATACTTGGACCTTTAATAAGGATAAATAAATAAAAAGAGCCAACATGGTCGTTGGATTATTCTATGCGCGTAAATGTGTGTACACATAATTATAAAATTATAATTGCAGAATTATACCTTGGGTGGGCTTGGTTTTTGGATATTTTTTTATGAAAATCCAAAAATATTAATTTTTGGAAATTACATTTGCAAAAGTAATATTTTTTTAAAAATATTAAACATTAATTTAAAAAAAAAATGTAAAATATTAAATTTTTAAGAACAAAATTTCAAAAATTCATTTCCATTTATTAAATTTTTGAAAAAAATTTCAATTATTAAATTTTTTGACAAAAAAAATAACAATTATTCACAAAAAAATAACTTCATAAATTAAATTTCATATATTACATTTTTAGGAAAAAAAATTCAAAAATCTACAGCTATTCACAAAAAAATTTCTATTTACAAACTTTCTTCTAAACAGCAAAAATTCCTTAATTTGGGGAGTTTTACAGACCGTCCCGCTCACCCCTGCAGAAGCCCCTGATATGTGTCTATGTATATCAAAATACATAATACGCATTACATCTTCGTTTCTCTCTACTAAGAGTCACATTTCTTTATAAATGACGGATTTAGTCAAAGATTTATGAAAGGATATGTTCAATACTTTACAGAAATATTTACTGAAAACAAAATATAATTTGCTTTTAATTTGAGTCTTATCCATTTCTTCTTTTTCACATAAACTCAGAGTGTATTTTATATACAGGGTGTAACAAGTCATCAAGGCCACTTATGGCCATTTTATATAACCTTTCTATTTACTTCTTTTCAAAATGTATTTGTAAACTTTATCCATCGGATAAATAAAATTTATCAGATTTCAAATTTGAAGCAAAATAAAACACAGCAACAACCCTCCCTGTATATAACTCTATATTTATTTCATTTCTATATTACAGTTATGTTTAGTCACGCTCAAAACTTTACTCCAACAAAGAAGAAGTAACTAAAAATGACTTTGGCATGTTAAGTTGAAGTTAAAAATATATAGAATTTGAGTAGGAAATAAAGAAAAAAGAAAAACTTTTTTTAATAAAAAATAACAATTTTATATAAAAGGGACATTAAATTTCCTAATATAAAGGGTATAAGTAATTTCAAATGCTATGTGAAATCTTTAAATGGATTTTCATCAAAAAAAGGGATCCCTGCATAATTTAACAAGTTGGTTTTATATGATAGTTATTGTTCCCCTGAGAATTGTGAATATGTAGATACATGTATATTTGTACACAGATCTTTTGCCAAAATCCACTTTGCATAAAAAATTGACAATTTTTTAATTTTTTTTTGAAAAATCTACTGCTCTTCACCAAAAATTAAATTTTTGGAAAAAAAAAAAAAGATTTAAATATATAATTTTTGAATTTTTTTTTCAAAAATCCACAGGTATTCAATATAAATTTCAAATATAAAATCTTTTTGAAAAATAAAACATTTTAAAAATTGACTATTTTGTAAAAAATTTCAAATATTAAATTTTTTTTTAAATTTTGAATTTTAAATAATTATTATTTGTAAAAATTTTCAAATATTAAATTTTTTTAATAATTAAAATTTTTAAATATTGATTATTTTGTAAAAAATTTCAAATATTAAATTGAAACATTCCCTAAATTATCTGGTAGTTAGACTGTCTTACCAACGGCAATTTATCTATTTATTATGGTATGAAAAATGGATGGAAGAATAAATCCCTTAGATAAACTGAATGTTTACCTGTTGTCCATAAACTATTTTAACGAAGAAATTTGCTTATTTTAATTTGACAGTAATATCTAGCTTACAAATCTTTAAACAAGAAGATAATCCCAAGGAGGAAGTGCGAATATCTCTATAAATGTTGCTATTTTACTTATATTGCTTATTTGCTTGGCAAAGTATGCAGTTACATTGAGATGAAATATATATTTAAAAAAACCTAAAATCTGCAATGTATCTCTTATAGATAGACTCACATATGATCATTGTCATCTTATTTCTCGACAATTTTTTAAATGAATTTCATAAAATTAAAATTCTTCATAATATTTTATTCGAAACTGTAATAAAATATTGTAAGGAAATATTCTATTAAAAGCTTAGTTATACATTTGTATTTGTAAATTAATTATACAGTATACATAAATATAATGAGCGATGAACATAAAAATTCTATTCTTGTCCTTTCGGAAACGGAGTATAATTTCAAAATAACTAATTACTTCGCATAATTAAAAAATATATATATTTATTATTTTTATGAAATAACCATACGACTCAAGTCACAGGAGGTAATTGACAGTTGCCAACAAAATACCTTGGGTATTTTTGTATTAGCAAGGTAAGCCCGTGATAAACTGACAGCATTAAGGATGAACAAAGACTTTAATGAAAAAAATTATTCACATATTTGATGATGATTCATGCTGAAAAACTATGTAATTATGATTCCCATACAATTCCCACTCCAATGTTAAAGGATAAAATATTTAAAATATAATCTGCAATAATTAAGCTTTAATTAATTATTAATAATTAATTGATCCATTTAATTATCTTCTTTAAACACTTTTGTTTTTTCTTTTTCTAATTTTTTATTAACTAGACGGTTATTATAATTGTGGTTTTAACGATTCGAACCATATCTTAAAGTATACTCATAATGAAATAAATTGCATGTTCAGCAAATTAGTCATTTTGCAAAATATCTGTTCGGCAAAGTGTCCTTGAACCATATATTAGGCCGGCTAAAAAGCTTGTAGGCTGCGTCTAGAATAAAATCATATTATCTTTAGTTAATATCAACTTTCCAACGATTCGTGTAAAAAAAAAAACAGCTCATGGACAATAAGTTTGTAAGATATGTAATTTTGAGTGAAGCAATTTTACTATTGTAAAGAAATGGACAAAAAATTGTGTTAAGAGTGAAAAATATACTGTCTCATTGATGTTTTCTATACATTATTCGGACTCTACACCAGCAAAATCAAACGGAGAAGAATGTTTTGTTAAATCATAATTGTGTGAAATGAGCATTGAGTACGATGAATGCAGAAAAGGCAGTTACCGACAAAAAATCAGAAATGTGCACAAAATGATTTTGTGAATTGATCGATAAAGTTGTGACTCTACAGATATCATAGGAAAGTTTTGACCATTAATTTATGGACATATCAATGATGTAAAGCAGGCACGACGCAAGTTCACAATCATTCAAATATAAAAAACGTATTCATGATTCGGAGAATTTTTTAGTAAAATGCAATCTTAATAAATACAATTTTGACGATATTATGGATAAAATGTGGCTCCATCACTACACTCCATAGTCTAATCGACAGCTATCTGAGCGGACTGTACGCGATGAACCAATTCCAAAGTATGAAAAGACGCAACAGTCAGATGGCAGGGTTATTGCATCAGTTTTTTGGGATGCACATGATATAAGGTTGTCTGATTAGCTTTAAAATTGCCAAACTATCAGCAGCAGTTATTAACCAGCATTGTTAGGGTGTTTGAAGGATGAAATCACAAAAAAAGGGCCCTATTTGATGAAAAAAAGTGCTGTTTCATCAAGAAAATGTCTTGTCACTGAAAACGCTTTAAAAATTGCTTAGTTTATATTATGACTGTATTCTCCAGATCTGACGCACAGTGACTTTTTCCTGTTCATAGACCTCAAAAATGAAATTAAGAGATTATTGTCGAAATTCAAGCCCATTTTGAGACTAAAGATTTGTGGTACTATAAAAAGGAGAATAGCCAGATAAACGAATTAGCCATTAACCTCATCAAATGTAATGCACTTATTGTTTTTAAACTTTCAGTGAACATCAATTTTTAAAATTTTATTCAATAAAAAATACATTTATTTATTAATACTACTAAATGCGACAACCTTGAATTTTAGTCAATATATTGGCACAAAAAAATAAGGTTTTTTGTTATACAATCTTTGCATTCTAAGCTATTACATATCCATAACTCTTAGGGAGAGTTGTATCATTTATTAAATAACACTGCATTTAATAATAATCCTCTCATATTTGACATTACATATGTGCTATGTCAATAGAAAAACCCTTTATAAATGTATACAACTTAATATTTCATGAAAATATCTCCATCAATAATGCACTTTATATTAAAATTTCTGGGATGAGCTAAAAAACCAGATAATTTAGCCTTCATTGTTAAAATTGAGTTCACGGCAAAATAGTATTATATTCATTTTCAATTCATACCCATAAGAAATGTTTGTATTAACAATACCTCATCATTTCGACAAGTAGAATTACTGAGATTTGAAGATCTTAATGTGTATTAATACATGCATGTATAGGCAAACAAAACATGCCATATATGAGGGAGTGGCTTTTATTAATTAGGTAATCGAAACAAGATTTTCCATTACAAAAAAAATTTTTTAATTATTATTTAATTCTTAAATGTTTAATTATATAGAAATAACTGGTGTCTATGTCCATGAAAGATAATGAGTAACAATGAGGGGTTTCCTGCGAGCTATAAGTATAGTCCTTTGTCAGACTCGGAGAAGAATTGAAGATCGACATCTAAGTAATTCCTGCCAATATCATTGCTAGATACAGAGAGATGATTGGCTGTATTTCTTTCTTCTCACGGGTGCTGGCAGTTAATCTAATAAAAGGTCATGACAGGTCAGCTATTATCATCCTAAATACTTTCAAATTGTCAGGGTACCAACTTTAATTTTCTGTCTCTTTTATCTTTAAATACCATAGAGTTTACACACACCTCATGATCTCATTTGGCCCTTTACGAGAGAGAGTTGTGTATAACACATTAAGAACATAATTTTAGCAACCTTCCTTTACTATACAATGGTCTGCAAAACAGGGAGGGGGGCCGTGGCTACCCACTTTTAGAGAACTTACATTTGTCATAGAATGTCTATATTATGATTTTCAATAAGAAAAGGGACAATTGGCCCAAATAGTGTCGGTTTTAGGGGAAGAGGAAAAATATTTTGAATAAGTAAAATTTATAATTAAATTTCAATTCTTGTTTATTATGTTAATTTTTTTTTAAAGAAATCAAGTTGATTTTGATATTCCTATATTTTTAAATTGACTTTTATTTTATATTTTTATTATTACAGAAAATCCGTATCTTATATAAAATTTTGTGTTCCTTATATATACAAAAAATTGATTTAACCCATTAAAAAACACATTTTATGAATTTATAAAAAAGTCTCCCGGAAAAACTATTTTATTAATATAAATACAAAAATTATAGTGGAAGAACATTAATGTAATTTACTTTAGTTTTTGGAATGGACCTCATATTATGATCATTTTTCCAGAGGTAACCTGTAATATTATTAATAATTTAGGCGTAGTAGCATTTCTTCTCCTACCATCCCCCCTCCATCTTATCTCTTTTTATTCTCTCAATGTAGTTGAACCATATGTACTTATTTATTCATTTATATGATTCTGAAGTACCACTTATGGGTGTAGGACCACCCTTACAAGTGCTGCTTCTCCCCCTTTCCTCTTGAAAGGAAAACTAACTAAAGAGAAGATCATTCCTAAAAGTTTTAAATTAACTTTCCAATCATCAAAATGGTATTTGATTCATTTTTTTTTATTTTACATATAAGTTAAAAGCAATGCTAATCATCAGTTTATTTCATATAGATCAAAGTTCTTCCATTTGTGTGGATGGGTTTAATGCTCCCTTTCCTTTTATTTGTATGATGTTGTTCTTGCTTTTGTAAAAGACAAACATCAAGAAAATCTAATAATGTCTTGAGGGAGGAAAAATTCGGTTGTCATATGTTTTGATCATTCTGCCTTTATGTATATTTGTTAGAGATGAACAAAAAAATAAGTTTGGAGTCTGACGTATAAAAATGTACATAAATACGATGAGCCAGAAAAGTTTTATATATATTTCAGAAAAAAAATGCTGTATAAAAGGACATATTTGAGGTCTAAAAAGTTGTCGTAATACAAAAACTTTTTAATGTAATTCACACTCATTTAATGGTGTGATTTTCATATTACTTTTTTTTGCAATAAATGAAGAGATTAAATTATATGAATGGTAATTTTTATAGTTTTAGAAATATCGTAAATATTAAATTTGCGGCTCACGGGACATGATAAGTCTATACTCGGCAGTATTTATGCCACAATATCTGGGATGTCCGCAAGGGTGGGCTTGAGGGGTTTTCGCCACTCCCAAATTAAAGATGTTTACTATAAATTTTTTTCGTCATTTGGTCAGAATTAAGCAGAAGAGCCAAAAATTTGTAATATAAGTTTTGAAATGTTTTCCAAAATATTTCCTATTCTGTGAATAGTAAAGATCTTTGAAAGTTTTTGTAATAACTATGAATTTTTGATTTGTTTTCGGAAAAATTTGAAATTTAACTTTGGGATTTTTTTTTCCAGAAAAATTTATTTATTAAGAATAACTAGGAATTTTTGAAATTTTTTTCGAAAAAATTTAACTTAAATTATTTTTTTTTCTAAAAAAGCTAATTATTTGTAAATTGCTATGGATTTTATAAATTTTTGGATATAAATAAATTAATTCCAAAAACAAGGCCGCGCTTCCCATTATATATATATAATCCTGCGGACGCCCCTGAATATACTTACCATTGTAAAAAAATATATATATTGGTACCTTTTTGTTTATGTGGCACGGTTTGGAATCCAGTATTTACAAAACTGTACATAAATTACGTAACTCAATGTGCAATGCACTTGGGATAAATTATTATTTTGAACTCCATCTGCGAAGGATCAATTGCCGGTCCCTCATCGAAAAGGAAATATACATTATGTAAAGTCTTGTCTCAGTCCTTATTTATTGGGTCCAGTCCATTCTTAGGACCTGCCCTTAAGACTATAGGTCCTTCGAACTGTATGTACTAGTACCGTTAAAAAAAAAATTACATACGTCATCAACACATTTACAAGTTTAACGACTGTTATGCAGGACTTAAATTATCCCGGGCCGAGACTGAACTGGACGGGACTGCAGTTTTCAGTCCTAAATAAGATCTGACATATACTAAGTAAGTATATGGACTTTAAAGACAGTTCTTATGTCACATGAAGAAAAAGTAATACTAGAATGTTCACTTATACAAATCAGCTGAATTCCAACTGAAGGTTTTAAGGAATATTTAAAAAAAAATACTTTATTTCTTGTAAGTTCTTTTGTTACTTTATTATTACTTAATTGAGGGTTTCAACTATTTTTTTCTTTCACAAAATTTTTTTGAAATATTTTTGAGAAACAAAAAATGAAAAGTTCAGTATATGGCACTCAACTGGTTCATTTCTAAATTTTTGTGAAAAAGTTTAATTCTGATAGATTTAAACAATTTAATAGTTGAAAAAATTCAGGTTCGCCCAATAGACAAAGTCTAAAAATTTAAGGACTTTTGATAAAGGACTAAGAAAGAACTTACAGACATTATCCCCCATTATGAAATTATATTATATATGGAAGTTATTTTTTTTAATAAATGTGTTTTATTCTGATCTTAAAATAATAATACATTTTGAAAATATAAATAAGTATAGATATATAGAAATAAAATTATATGTGGAAGTTCTGTAAGGAATAATCTATTGTATCAGTTCAAAAAAATAATCTTTTGCCTGTAACATTACTTTATTTCTATTGTTCTTCGGTCATTTTTATCTTTATTTTGAATTTTTATATTTGTGTTATTGCTTTTGAGCTGAAAATTTTTACATTTCGATGACCTTTTTTCAAACAAGAATTGTAGTACTGTGCTTAGCTTATTTGCTTTGGAATAAATATAGATGCTTATACTTGTTGGGAATAAAGTTACAGCAGCAGGCGGAATATAAAATATTTATTAATTTTAACTTTTGGTCCAAGTCCAGGCTTAAGTTTCATTTTACTTAAGCAGGACTTGAGTTCGAGTCTCTGTTTCTGATTTAGTGGTCATTATCAATATTCACATTCAATAGCTACGTAAAAATATATATTGTGCTAAAATAATAACAATAAATTGAAATAAAGGAGGAGGGTATTTATGAGTCTTATGCATCTAATCTTGACATTCCGTTAACTTTATTGGGCTTTGCTAACTTTCCTTATAATGAAACACCAAAAAATGCCCAAAAATGATGCAATTTTTCTCAACCATGGAATTATTAGCGAATAATTATTGAGAATTGTTCTGAACAAGAGCTAAATCTAAGGTTCTGCAAACAGTACCTCCTTCTTCAAAAGGTAATAAAAAAAGTTTTATAAATCAGAAAAGTTTTATTTTTGTTGCATATTGATGGCACACATTTAAAGTTTTCTTTAACGTAGTTTAAAAAATAATTTGATACTTTAATCAAACACTAAAAGCAGTTGGGTGCCTCGAGGACCACCGTCTGCCCCATCATCATGTTCGAAACGTTGCAGAGGATAAAGGGTTGTAGGCTAGAAAGGCCACTTATGACAACAGTAATGAAAAAGACCCATCTCCTCTGTTGTAAGACTCTTTTAAATGAGTCTTTTGAACTTTTTCTGATACTTTTGCCCCCCTATATAGGCCTGATTTCCAATCCCTCGACTACACCTTTTGGGTACCTGTCAAGTGGAAGGCCTGAAGTGCCCGTGTTTCAAACATCGAGGTCCTCAAATCTACGGTCAGTTAGCCATAATTGTCCTAAGGGCTCCAATATAAATGATTAAGAAAGCTCAGACACATCTCTTTATGATATTAATTTTGTTGAATTTCACTTGTTAATTAATAAATTATATATTGTTGAAGTTCAAAATTGAAAGTGATCAGATTTTAATGTACCACTTGGTATACAGGTAAACCAATCAACACCACCAACACTAATATATGGGACTAGAGAAGTATAAAAATCAATAAAAGAAAAATGCAATGAAGATATTAATAAGATAAATACCTTCGGTATTAAGACTAAACAGATATTCATGCTCTAAATAAACAGACATAATCAACATCTACCATTTGCAAAAAAAAAAAGTAAAAACCAAGAAAAAAATAACAAACACACATTATTTAATTAATAAATAAATTAAAGTCAAAGCAAGAGAGAAAATAAACAGGCGGATTTGCAAAATGTTTTTCCCTAATGTAATTAAGAGTATAACAGAGGAGTTAGTAGCAACAATTGTTTATTTTTGCTTTTTTTAAATATTTCCCTGTTCTCTGATTTGATAATGTAGAATAACTAGCAATGCAATTTTTTTATGCTTTTGTCTGACCAAATAGTATGAAATAAATACATATATTTGCTATTACTCAAGTCCTTTTTTGCACATATTTATTCAAATGGAGAATGACTCAATCCTTTGGTATTTACCTTTGCATCATTCTCGTCATCTGAGACATGACTTAACTTTATTACGTTTAGAAATATACAGTGTGTAGGTCCAAATTGGAAACTCTAATTCCTATAAACTTTCAAATGCGTATTCTCATAAACTACAAAAGTGAGGTCAATAATTATTTGTGTTAGAGGTTCATTGTTGATACAAAATTTATTTGTCAAAATTCCTCCCTCTCTCTTCAGTCTACAATTTTTCTACAATGCTTCTTAATGCCATGCCATGAAATTATGAAATATTCGGATATATTGGTCCACTTTCTCTCAACTCTAGTTTCTGAGATCTTCAAAAATTTTTTTTGAGGTGTCGTATAAGCCTTACTCTCAACTTCATCCAAACACAGCATAGTTGAGAGTTAAAAAATCAGGTGGAGAAGGAGGCCATGTTGAATACAAGTTATACCTAAATATACAGGGTGGAAACTCAAAACTTACACATTTCTATAATATTCATTATAGAAGTTTTGTGCTAGGAAATTGTAACTACCTATAATTGTATAGTTAGCTATGTATCTCAAGCACCTACTTCTCTTTGAATTTTTTAAATGGGACGAGAAATGTCATCGCAGTGAGATTCCAGGCTTAGGCTATCACCTCTTCTTCGTGAACATGATTAATGCAGAGGACCTCAAGGACGCCCCTGATCTGGTTCTGGAGGTTTACAGGCTCAAGGTAGCCAAGTATATGAACGTTTTCAAGGCAAACCTACTCCCCAGGGTCCTTGCAAATTTCCTTGATTGCAACCTTAATTTCCAGCAAAGCTGGGCCCTGCTCAAACTGCAAAAATTACTCAGACCTTCTTAGTTAACAACATCGCTTTCTGGGTAAAGAGAAGGTGGCCACCCTTCAGTCCGGATGCCAAACCCCTCAAGATATCTTTCTAGCTGCTCATCGAAATGAGGCCTGTAGCATCCGTCACTCGAACATTGAAGCCATGAACGTCTCCGTGGAAGAGGATAGAGCTTCAATGGACCCGAACTTTATTTTTAATAATTCCAACTCATTTCGCACCAGGTTTTCCGCCATCTGTGAGGCCAATGGTGGCGAAATATAAAACAATCAATTTGACATTGGCTATGTATCAGAAAAAGATTAAAAATAATTTTTGTTAAATGTATAATTAAAGAATGAAAGGCTATTTTTTTCCTTACAAGTGTATAAGTTTCAAGTTTCCACCCGGCAGTATTTAAACATATTACAACTTGCTTTTTTGTTATTTTTTGGTGATTCTATAAAATTCATATTTGTCGTAACTTAGTCAACCTACTGCAAGCTTCATGCCCCCTCCCCCCTCCTCTTTATATTCCTAAACTGGTACAATCCTCCCTGCCTACGAGCACTGGCTCGTATTCAAATGGAATTGGTACTAAACTAATAAAAAATATAACTTCTAAATATATTAAAACAATACCAGACCAATGTTGCTATGATTTCTTACAGTTTGGCGTGTCTATGCCAAACCAACTTTCGATAATTGCAGCAAAAACAAAAAGTATCCAACTTTCCCCACTATACAATTTTTTTTTTTTTTTTCATTTGTTAAAAAATATAATTTCCGTCAAATGATTTCCTTTCAAGTTATTGATGTAAAATTTCCACAATTACCTGAATATTAAGAATATCTAATTTCCTCCCCAATACATATCTAAATATATTTATTTACTTTCATCAAATAGAGTAGGGACTTCCATGTACCTTCGTCAAATATATAACTACCATTCATATTCATAGTAAGTAAACCCATATGGATTGGTATTAGACTGTCCCCTTTTTGGGATAATATTATCATTTCTGATTTTGGAGTGAGAAATATAAGCATTTCCTATATAGTTGTCAAAAATATGATCTAAACATTGAGGTGGAGGACATAACATGCCTTGTTCTCCACGAAGCCCCATATACAAAATCCCAGTTTTCAACAGAGTAACTGATAATGTTTCTGACATTATGGGCATTGAGAACATCTGCAATCTGTTGCCTGTTAGCCTAAATTGTCGTTGTTAGTTGGCATATTGATATTAATATTACAGCGTCTAATAGCAAATAAATTTTGCAGTTTCTTTTTTATAACCCAACATCGATGGGTAGTAATAACGGACCTCCAAACAGCGTGGTACGATTTGCTTGTGTTCAAAAAGATTTCAAGATTTCCAATTTTTTTAAAGTTTCTGTTTGGATTGATATACAAATATTAACCGAAAACGGAACAGCTTAATATCTATGTAATATTTATTAAGCTATACAATCAATTTTTTGTAATAAGTGTGTCGAGTTGAGTCTCTTCCCTCCCCTCCCCCCCACTCAACTTCTATTCTTATATATTTACAAATATGAAGAAAAGAATTACCTTATAGATTTTAGTTTATATACATATATTAGAAATTGACAAATTGTTTATTTGAATAAGAAATGAGAAAAAAGAAAAAAGAAAGGCATGTCTTGTTTGATGAAGCAATTATAGTAGACCCCCCCTTAAAAAAATATGTTCATCAATTCTTGGCATGGATGGATAAAGATATTCAAATTTCTATATCGTTCCTTTTGTGTTTGTTTGTATGTTGCGTCTAATGGGACTCACTCTTGGTAAAGATAAATGAATCATTAAATAATATTGATTAATGTAGTGGTTCTCAAACTCTGGAGCATGACACTTACAAGGGGTCGCGGGACAACGCCAGTACGGGAGGTAACCTATTTTTCTTAGTCCAATTCTGAGTATAATAGAAGGTCGATATAGGAATAATTCCTCCATATTTTCTTGCTAGATATGGAGTGGGATTTGTGTAAATTCCATTCCACTCCTAGCTTGTCTTGTCTCTTTTCTTATTTAAGAAGGAAGATTGCGCCCCGGCCAATTCAGTCTTGGTCCATTCCAGTTCTATCCTGCATATCTGTCTTAAAAACTTACAGTCTGTCCTTGATTACATTACTCAACTTTATTTCTTCTGTGTATGATCAGTACTGATTGTACTGACAGTCTTAAGGGCCAGTCCAAAACCTGGACTGGATTGGATCGAATAAATAAGGAACGACACAGCGCTAATGGTAGTATCTATCCCTACAACTTTGAAGTCCCAACAAATGGCAGTACCAAGGGGGGGGGAGGGGGTGAAGTAATTTTTCCAGAAGATCTTTATTTAAAAATATGTTAATTTTAAATTTATTTGGTAAAAAAATTATATAACTCCATTTAAAAACTTGTTAATTTCCCATAATTGTTTATTAAAAGTTCCAAAAAAAATATGTTAATTTATTAATGAAAGAATCTAGAAACTTGTAGTATTTCTTAATTCAAAGCCCTCCAAAAATTGCGTTACATGCTTATATTAGTTTGTAAACAAAGCGACAGAGAGGGACGCCGTCTTGCGACAAAAAAAAATACAACTCTCTGAATTATAAAATTATTAAGTGAATACTTTTATTTTACAATGCACACAACATAAAAAAACTTCTAAGTTTTTTTTAATAAATTCGTTTTAAAAATACGCAAAAATGTCACAAAATTTACAAAAAGTATCGCTTCTTTGAATAAATAATTGTTCTTAGTGATTAAAATCTGGTTTATTTTTGACTGTTTTTTTTTTTTCTTTTTGGAATTGGTAATCTGAAGAATGAATTTTCTTTTCTTTAGCTGTTATCATTATTATTTAACTTCTGGCTGGTAAACTACCTTTTCCACTACAATCAATTATTTTCAAAACCTGATTGAACATTCATGTTTCTCATCAAAGACGAAGAGAGAGTAACCTTGAGGATTTGTAATGAAGTTATCGGAGTAAGTCTTTGTTATATTCAGAGTAGAATTGAAGATCAACATAAAAGTTAATCTGTCGAATTATCATGTTTATTTTCTTCCCCCTTCCTTCATTCCTCGTTACAGCTGATAAAACTGAGCTATTGAAAGTTTCATCACTAATTACAATTGACCCTAGATTGCTGATAAATACCGGAAAAAGACTAAGTTACAATAAAAATCAATAATTTATTTTTTAACTCACAAAATTTTTGATGTGTTCAAATAAATTTTGTATTTACTGTAAAAATTATAGACTTCGACATAATGTGTATATATTTCATTAGAAAGGAAAAAAATATTAAAGTCAAGGCCATTGGATAAATGACGTTTATATTTCCTTCCTCGCTGTTACAATTTGAAAAAAGAAATTGGTCAAAAAATATACCAGATAAAAACTTGAGAAATGCTGAAATAATTTGTCATGTCTCTGTCAAATTTATTCACGTACTGCTCTACAATTTTAAATAAGCAGCTTCTCTGCATTGGGTCAGTTATGATTCGAGACGCAAAGTTATTCATCAGTTTCACATCTCTTAAAGTCACAGAATTAGTTACTTTTACTGACATTACTAATGTATGTGCTTTCTTGTAGCTTTCAGATGTCACCAAGAGTAGTGAACTAATTACATTTCACTCCCAAGGCATCAAATATAACGTGAGACTCTTGTCCTAACAGGACTGTGAGAACCGTAGCTGTGTGGATGACAGGAAACTCTGGACTGCCTTTAGAGTAACTCTTAGGCTTCTCTATTTCTCATAGCATGACTTTTAGCTTCTCCTTTGAAAACTTGCTGTTATTTTTACTGAATAAGATAACAGGCACTAGTTCTTTGGTCAGATAGAAACAGTATAAACAAATTAAATCTTATAACACATTCTTATTTAATTGTCTTTGAATATCTGGGTCACAATAAACAACTAAAGAAATTAATGCATTGTTGGTGTAGAAAGGACGATGGTTATTTATTAAATTAGTGCAAAATTATTCCATGAGAATCTATATTTCAAAATGTAATAATAAACTTGTGAAAATATATAATTTTTTTCAAAATTCATTAAAAAAAAGTGTATGGAATAATGGATATTATTTTAGAGTTTTAACTCATAACAAAAAGAGATAATAACATGACAACTAAACATGAATCCAATATGCAACGTACATATAATACATAGAGTTGTAAGTTTTAAGCAGTTTCGGTATGTGAAAAAAATAAATCGTAATCCAGGGTATTTTAACATGGAGAGGAAATGAACATAGCTGGCATGACGTTTCATTATATCAATTGCAAACAGCTATGAGAGGAATGGAATAAACACCAATCCCACTTCGGATTGAGCAAAGACATTGGTAGGAATTACTCGAACAATAATTTATACCCACTCATAAATTTCCAACAATTCATGAATGTTAATGGGCGTACCATCTATTGAGTACTTTTTGCTGAAATAAATGTAAAACTGATACAACTTTGGACAATAAAAAAAACGCAGCCATATTCCTGAACATAAATAATCTTGCTCACGTTATATATCAAGTTTTTTACATGTCTAGGTATTCCTCCACCTCACTGTGTAGTTTCAGGTCTTCGTTCAAGAATCCTTAAATGGAGCTGGCATACAACCAGTGGTACAATAACAAGCTTGAGAACCCCTGACCTATAGTATTCACGAGAATTATAAACAAAGTGCAAACATAAAATTCAAACCATTGAATAAAAAAAAACATGGGGTTTTTAATGCCCCTGAAAAATAGAAACTTGTTAATAAAATGCCTTCAATTTTGTACAATTTCCCTATTTAAAAAAAAAGCGTTCATTTGTGTATTATTTTTGTGGGGATTTTGTGCTTTCTTTGGGTATGTTTGGCTTCTTTTTGTTATTGTTGTTGTTGAAGTGACAAGAGTATGAGGACCATTATGTACTTATATACCGAAGATGGTACAAAGTGGCACTTTTAGTACTTTATATAATAACAAATAAAGATGAAGTATTGTGTAAATATTATGAAACACACATCATAAAAAATTACACAATAAATAAAGCCTTCTGACAAGAAAGAAAGTCCTTATACAATATGTTTAAATGTTTTGTTTTTTAGACAAACTGTATAATATATTAGACTGTACTGTTTTTGATTAATATTTTTTCTCCATACAAAAAATCTATTTTGCAACGGAACAATAAAAAAAAAAACACTTTGTCATAGTTTGAGGTCTCACAAATAATTTTTGTGGAGTAAAAGTAATTTCAATTGAAAAAATGGGATTTTAAGGTCAAAACGGGCTATTTTTAGGCATGTTTCAATTATAATTATCTTTTGAAATACTTTTTAAGTATTTGGTATATCACTCAATAATTAATTGAACTTTCTTTTAATAAGTTAAAGGATCTAAAACTAGCTTTTTATTAAGTAGAGTTTACATGTTTATACATTTTAGTAGTTATATCTATGTACATCCTTTTAGTATTAATCCCTTAAAGAATATATATATTTATTAGTGTATGATGGGACCCCTAATCTAAAGGTCTTCTTATTGGCTTTGCTCCGGTCCGTTACTTCCGTCTGCTGGGTAGTGTTCACAGTACACTACATTTTTAAATTCATTTCACATTGTATTGGATTCCATACGGATATATATCATCACTGCCCTCCAAAAAATACTTTTACTGACATATATTTAAAAAATATATTGGATGATCTGTCAAAGACAGAATCTTGTCAAACAATGGTGGTGGCTTGAAAATGGGGAGATTAAAAAAATTGTGGATATGTATTTATTAACAGATATTATATTTTTTAATGTTTTCCCTCTAAACTTGTAGATCGCAACAAAGGACACTCTGGCTTTTACACGATTGTGGAATAAAATACTTTGTTGATCAATGTCTTTGTTTTAATTGAGGTCAAACACTTTAAGATAGCTCCAAAATGCCAAACAACTTCATACCTACTCATGCACAGCTGTCGCAATTTTTGTTGCTAATCAATGACTGCAACCTGTGTATTTTATAATGTTTTTGGGGGGAGGTTTGAAAAACTCTCAGGGGTTTGAGCTCTTGTCCCAAAAATAGGCTAGCGACCCCACTTTTAGAATACAATTTTTTTAGTTTTATTGTCATGCTTGTGGCTGTACATGAAGCTTCAAAATGTGCAACTTTGACACTAAAATCTTTTTTTTTTCAAATAAAAATGATTTGTATTACTCCAAAAATAGGTTGAAAGGCCACAAACTTTGTCAAGGTTAGTTTTTTGATTGTCATCAGACTAGCAAGTATTTGAGCAGAGGAATCAAAAAAATATCCAGTAAACGGAATAGTCTAATTTATATCTATATACAATATTCTCCCATATATACACATTAATACATATATTATATATAAGAGAGTAAACACTTATTTTTGATAAATATTCATTCCTTGAAAGATTTTTGTTTATCTTAATTAATTCCTTAGGGTGTAGTATTCCTGCTTCTATATTTGATCGTTATAAACAATAGAAAAAGGGTTACAAGTGAAAGTTCTCTCCTTTTTCGTCTTCCTTTTTTCTCATTCTCTCCGTTTCTAATAATATTTAAAATTAATTCCGCTCGAAAAAATATTTATATTTTTTTCCGTTTCTTGGAAAATATCTTAATTATATTAGAGAAGAAAATATCAAATACCATTTAATTATAACCATTGTACATGTAGCCTGAATTATAATATATGTGTACATATATTTAGGAATACACACGATTGTAAATAAAAACCAAGGTTGCTGGTTTATTAAATGACTTTCAAAAAAATCAAACAATACTCTTTATAAGGGCTCGAAAATAAAATCAATGCCCTCTCTTTTATTTACAAAAAACTACATAGAATCTGTAGTTTTCAGTATTTTTATTTCAAATAATATACAAAGGCGTTCTAGGTCATGTGTCTTGAGGCCTACTCGATAAAATGCACAACTTTTTATCACGTCCTTGATACGGTCTCAGAAGCAAGGAGGCCTGGATGACAAATTATCCAGGATGCGAAGTGCTGATTGATAGCGGCCAACAGACTTGCCTTCGTTGTGTGAGGGCGTCTTTTAGTGGGTGTTTCAAGGTAATCCAGACAAAATAATCAATCAGATTAAGATCAAGGTTTCCGGGGGGTCAAAATCTAGTTGGTTTGCATCTTGTAGGACTGGAATTTGAAATCCTAGTTAATTGAAATGCCCTAACTTTAAATTAATTTCTAATTGAAACGAAGGACCTCATCGAGGACCAGTGAATGATGGTGCACACCTTCTTGATAAACTTTACGTCTCTGACCTTCCTGGAGTCCTCCTGTCACCTCCACTATCTCGAATAGTCCTCTGCAGATTCTTCGAACCCTCCAGTTTATTCCTGGTTTTCTGGATGTATCACATTGTCAGCCCAGTGATGTTACAGATATCACGTTTGCTGATCTTTCCTTGATTATTAATTAGACGCATAGCTACAGTGCATCTCCGTTCCTATTCTTTAAACTGAATTTCCGGCAGGATAGTTTTTCCATTGTGACGTAATTAGACTGAATGAATGTGTTTTATGTGTATATTACGTGGGATTTAAAAATAAAAATGATATGACGACAAGATTGGGTTCCAGGGCGACCCAAAGAGGCTGTGGATCATCCATCCTTGCATATCCTAAAATTTGTGTTCCTTGATGAACCAATTTGTTTTTATGTAGCTATTCAATTGTATTTTTACTCTCTTCACATGTGGGAAATAGAAATTTGAGATCTGTGTTCTTACTTTAACAAAAATTGCAACCCTCTACAGAGTGGGGACTCAAAACTTGGTGACAAAGAACACAATTTTTATAGATTCAAGCAAGGAAAACTCAAAACCAAATTTTGATATGTTTAAACACTATATTAAGCTGTATTTTTTATTCATTATAAGCACAACCATCGTTTGTTGGGCAAACAGATTAGTAGCTTTTGACAATAAAGGCAGTTTCCCATATCATAATCACAACTCAGAGCACATTCATGTTTGGATGAGAGGTGCAGATGAAATTTTTCTCCTAAACATCCCAAATTACAAAGTCCAGGGGGCTGAGGTCAGGACTGGAGGAGGGTAAATGGATGGAGGTCAAAAGTCATCCATATTGGTGCTGAAGAAGTTGCTCTATGTAGCTTTAATTGAGATTTTGATGTTGTAAGCAGTCCGGATGTATATGCCAAGGTATCTACAACATTCTTGTCACTGGCATTTGTGTGGAAGATATCCCACACGCGTTGTTTTTGTTGTTGCCGACATTATCTTTAGGGACATGGATAAAAACAAAATTTGTTTATTTTTGTTTCAGCTAAGCTTAGGTTGTTGCATGATTTAACCTCGTATTTAAAAGTAACGTGAATAAAACCATAACAGTTTGCTACTGCAAGTCTTGGCTCCAAACTCTTTAGTATGCTGATTCTTTATGGTATTCATCTAAGCGACTCCTATAATCAACTCTATATGGACCGTTAAAGAACATGTATGCAGAAAAACGGGACTAGAACTGTAGCTAAGCTCAATATGATTTTTTAAAAGGATACTGATGGAAAACATCATGAAATGTGAAAATCCAATCTTAAAGCAAAGATTATATTGCGTGCAAATGATGACTCCGAACAATATAAATTTTTCGACAGAAATTTGACATTTTCTTAATGTATAAAATTTTAGATTCTATCAGGTTTGATTGGATAGAGAGCACCCTACTGTCTATTCTTGTACATCAAGTAGGTTCCTATTGTACTCGCTTACATAGAACGCCCTTTATATAATTTGATAAATAATGTAAGTCAAAAATCCTTCATTTAAATTTGTAAAATATAAAAATCTGTATAATATATTTTTTTTCATACAAAAAGATAGACTTAAAAACATTTCAAACAAGTTTTGAGAATAAATGAACGTATCAAAAAAATTATTTTTTAACTCTTTTATAGAAAAAGTATAACTGATATCTATCTTTTCTATGTAATTTTAAGTATTTGATATAAAGATATTATAAAGGTATCATTTTACATTATATTTTGTAACGAACAAACCCCGGAAGGAAAATTGAACTGTTTATTGTTTGAAAAAAGTGGGGTTTTATATCAGAAAATAAGAAAACAATGCAATCTTTTTATAGTTGTATCCATAAAAAAAGGTTTCTATCAAAACATATATGAAAACATTTTTTTTTATAACTGGAAATAAAAAAAACAATCGATTAACATCGTGATGTTCAGCTTTTTTATTTATGATTGGTGTTTTTAGGATTACTTATATCGCTTTATAGAAAAAAAGTTGGATAACTCCAACTTTATGGGAGCCATTAGTTTTATTCAAGATTTTAAAAATCAAAAAAATAGTTTTAATTTTAATATTGCACAAGAATTGATATCCAAAATTAAGAAATAAATGCACTAAATTAACAATTCTATAATATACTTTATTTAAAATAAAAAAATGTATTTGTTGTTATTAAATATATAAAAAAAGTCAATTTATTGAACAGTTTATCTTCCAAATAAAAGGAGTTTCATAATATTTATTACAAAAAAACTTAATACAATAATCAAAATGAAAAAAAAAACATTATTTTTTAAAAATTTAACTAGTAAAATAGGATATTATAAGACCTGATATTTATAAAACTGTTTTTTATATCTTTTGAGTATATATTTTATCTCAATACTTTTCAGTGTCCTCCTAAAACATTAAATCAGATTATATTCCATTCTTTGTTTATCTTGATAATGCCTTGTTTGAATTTATTTAAAATTTAGCTATTTTTAGTGAATTTAGTCATCTCTTTCGCTTAATAGTTGTTTCTTTGTTCTTTTTATTTCTGGGATTCTTCTTTTTTCAATGTGAGAAATGAGGGGGTAGAATCTATTATTTTATATAATACACGCAACGTCATCAAAACTCATAGGTGCTGATATGATCCCCAAAAGTACGATTAAAGAATGAATATTTCCTATAAATTTGTATCAAAATTAAAAATATAATACTTTTACTATACGAATAAGAAATTATATCTTGTGGAAACTCCAAACTTAATTTGTTAAGATTATTTTCAAATTTGGATGTATTCTTTGTATTTGGTTGCTTTATATTCATACAAGTTTTTTTTAGCATTTTAATTGATACTTATTAGTTAATAATTTAAATAGCATTATTATTATATACGTTCCACTGTTTTTATGAAATTAAATTAATTGTGGGTTAAGCACTATTGTAATTGCAACATTTCTAATTTCCTTACATTACATGTTACACCTTCTACACAACATACTTTTAATCTGGAGGATTGAATTATATGTTGAATATTCTTGTCTCCTTACCATTTTCTGATCAAAAAGAAAGTATTTTTTCGAATTTTAAATTAAATTTTCATTCGATCCTCAAATTTATTTTGTTAGAAAGAAAGCAGTTTAGGTGTAAGCTGATCCGATTTGATAAGGAAGAAATAAAGACAAATCCGTTTTTTGTAATAGAAGGACATACCGGTAGTTGCATAAATATGTGGACTATTTGTGGCAAATAATTAAATGTGTAATAAAATTTGTATGACGTATTTTTTTTGAGAATTAGACATATAATAGAGAATTTATTCTTGTATAAAATTTAATATAACTACTGAATATAACTGTCATCAGCTGCTATGACATCCTCCAAGCACCCACGGAAGGCCTTGCACACATTGATGATGTAATGGTCTTCTATGGCTGTCCATTGCTCATTGACGCTGGCCTTCAATGATTCCTAATTCAAGTGGCAGGTAGCATAGGCCTTCTTCTCAATTTGCCACCACACATGCAGTCAAGGATATTCAAATCAGGTGATTGAGGTGGCCAAATGTATTTGTTCCAAAATGGCATGTTGGCAGCGAACCAATCCTGAGTCATTCCAGAGGTATGGGCAGGTCTTTCAGATCTTTTCCCTCCTTGACAAGCTTCTGGACCTTGAATATAGTATTCCTGGATAGTCCAGTGTCCTTGATTATCTCCTTGACAGACCTACCGGCGCGGAGGAGAGTGGCAAATATATAACGTTTGACCTCATCATTCATCGTAAACGGCTTTGTTTGATGCAAGTAAGAAAAACAAAAACAAAGCCAAAGGGTTTACCGAGTTACTTGTGCTGGAATTTTTAATTTTTGATCACGGAACCTCGAGATATAAGCGTTTAAAAATCAGTCCGCGTATTTAATTTGTTTAAATTTACTTCGAAAATTTAAAGCTATTCACTATAAATGTAATTATCTGAAGAAAAAAAAATTCAAATATTAAATTTTTGCTTTTTTCATAATTTACCCGAATGACGAAAAAAAATTATAATAAAAAGCAAGAATTCTTTCATTTAGGAGTGGGAGCTAGAACCTTTCAGTTCACTCCCTATTGACGCCCCTGATTCTTCAATTCTACTCCAATTTGAGCAAGAAATTTATACCTTAATATGATTAAATAATAATAATAATATGAAATATAGACAAGCTTGTTCAGATTGCCAATTAGAAAAATCCATTTCCCCTTTGTGCAACATATTTTATACGTCTTTATTTACATCCATGGTATTAGTTAGTCAACTTTGGAACTTGTCTTTATTATAAAAGAAGTTCATTGAATTAATCAAAGCAGATATATACTTTTGAAGCCATATTAAAATGGTTCTATTGTTGCATTTTGAGGCATAAATTAAATTGATTGAATGTGGGTGATGAACTACTCGAACCTAAAATAGATTTCAAATTTTGGAATGATACAGTGACTATAAAGATTTTTTTTTATCATTCACCATCTTTATAAATGTCGCGGTTTTTTAAAGCATTCATGAAATAGGTGGAACAAAAACTCGATATTAGTTCCACATAGGATAAATTTAACTTAACTGTTGCTGAATTAAAAATTGAAGAAAAAAACAAACAAATAATATTGATCCAATCTAATACATATTTAGCGATACACAGTATTTCTGAATATTGCTCGTACACTTTTATCATGTAAGCTAATTATTACAAATTTTATTATATTTTTTGATAAAAATTTAAACTGCATATATAATGGCGGTAAATTTTGAAAATTCCACTCTCGGCGGAACTACATTTGTTTTTCATTTTCCTAAATATTTGTCACATTAATTTTAGAGTAGGCGCTGACATTTTGATTTAGTTTTCTTCCACAAAAGTTTTAATTCTGAGGATATTTTAATGGTAGGTAGCAGATATATTTTTCTCAATGCCACTCCACACATAGTAGTCAAGGGGAATTAAGTTTGATGATGACTGAGGCTAAAGTATCTTTGAACAAAATCCTCCAGATCGTAGCTTTCTTTAAATGAGATAACCCCATCTTGAGTCTATAACCAATTCCTAAGGCCCATTGGAACTTGTGAGAATAGGAAAAATATTGTAGACCAAAAAATATTGTAATAAATGCTAACCATATTTCCATTATCCCTGACCGTCAGTTCCAATTACTTCTCAAAAAAGGGCTGATTAAGGTGACTTTGACGTTTTTATACATCTAACGCCTGGAGAAATACCCTGAGGACTCTTGGGAATGTACCTGATTCTCTTGGAATGACACACACAATCCACAGTGAATATGTTAAATAAAAATAAGTACTAAATAATCTTCAAATACTTTTTCTTCCGTAGCACTGCTATTTTAATATAACTTTGATGTTTATTGACATAGAATAATATATCAGACAAATTATTAAAGCTCTTGGGTCAACACAACATCTTCAAATGTTGTATAGTAAATAAATCAAATAAAAAGAAGTTATTGTTGCTTCAAAGAGTGTCTGAGTTGTTATATTTAGACGTTTCTAAGGTTCCTACCCTCCCTGGACGACTACCTCCCTCCCCCACCGTACTTTTATCATTGAGTTATCATCCTCTGCCCTTTTACTCCCTGAACCAACTACCTTTTAAAATATATAGCAACCATTCAACCAAGCAGTCAATCTTTCAACAACCATACAAGCCTAATTAGTATTTTCAATCAATGACGTGGGTATTAGTGTGATGTATCTAACTTATCTAGTCGTCATATCTTATCACTACAATGCAATAAATTATTATTATTATTACATCTAAGATATGAATCCAATTGAGGTTATCATCAAATTTTTTTTTCAAATTCATTTTTGCTTGATTAATTTATTTTCAAGCCAAAAAAAAGTTATAATGATAACATTTCATGGTTAAGTATACTTTAATTTATTTGTGTTTTGAATAGATTGCCTCTGCGGAGGTAACTATTACAGACAGAGTGTAGGCTATCCTTGACAGTTACCCAAATATAAAGTAAAGCTCACATATTACCCTATTTTTTATTAATAAGTAGTAAAGAAAATTTGATTGGTTCCCTAGGCCTCGGATTAATCAAGTAGAATTTCCCGTTACGCTTCTTTTTAATTAACTTAATAGAAAAATGATACCACAAAGGTCAAAGTATCAAGTCCTATCAAATATTTTGTCTGAATCTTTTCAACCAAAGAGGTCCATCATCCCCGGGGTCGACAGATTTTGCCGTTACAGAAAAATATTTATTAATCATTTTTGCGTCACCTAATGAGTAACTCATTTCTGATTTGAGTGCAGTAACAACATTGCCCAACAATTGCTTATAACAACCATAACATTCATTTTAATTTCATAAACATTCATACATCCATCTATTGGAAAAAGAATAAATTTATTTTTACTACGTCAATTATGTAAATTGCAGGAACGATTTTATTGTAAATCAATCATCACAAATATTCTACTACTTATTATAAAATATATTGTGAGTGAGGGGGTAATTGATCATAATTGAGTAGTTATATATTTAGATTTGATTTATGACGTTTACATTAGACATCAAAATAATTATTTGTTCATTTCTATGTAGTATGTGTGTCATTAAAGATATCTTATATTTGTTATATGTCGTAATTCGCTAGAACATCGACAAATAGTCATATGCATTTGTCATTCAATTAAGGACAATTCCTCATTTTATTTATATAAAATGAGGAATTCACATTAACAAACTACTCAATGTTAGTACAGTGGAGTCTTGGATTAACGGACTGAATTAGATAGGCCGCTATTGCCAAATGTTCATTATTATTGAAAAAAAAACCCGATTTTTTTGGGCATGTTTAAAAAATCGAAAAAGAATATGATAACCCTGACAATTTGAAGATTGTTTTGGAAGAGAGCAGCTTAGCTGTCATGAGGTTTCATTAGATCATCTAGAAGAAGATGTGCCGAGGGAGTTGGGAGAGAAAAAAATAAATAAGGGCATTGGAAAGAATTAATCAAATGTCGATCCTCAATTTTACTCTGAGTCCAAATAGGACACGCAATTATAACTCCACAATAAACCCTAAAGGTGGCTCTCCGTCTTTATGGGTAGGCACGAATGTTCAATCAGGTTGTGAACATAATTGTATTTAATAGAAAAAGGAAGTTTACTAAATAACAGATAAGGAAAAGAAAACTTATTCTTCAGATTATCAATTACAAAATTACGTGCGAGCAAAAAAATTCAAGGGATTTTAATCACTTATCATTACCAATGAACAAATACACATACGACTCGCTCTCAGATCGATTTTGTATTATAATCCGTTTAATTGATCTTTTTCAAAACTGGTCTGGACTGAGAATTCGGTCCGAAACTGTGGAGCAAAATTTTATATTTTTGAAAATTTGAGAACACATATCTTATTATTTTTCTCTTTCTTTAAAAAAGATAGTTATTTGTTTTTGTTTTTTGAACCAATCAAATTCGAATTTTACAAGACTGGTCCAATTTGGTCTTTGAAAAAATTATAAGGGTCTCAGGGCAGTCTTAGATTTTATCGCCGAACGTCATCACTAATCAGTACATATGTAACACACATTCCAATAAAGGTTTCATACATTTTATAACAGTGAAGAAATCGAAGGCAACACCATATTGGAAATAGAGTTGCTTATAATTGACAAATTCTTTTTAAAAAATCCATGGGCAGTTTGAAAAATAATGATCTATTTGAAATGTTTTACCTAAAGTAAAAGATTTTCATTTTTTTTTAAATTTTCTTCATGATAACCAACTTCCTATGTAATGTCTTTATATAAAAATGTTCTCTACTTGGTGGCCCATGGAAATCTGAAAACTTAATAATTCAACAAATAATGAAGGTCCAATGATTGAAATTAATGCATATTTCGTTTTATTAAAGTATATACAATTAGTTATATATCATAAAAAACCTGAGCTTTGTAGCTTACGTATAAGCCGAGAAAATGACATTTGAACGTGATGAAAGAGTTTCCAGTCACACACTTCAAGCAGTTGGGCATCTCCAAGACCACCGTCTACCCCGTCAGCAAGTCCGAAACATTAGAGAGGAAGAAGGGCTCTGACAAAAAGGCCAAACTGGACACAGAGGAGATAAAGAAATCTACCCAGGTCAATTCCCTCAAGTCCATGAGGGCCTATGCAAGAAATTTCGGAGTTTTACACTAAATTCTCTGGAGAACTATCAAAAAAGTGGTTGGAAAGAGCCTTGTGAGTATGGAGAGACCCCTTTTGACACCAGCAATGAAAAAAACCTATTTTCCCCGTTGCAAGACTCTTTTGAACTATTTTTATTTTACGTTTTTGGCCCGTACAGGCCTGATTCCAAACAACAGGGATACACCTTTTGGGTGCATGTCGAGTGGAAGCCCTGCAGTGTCCATCATCCAAACACCGAAGCCCTCAAAGCTACTTTCAGCCAACACTGGGACGCTATGACAAAGGACTACATCTGCAGCTGGTGCCAGACATTCCGCCGCTACCTGGAAGCCATCATTGCCGCTAAGGACAGCTACATTAACAATTTAGAGAGCTCATGCACACATTTATTTATAGTATTCATAATTTTGAAATTCTATAGTTATTTAATAAATTAAATCTTGTTGAAATTTAAAATTCAAAATGAACACTTGGTAATTCAAATAAGCAACTAACACTGATAAGGGGAAATGAAGTAGACACATCAACAGCTGATAAAGAAATACACAATGAATTTCTTTGTTGTTACTCTTAGTCATTCATGAGCATAAACCCTAGTTATCACTTTATACTTAGATGTTCTGCTTATGAATGACAGAGAGTAACGTTGATGAGTTGACAATATAAGTCCTTGTTAGACTCAAAGTAGAATTAAGAATCGACATCACTGCAATTCCCAGCCTATATCTCGGTGCTAGATACTAAGTGGGACTTGTATTTATTTATTTCATCTCATAGCTGTTTGCAGTTATTTAGTAATGTTTCAAATGAGCTAAGCTGCTCGTTTCCATAACATTCCCCTTAATGACGTATGCCTCTTTTTCTTTCCTTTGCAGAATTCAACTTCTTAATTCAATTAAGAGGGGAAATTCATTAAGGTTTCATGTTTATTAATTTAGTAACATTCACGCTATCCATTTGAACAAATATTTATAAGTTCATTTCTATTTTGCCATCTAGCTTATAGATTTGGCACATACTATTCTACTGTAATTAAAAGGTAATTTGATTGCCAGTAAATATATGAATTTTTTGTTTGCTTTTCATAGCTACATTATTTACAGTTTTATGTCGAACCTGAATAAACAATGGATTAGGTTTTAAATATGTTGCTAGGTATATTTAAGGATGATTTTTTGTGGTTTTAACTACTTATACATGTGTATACTTTTTTCGAAAGCATCACTATATCTATGCACTTTATTATGCAAAATAAAACGTTGAAACAAAGAAATATAATTCAATATTTTTGGACCTTATATATTAATACGAGTGTAACATATTTTAAATTATTTTTATATCATATAGCAACCATGGTTTTTCTCTCCGGATCCTGTTTTCCAGATATTTTTTGAGGGTTTCCTGAGATTAATAATATTTTCGGTGAAATCATTGATTAAATCATTTCATAATATAAGATTCCTTAATGGGAATTCTTCCATGAAAAGGAGAATACAATAAATTGATAATTCATTTGAGATCAAATGTTTCATGATTTATGGCACATTTGAAACGATGTGCATTGTGCTTCTAATGAAATAAATGCACTTATTATTTGGTTACAAATGCATTTTTAATGGTAACATTGTAAATCGATTCCTCGAGTCCATAGTATGCTCCACGATGGACTTCTGGTACAATTACGCGCAGAAGATCGCTGCTATCCCAATCCTCTTCTCGTATGGTGTGTTTATGTTGGGGACTAGGACAATGTTTTTCTTAGAAATCGACAGCTAATTATCTGCTCTACAACAGTGCTCATCAGAACATTGTAAAAAAATGACTCTTAACCTTTTCAATTTTACATAATAAAGAGGAGAAAATAATAACCGTTAGCCCAGTTTGTATATTTACTACAAAAACTGTATTATTCAGCTATATATTATCATATATAGCTGGATAATCCGGGAATCTGAAAGACCTACTTCACTGTTACACCGTTCCTATATACCTTTAAATGATGCTAGCCATTTAAAACCTTTTTTTTTTAAATGGATTTTTCAAACAGAATCAATATTAAATTTCTTGATTTGCCGAATTCTTTTAGAATTAAGTAAATAATCTCTTAGAAGTTTGTTTTTCTTTTTTCTTCTCAAATGTAACTTAAGATTAATAGACCTTAGAACCATTAAGATGATAGTAAATAAAAATAATAATTTAGCTATTTATCAAACAAAGACTTTTAAAAAACTTTTTAGATAGGGAATGATATATGGATGTATTTTACTACCCATCTACGAGAATAAGTACTCCTTGTACCTACATTGGGAATTGAAAGTATTTAACTACCAAATTCATTTTAATAGACCTATCTACATACTTATTTATCTCTTAGAATAGCAAATATTATCGTTGGTTCTCCAGGGAACTCAATTAAAATGAGTGAGTTTTATTATTTGTGAAAGCATTTAAAAACAAACTTCCACACGGAATAGGTACATATATTTTTAATTTTAATAAAGTAAAGTTTATTGGTGTGTGGACGTATCAGATAAGCACTAGTAGCAAAAAAAAAAAAAAAAAATCCGGGAACATACCTTGTGTTGAGTATCTGTTATATTTTATGGGTCGCCCGTTTTTGGTTTTTTTAAATTGGTAATCATAGGAATGAATTTTCTTTTCCTCAGCTGATGTCATCATTATTTAAATCCTTAGTAGTGAACTTCCTTTTTTACTAAATTCTATTATATTTTAAACCTAATAGAAGATTCGTGTGTCCTCATACAAGACGGAGAGAGACCCTGAAGATTTATTGCAGAGTTGCTGTTCTTGTAAGCCCTTGTAGGAGTCAGAGTAGAATTGAAGATCACCATCGGAGTAGTTCTTGCCAATGTCCTTGGTTATTTGTTTATTTCATTCTCCCCCTCATCACATGATTGTAACTGATCTCCAAACATTTTTCAAGTTACCAGGATTACCATAATTATTTTCGGTATCTTTTTTTTTAATGTCCAAAATACACAAAATTTTCCTCAATGTATCTATCTATATTTTAAAAGCAAAGTTTACTTTCTTTTTGTCTGTTTATCGACGACTAATAACTACGTGGAGTGCCAGGTACTCCTGTTAGTATCCAATACAGCATAAAGATCCACCCTGTCAATCAATTCAATAAGACTTGATAAAGCTTTTTGCCTGAGTAGTTTTTAAGTATACTTTATAATTAATATTCTTTGTATATATTATTATTAATAAATGTTTTTAAGTTTGGAAAATATATCCATAAAATCTGTTTGTATTTATTAAATTTACATAGTTGCAGGATTCTTCATTTAAAAAAGTTAAAATCCTAACTCTATATTCAAAGGAATGCAAGATATTTTTGTTTAGTTAACTTTTCCTTCATATGTCTTAAAAGAATCAACTTTAAAAGATTTACTTATAAGTTTCAGAGTGTATTTATTCCAAAAAAGTTTTATAAACTAATTGATTTCCAAATGCAATAATAAGATGATACATATATAAACTCTAGACTTTTAAAGATTAAGTTCATCTAAACAACACCAGCAAAAAACATTCCATTTTTTTTTAGTTTTTTAAAAAATCTTAAACTTTCACCGACAATGTGGCAAAAAAGTCTTGCTCTAAATTTAGACCAGGACCAATACTTTTTGTTCCCCTAAACATTTCGACAACTGGGAATACTAATTTTAAAGATATTTTCTTCAAATTCCAAGTTTTTTTAAGAAACATCCTTTTTGAAACGCAGTGGTTAAACTGTGTTAAAATAACAATCTTAAATTACATCAGTTGAAGTATTAAAAAAATTACGTCTTCTAAATTGTGTTACTTTTCTTAACTATTCAATCTATTTTGTACTCGTAAATATCAATTGAAATGCTAAAAATACTTTTATGAATATATGACATTAATTTAAAATAAGAATTTTTTTTTTTTTCAAGTCATTATTTAAAATTACATATTGTCAAATAAAATGTTTAAGAAAAACACTAAAAAGTATTGACTAAAAAATGTAGATTTAAAGAAATATGAAGGATTTTTATATATCTCGAGGTGTATTATATCAAAATTAACTAATATAAGGTCAAGCATTTCAGGTCGGTAATTGAGGTGTAATCAAACTCATTCAATTTAATTATGTTTATTTGTAGAATTTATAATATAAATTGTTTAATTGTTCCTTTCTTTGTATACTTTAGGCTTTTATTTTAGGTGATAACATGCATAAGCTAAGTTTTTATCGTGTCTGTGCGTTTCTAAAGGCTCTGCATAATTTAGGGGAAACGCCTACAAGCTCTATTAAATCAGATTTTAAATATGGATTTGCATTTGTTAAATAATAGCCATATAATTAAGGTTAGGTATGGAGTCTCGAGGGGGTAAAAGTGTCAAAAACAAATTCTGGGGTATTTTGGGCAAGAAAAATTGACGTGTCAATGACAAACAGGTCAAACGGCATCAAAAACAGTGTAGTAGGTTGGAGATGGGTCAGATGAAAATCACTTTAGGAACCCCGTGATTGAGACTGAGCTAAACTAGAAAGAGTAAAAAGGATGTAGTATGTCATAACCCTCCTGCCAGTTATTGAAAAATATAAATATATTGATTTTTCACCAAATTATGAATGTGTTTATTATCATGAAGATTAGACAAAAGTTTGATTTAAAAAAATCTATTAAAATATAGACATTTTTTACAATAATTATATGTTAGTTTTTTTTTAAGCATATATTCAATGTTGATAATTTTTTTGAATTAAAAAATTGATATTGATATTTAACCAAGATATTTTTTTGCCTGTATCTAAAAAATCATCATCTTGAGGGGTTGAACATCAAAAAATATAAAGTCTTTAGAAAAAAAATAAGCTAGATAATTTCTTTCATCCGATGTGCATTGAACAATCTAATTTTACCTGAGGCTATGAAATCTTCTTTGACTTGAGTTTTTTTTTATCAAACTTTTATATTGCAAAAATATATACATAATATAAGCGTTGAAATATTATATCACTTTTAATATAAAATGTTCAATGACAAAATATGTTTAAAAATTTTACATTTAAAGATTCTTAATTTAACTATATATACAATGAGTAATACTTGGGTGCTCGATCATTACTCGTTATGAAAGTTTGGTGGGTAAATTGGACCGTGACCAATACTTTAAGGGATGGAGAGTACGTCAAACCCAAAATTTTGGGAGATAATAAGCAGCTACAAGATGAGAAAATAAATGTAAAGGTCATAAAAGATCATAAAAGGTGCGACCTCTATTCATCAACCATCTCAACAATAAATGAACCGACTTTAGTCAGTTGTAGCTCATTTAAACGAAAATATTCATCGAAGTATCTCATAAAAAAATCTTGAAACCTAGTTCTCAAATGCAACCTCCCTAACACTGTTAAAGTGGAAGTCGCCATTGGCAGTCGTACAGTGTATATGGTCCTACTTTATGATTGGACCATGGACCGAAATAATGGGCGAATGAAGAAGAAAAAATGAATGAAACGCCTAAATAACAGAAAGCTTACAAGTCTGACTATAATTATTTTTCATTCTTTTATTTTTCTGTGGGAAAACTTACAAAATTGGGAAGGGATCATATATTTAGTTTTCTATACTGAGGTTAGTGTGATATATCTCTTAGGAAATGGTTGTGGTGCATCCTAGGGAAGAGATACATGACTCTGCATAATCAAACTGTTTTAGTTGTATGCAAAATGCAAATAAGTATATATGATATATTATATACAACATAAAAGTGCTCAGGGGAGTATATATTTTCAAATAAAAAGAAGATCGTTCAATAAGAAAAATGAGTAATTTAACAAATTTTTACAAAGAAAATACAAAAAATAAACGAAAGCGCAACGTTCAAATTTCCACAGTTTTTATAAAAACTAAACTAAATAACATACACGTCACGTCGTGTTCTCCTGTAATACCTTTTGTTTAAATTAAAGTACTAGACAAACAAGAATGTGATTTTTTGCCCTGCAGGAAGTGAATTAAAATTTCATCAATAACAGTTTATTGATGTCGTAAAATGGTATCATTTATTTTTCTAATTAATAGATTTAGTAATGTGTATCTTGCGTTGTTGATATGTGATTAGCTTCAGCTAGATTGGGTTAGAAATATAAGAATTCGTATTTAAAAAAACTTAATAAACAGCTTTGTGTTTGTTTGGCTCAGGTGTATTTGAATAAATGTCATAATATGGCTATTTACCATAGCAACCATGCAAAATTTAAGTTATTCTTAAACCTTTAGACTTGTACAAACTACCCTCCTCATGCAAGATTTGGAAATCTACGTAGGAATACAAAATATGTCCTAGAAAGGTTAGGAAAGTTTTTCAAATTGGTAGTCTACAGAGGGTTTTTCATTTTCCAAAACTTTTATCATTATTATTTAATTTTTGAAGTCAAAACATCTAAGCATAAAGTAATAACTAGTGAGTGTACTATTGAAGGAGAAATAGTAACATTGAAAGCTTGCGCGGGATTTATAATTTTAAGCTCTAATGCTTTTGTGTTTGGGCTTCGAGTAGATATTTTGTTAAAATCCAGAAGAAATCAAATTTATGTCTGTTATTGTAAAGGTAAGTGCTGAAGGCAATGGAACAGAATTTTACATACCTGGTCATCTCTATATGTGAATTTCTCCATCATGTCACTCCATTGATAGATCCAGCCAGAACAAAAAATATCTAGCTAATCTTTATAATGTAATCTTTTGTAATATATAATGACTCGCAAGATGTCTATTAGATGTATAAAAAATTACTCTTTACAAGAAACATGCACTCTTTGTTTTCTTTTCCTTATTCTTGACCAACTTAGGCTATTTTTCTACTAGTAGATTAATTATGAAATGAAAGAGGGAATTGAGGTAAAGCTATTTTGTAATGATTATTTTAAGGAATTAAATTAACTTTATTCATTAATTGTTTCTTTTTTAAATTCTACTTTTGATTTCATAACTATTCCACTAATAGAACAAATAGCCTTAATTTGGTCAAAAAAGGAATGGAAAAAAAGCGTGTTCTATGTATAGAATAGGGTATGCATACGCAAATTGTTATGTTTTTGTTTGAAGATTCAAATCAACTAGTAACAGAAGTATTTTTTTAATTGTAATTCAATCGTATAATATCAACAATTATTTTTCAAAATGTGTTCCTTCTGCGGTCACCATAGCTCCCACTCTGGACCTGAAGTCCTATTCCATAGTCCAGGGGCATGCCGTTAGGTCATGAAGGGGACTATAAGTTTCGAACCCATTATTTGGTTATGTTTTCCTTGCAACAACATAAGGTCATTGTTATGACTTTATGGCTAAGTGCTGAGTCTTTATGCGAAAAGTAATCCCCTAAGGGTAGTTGCATCCGACAAGGGTTTAACAACAGATTCTATTTCCACCTGGTACTCTTTGGCTTCAATTTCATAGGTTGCATCGGTAAAGAAGTCTTTAGCAATAATTTTTGTAATGTTTTCCACTCCCAGTCTTCCTGAAGAGGCTCTCTCCGCCGTTAATAAGCTTCCTGACTTTACAGACAAGCTCAAAAGAGCAATTCACAATGTCTGCGACCTCATATACAGAGTGATTGGTGCTGAAAAGATCTACAGTCCTTTGAACTTTGCCTCCATTGTCATTGTTTATAGGTTATTTGAATAACTCAACATCGATTGCGAATGATAGTGGCTCTTTGGATCTCTAATTGGCGGGGTACGATTGGCATTCGTACACTGTATTCTTTGATTAGGTACCTTTACTGTTAATTCCACCCTATTGATAGATCCATTCCCTATAACATAAAATAAACCATCTACTTACTACTCCTTATAATGTACACAATATCAATTCAACATAAAAAAACTTATGACTCACAACATTTCTATTAGATGTATAAAAATCCCCTTTTTCCTGAAAAACGTCCTATATCTAAAGACGCACACTCAGTTTTCCCAGGAAATATGAAAGGAAAAGAGTAAGAGAGAGAGAGAGACAGAGAGGAAAATGAGAGACAACGCCCAGAATGAAAGTTGTAAGCTTATTATTCATGGGGTTACTTTTGTGAACACATACATATATACATGCTACTAAGCATAGAAACTTGCACAAATAATAATTATAAACAATGGAAAAAAAAATAACAAGAAACAGACATAAAGTTTTTATGAGCGAAGAGAAATTAGAGACATTATGATTTTTCCTCTTTAGTATTTTATTAAGGGATTACTCAGAGTTTATATGAATTTGGACAAAGATTGTGTATGTATATTCAAACCACAGACTCTAATGTATAAAATATTAGAGATATATCGATCCTAAAACTAAAGGGGAAACAAAATCCATTTGGTTTGTTTTTATATCCGATCCACCAATAAAAAGGTCATTCTTCTCCCAGACCACATATAACATGATAAAGTCTACATATGAAATGCACTTTGCTTCGTAAATATGAGGGCTTAGCTTTTTAAAATATGATGGCAAATATAATGATCTAGAAATGTAATAATCTGCATTTCAAATTCAGATCAAAATGTGTTCACAACAAAGAAAATAATCAACTTTATATTTACGTACTACTCTGATCAAAAAGAAACCGATATTTCCTAATTCCGATATCAATTTTCATTCGATTTTCAAAATTGTTTCATTATGTTAGTACACATTTCCGCAAATTTTCTTGTCAATATATTTTACATAGTTATTATTATTTTTTTTTATGCTTACCACTTCTGGCTATCCGCCAAAACAACAAAGGACGTTTTATCTGTGCATGCACTTAAAGTTCGTTGTTATGCAATGGCTGTACACAGTAATTAATTAGGAATTACTCCGATGTTGATCTTAGTTTCTACTCTAACCCCAACAAGGATTGCCATTTTTAACTCCTACAACAAATCATATGTGTTATCTCCCGTAATTTATCACCACACGCACATATAGTTACTTTTTACTCAGATGTTTTCTACTTAAAAATTTTATATAACTTGCAGGAGGAGATGGTACTGCTCCAAGTTATTAGGCGTCAATTAAAAGACAAAAAAAAGACGGACAAAAATTGCATGAACGATATACTCCCTCATTTCTTGTTTAATATGACATGCTGAGCTTTAGTTACATATGCTCTCATTGCTACATGGCTATTTTTTAGATCAAATAGTGTTATAGTTTTATAAAATGTTCAGCTCACACTCGAAATTGAGTACTTACCAGTCAGACAGGCAAATAATTTATTAATGTCAACGTTAAAAGCTTTGAAATATAAAAAAACACTCCTCAAGTTGTTAATGAATTAAAATTTCACACACGAGTATAAATTATAATTTTTAAAATAATTTGGATTTGAATATTTTGGTGGAATACTCATTTATTTGACATTCTGAATTTACAAGAAATATTAAATAATCATTGAACAATTTGGTGTTTGAAAAGTGGACAAAAGCTTATAATAAATTATAAACCCAGTATGAAAAGTACCTACAAATTTGACGGCAATTATTAAAAAAACGCCTTCTTTTCGCACTATGATTCTTCAAATATTAACATTTACTCATAACTTCTCATACCTTTACAAAATTGCAAATATAAGAGGAACCCTTTGACATAAATATATCATTTAGGACATGAGCATATTTATTTAAAAAGGTTAGACATGGTGTAATCTGAGATTTTCTACTATTGGAAGAAAAATAAATTTAGCAAAAAAAATCATAAGCTTTTTGAAAAAAAAAAATGCTTTAAAAATAGTTATTTTTTAGATATTGTTAAATTATGAAAAATAAACAATCTTTCAAGCGTTTTTAATTTTTTTCCCCTTAAATCTTCTTCTATCTCGCCTTCGTCTTCGTATTGAAACAAGAAAGAATCTAAGAAATCAAAAGAATATAACAAAATGGAATAACGTAGCTAAATTGGCAACGTGCTCGGGCTTAATTATTTTCTTTAACCGACTGTGATTCGATTCGCGGTCTGTCGTTCCTGGAGAAGTAAATATACATCATGTATATGGAATTTCAAAGACAATTCCTAAGTCAGATGGAAGAAATACATATAACATTACAATGTTTACAAATATTTAACCAGTGCAACTCCATTTAATTAATTAAAGGATCACAAAAAAATAAACAATGTTTAAGTAGTAAAATTAGTTAAATGCACGAAACTTCCATTAAAATTTTCTATATAGAGGAATAAATCATACATACACAAGGCATTATCAAAACAAATAAAGAATTGCATATAATCACCTTTAAAGTTTCAGGAACATAAAAAAAAGTTTTGGCAATAAAATATAGATTCAAAGGAATATACAGGATTTGTATAAATATCTGGGTCTATAATATCCCAGTTCACTAAAGTAAAGTTAAGCATCTCATGGCGGTAATTGAGGGTTAATCAATGTTTTTCAATTAAATTATGTTTAGTTGTGCAATTTATAATAAACATTCTTTATTATTGTCTTATTTTACTGCTTTTTTTTTTGTATAGTTTTGGCTTTTTTGGTTGTCGTTGTTTAAGTGTGTTCCAAAGTCTGGAAAATTAGGGTCTTCCGGAAGCACAGGAAAGTTAAAGATAATTAGTTTTTTTATGTATCTTTTTAGAAAAATCTTTCAATAGTTACAAAGTTTAAAAAAAAATGAAACTACTCGAAAATTTGACATGACAAGTAAAAACAAATTATAGATTTCTAATAATTAACCAAGGCATTCACCAGCATCTTCTTAGAAAGTTTTATTGTTTGATCCATATTTTTGGACATTAATGAACTCACTCTTTTTGATATTGTTATTCACATTCATTAGAGAATTGGATAAAATATGCAAAAAAAAATTAAAATTCAACTAATTACATTTGATAAAAACTGCCATCATGATAGGATTTACTATGCCATTATTGCATAATGATATTAGGAAAAAAGAGAAAAAATGGGTTTAATTAAAGACGTTGTGATTTATTAAATAGACAAATATCATATTACTCTACATTATAAATAAAGACATTTATCATTTAAAAATGTATTTTAAAACTTTTTAAGTATGTATGTACATATATTAAAGTTAAAAGATATTAAAATTCATACCTGCTGTTAAATTGAGAAGTTAATACAACATAGAAAGGCCAGACAGTCATTTTGACTGTTTCTATCTATAGTGTGGTTGATTGAAATCTGAACACTTACTAATTCAATAATTAAGGAAGATTCAATGATTAAAATTAATTCATACTCCTATATATTAAGTCCTAAACAATTAGGAAAAAAACAAAAATAGACTTAAGTTATCTTGCTGACGTACAAGTCAAGATAATGACACTTGAACGTTATCGACGAATTTCCTTTCGCAAACTCTAAGAAGTTGAGCGTCTCAACGACCACCGTCTACGTCATCAACAAGTCCAAATGTTGAAGTGGAAGAATGACTCTGTCAAAAAGGTCAAACTGGACCCAGAGGAGTTAAAGAAAACAGCCTATACCAGTTCCCTCTAGTCCATGATAGCCCATGCAAGAGATATCGTAGTTTCACACCATTTTGTCTGGAGAGCTATCCAAAAAGTGGTTGGAAAGAGCATTGTGAGGATGGAAAGACACCTTTTGTTACCAGTAATGAAAGAACCCCATCTCCTCTGTTGCAAGACTCTTTTAAATGAGTATTTTGAGTTCTTTTGAACTATTTTTGATACTTTTGGCTGTCCTATAGCCCTGATGCTAACCTCCTTCACTACACCTTCCGGTTGCATGTCGAGGGAAAGGCCTATAGTGTCCGTCATCTAGCACCAATGCCCGAAAGTAACTGTTAGGCAATACTGGGACGCCATGATAGAGGACTACATCCGCCCCCACCTTGAAGTAATCATTGCCGCTCAGGGCGGGTAAAATAATCATTAAGAGAACTCCGACCCATATCTATTTATATTAGTAATTTTGTTGAAATTCTATTGTTCATTAATAAATTATATATTGTTGCATTTTAAAATTAACAGTGTTAGGATTTTATGTGACCACTTGGTATTTGTTAATTAGTAAAGTCGTTAATTCTAAGCACTTACTGTAGGTTAATAAAAAAACACGAAAAAATATATGATTTGTTAATTCTGGGAATTTGGAGATTGTTTTTGTACAACAAAAAGTTAATCTTTTGTTAAACGTCCGCAGGAGGTGCATGGTAGTGGCTCTAGCCCCATAAAACCAACGAAAAATATCGTTAACACAATGTAAAATTATTGAATTTTCGAAAATTTTAAATGTAAAAGCTTCGCAAAATCTTATCAATAATTTTTTTGTCTCTTCAAAAATAAGCGCATCGTATAATATAATCGTATTCACTTGTCTGAAAAGAGCAGCTTAGCTGTCATAACGTATGGTTTGATTACCTGCAAGAAGCTATGAGCTATGGTAGGGATGTTCAACATTTTCAATATAATTCACCTTACTTTTTTTTCAGCATAAATTTCATTGAATATCATTAATATTTATTTTCTCCTTTTCTACTACAAACAACTCAAACCATAACATTGATTAATAAAAGACAGGAATGAAAAAAAGTTCAAAGTTCAATTTTGCGTTAATAATAATTTCGAAGATCAAGAAATCCTGTGTATTACATTCCGTTTTTCATGAGCCGACTGACACATAACTACTCTATATAATAATAATATTCATATCAATTCATTTAAAAGTTTGAAAAAAACAAAACAAATGTTAGGATGACTGATTGGTGCTTTAGTCTTTAGAGCGCTCACTAATAAAAACAAACCAATCATTTCAATATACCCACGTTTATATTTTATTCAAATCTCAGTATATACTGAAAATTGACTTAAATTATAATATTCATAAAAAATAAAAAAACAGAAACATTGATCTTTCTATAGATGCAATGGAGTGGAATATTTGATTAAACGAGTGCGATTTTATATGATATACACTATGGAGCACTATATACAATGTACCATGAGGATGCTATATGTACAGGTCTGCAATATTTAACTCATACGACTACGTTGTTATATATTAGATAAAAAATATGTTCATGATTTACGTCATCGATCACTATGCACAGTGCTTTCTGTAGGTACGATCGATGCTATATGCACACGCCTGCAATATTTCATTAATACGACAACATTAGTATATTTTAAATCAAAATAAGGTGATGATATGCATAATGGAGCGTTATAAACTATTTTTCATACAGACGAACATTGTCTTTTTAATATAGATTTAGTTAAGCAATGAAGATCAATTGTAAATTTCGAATTTTTGATTGTTTTTTGTCATTTTTTATGACCTCTAAAATTACAATTTTTTTTTTGTTTTTCACATCCCCAAAAAATATCTTTTCAGGACAGTTTCTTGTCTTACAATGTACTCATTCAATTTTTCTTATTTTTTCTATTACTTTTTCTGTATAGTATAGAAAATTTAATTATTTATCTTTTTAAATAAATGTAAAGACCTATAGAATGTTTTGGTAGAGCTTTCTTTTCTAATTTTTTGTTGCAAACCTCTTTTCATTTTTTCAATACTCTTAACTCAATATAAATTGAAGTACTTATATTGAAAAAAAAAAAAAAATCATTAATTTAAATATACTTTTGTAAAAAAATAAACATATTTTGTAAGATTACATCACTCAACACCTCGACATTAAATAACTTTTAATATTGAAAGTATAAGTAAAACCTTAATAGTAATGTAGGTAGGGGAATAAGTAATTTCGTATTTCCCCCACCCCCCTCCGCCTTTTTATTATAAGTATATCTTGCTCATTAGTGATCACATCGGATGATGCCAATAAAACGTTGTAAAGGTGTGAGTGTAAACAACAAACGCTTTTCGGACAGTATTGCGCTTGGCAGGCTCAGTTATGAATTATCGTGCGTCGAGTATGGAGGTCTTTAAGACATAAATTTGCGATATTTTACATTTTTACCACTTGAAAGGGGACAACGAGTGCAACAAGACTCAGAAAATTTGTAATGTATACAGGACCGATTCTCTTTCGTTTGGTGTTGCGCAATAGTGGTTCGAGCTATTCTCCTCAATTCTGCATTCTACTGTAAACAAATCAACAGTTTGAAGCTGGCGATCGGACACATCTTTGATGACAGACCAGAAGCTCCGAGGGGAAGTTCTTATGTATTCTCCCAATAGACCGAATGTGGCACTAAGTGACTACCACCTGCTTTTGTCTATGGCCAATACCCTTGGGGGTAAAAATTTGGCCTCAATAGAAGTCTGTTGAAAAATTGGTTGCCAAAGAGACAAGGGCTTCTACAATAAGGGTATTATGACGTTGGGTTATCGTTGGCAACAAGTTATGAAACAGAACAGGACGTACTTAGCCTAAGCCGGATGATTGTAGCTCTACTTGTAAAAAAAATGAAATAAGGGCAAAGATACGAAGTTACATTTTTCTCAACCTAATATAACAATGTATGTGATTAATAAAATGAACTCATTAAGTTAATTTTCCTTATTAATTGGAAAAGTTTTACTCAGAGATGACTGGGGAAATTGTATTTTAATTGTCAATTAATTATTAAAGAAGCCATTAAATGAATTTTATGTAAGTTAGTGAAAAAATCGCGATGTGGATTTAAATGAGCTTTTTTGTGACCTAAATACATACATTTATAGGAATTTAACAATTGTCCTGGGTTGTTATATAATTATTTTTTTATTTCATCATATATTTTTTTTCAAAAAGCTTACCCCACTACATTTTATGAAAATTTAGCAGTATTTAGTTGTTAACTGTTAATTTATGCATATTTACATGTCCCTCATTAATGTTCTTAACATTGATGGGTTGAACCGGAATGAGCTCTATTGTAGGTGGGAATAATTCTTTAGAAATTAGCGTCTTCTCTTTCTCTATTTTATTCGTTATTTAATAGGCTGTCGTGATGTTAATTTATGTTTCTGAAATAAACATTCTCGCTTATCTTTAGTGTATAAAAAACTTATATATGATATAGATTCTTGGAAATTTTATCAAGGATCTAACTTAGCAACAGTACTTTGATTGTAATAGCTACATAATTCGTTCATACTTGGATTAATATATGCAAATATTATACTAAAAACACTCCCATCTTCATTTATTTAAAATATATATATATATAATATACGTTCCTATTTCTTTAATATTTAGTTTCGACTACCTTTTACAAATATGTACGTTTGGTTATAAAAAAATATTTTTTATTTGACATTAAATATTCGATCGTATATATAAACTTTGAATATATATTATATTTTTTGTGTTGTTTGGTATATCAGTGCTACCGGGGTATCCGGGGTTAAAATGTATTAATATACAATTCTATACTAAATTGATATTGGCACCGGTACTGTTAGCTACACTACGTCATAAAAAAGGGCCTGCTGATGACGTAACCCCTCAAATTGATGATACAACACCCCAAACAAAATTGTACTGTATAAAAAAATAACTATAAATATTTTCTTATAGAGTGATTTCACGTAACATCATCATTGTTAATGTATTTCATTTTGCGAGGCCTTAACAACCAAAGATTGGTAAGCAATTAAAATTATTTTTCCTCACCGTTAAAGAAAATATTTAACTACTGGATCTAAAAATGAAAAATGAGAAATGCACAAATGGAATAACTTAAACATTAAATATACTTGGGTAACTGTTATAAATTTAACTGTTAAATTTATGCAAATTTTGAGAGGTTAAGAGTAATCTTTTTATAACTTTCCTATGAGCAATGCTGTAGAACACATACTTACCCAAGGTAATGTATTATAAAGGTGTGTCGCTGACAACTTTTATAATTTGACAGAAGTAAGCATCCCATTTTAATGACGTCACATACATATGTGTGGAAAACGCTAGGCTGTACTTGTATTTTGCTCTAAGATTACAAGGAATCTAGCTCAAAATGTAAGATTTTATATTTGCAAACTGGGCTTGACAATTTATAAAAGGGGCAATTACATTTTATTTTCATACTATAGCCTTGTAAGTATGAAAAATAAAAAAATAGGTTAATAGTTGCCTGGTAGTTGTAAGTTTGAACAACTGCATCTAATCATTCGTCAATATTTTCCATTTTCTTTGGATGGGGGGTATGCACCATTACCTTAAGATTAGCTATAGTTTTATAATAAAAAACAATCATTACATCGAAGATATCAATTATATATTAAAACTAAGTCGATATTATTTTTGCTTAACATGAAACGCTCATGTGAAAAAAAATAAACTTACGAGTAGATCTTAATTTGTTTCTTCTGTTGATATAGAGTCTTCAGTTGCTAACAGAACTGAAGACGATGCATTGAATAAGCCTCTGTTTTACTAAGATTTTACTTATCCCTTCAGAAAGAGATATATATTTAATTATAGTAAAAATTTGAATAATACTCGGGAAATAAAATTTTCTAAGGATTTTCCCTCTTTCATATTTCATGCAATAGTTTGTAATACAGACCAATAATAGTTCTACAACTAATATTAGGAGATATTTTGAAATTTCTACTCCCTGACAACAATCACAATAACAAAATAACATTTGCATGTCCAAAATAAAACCAAATTAATCATTAAAAATAACGGAGAACTCATAAATATGGAATATAAATTTTGAAAAGTATCATTGACATTTTATTATTTTTTCAATCAATACTATCAAACACAACATATACAAAACAATCGTATTATTAAATTGTAAATTTTAACTATTCTTTCAGTAAAACAACATATAATTATCTGGTATAGAAAACATTTAAAAATTTATTTATTTGTGTTGAGAGCCACCGAGTGAAACACTTGTTCATTGGATCTTGCTTTAAGAGTCGAGATCCCTTAACCAGACCATTACGTTGAAGAGCTTTATATCATCCACCACCTTGATAAATTCTCAATCCACGTTGTTATATTAATATTATTGTTTTAATTTTTGAGTGAATAATACAACATATGTCACGTCACTCATCTCAGCCAATCAGAATGCAGACGCTAACCAGCACACCTATATTATGCACTAACTTATAATTACTTGTCGATTCCTCAGAAAAACATTGTCCTAGTCGCCACCATGAGCACACCGTACGAGAAAAGGACTGATATTGTAGCACTCCTCTGCACAGAGTTGTCCCAGAAGGTCGTCGGGGAGCAGACTGTGGCCCCGAGTAAGACAACTTATAACATTGTCCATGCATGGAGACTGCTTCCTGATGTCCTTCGTGGAAAATTTCACACGGAGTAATTCAATGCAGGTGTTAAATTTTTATATATTTAAAAACCCCTTTAAATTTCGTTAATTCATAAATGCATCCTCTTGTTGTAAACATATCTCTCTAAATGATGAATCACCACCTACTTTTGTTGAAATTTCAAAAAAAAAAAAAAATAATAATGAAATATGAATATTATATATATGTTTTTATATAAAATTACTATATTTTCCTTGCACTCAAGCTAATTGAAATATGGAAAATTCTCCTCGCCCTCTACAAAATCCCCATCCCTACTAATATCACACACTGCATTTCAATTTAATTCATTGAATATAAATAGGGAGACAGTTTTTTTATTGAAGGTATAATAGTTTGTATATAACTTATTTATCAACCTTCACCTGAATTTGTTTAGATTTTTATTTGCTTGTTTGATTCATGCTCTAATAACTTAAAAAGTTTGTATCAAGAAGAGAGGGGGAGGGGGGGAAGCAGAAAAGCAATAAGTAAAGTAAAGAAACAAATAATACTCAGAATCAAATGGCTACATAGTTACTCATTCGTACTCAAAAGACTGTTATGTACATATGTAATTTATATATTCAAACTTTATTTCTAATACTAAATGATGACGTCACGTTACACTACTTTACATATAGGTTTGTGTTGTCTCAACACAAAAACAATATGCAAGACAAATTTTAGAAAAATAATAATATATTTTTATGTTATGTGTTTCTTTATGATGAGTACTTGTCTTACTGAGAATTTTTCACCACTCGAAATATCCCTATTTATGACATCACAAATGACGTCACTTAATTTTTTTATCGCATGAGGTTTACAACTTTTTCTTCTCTCTTTATTGAACAAGTCTTTGGTATAAGTCACGTAACATCTTCTCCAAGAAGAAAAAGAAAAACGCTCTAAAATCAGGTAATAGTTCGTATGATTGACAATTAGTGAATCATACGAACTGTTATTTATCTTTTATGTATTCCCAGACTACTATCACCTTCATATTATTTCTTCACAATTTTTAAAATGAATTACATATATTTAAATTTAATAATATTAAATCTTACATAGTATTATTATATATGATACTATATTTCAAAGTGTCTTAATAATGTTTTCAAAAAGTGTAGATATGCAGCCTAAATACAGTCAAAATGTATTTATTTCTTCAACATGCAGTTCTATTCCTGTCCTTTCGGAAACGGTGCATATGTATAGTACTACTTATTACTAGTGTTGTGAAGGTCCTTATTTAGGACCAAGGACGGCGGAACAATCCAATTGGCTCCCATCTAGTCTAGTCCTACTTGTCGGCCCTTAATGAAAGTAAAATCGATTGCTAGTGACGTCAATGAGGATATTTTCCCTCCCTTTAATAATTCCTTTATATAGTAATAAATTATATAACCGAGTAACAATATAATATGTTCGTATCATATTGTATTATAATTAAAAATATAATAATTTTTGCAAGATATATGCAAAAATCTTATTGCATATTTAATATATCTTATTGGGACTAATGAACCATCAATATTTTTATGAAAAATTCCAAGGACCGTCTCAAGAGCCGACAGTCCAAAGAACCAGTCCTTAGGACCGTCAGTCCCAATGACCGTCAGTCCCAATGACCGTCAGTCCAAAGAACCGGTCCTAAGGACCAGTCCCAATGACTGACAGTCCTAAAGACCAATATGACCACTCTTAATACTTGAGTGGACCGAATAAATAAGGGCCAACACAACACTACGGACGACCGTATAGGAAATTTTTATCATAAATATATTAAAATTACAAATATTGAATTTTTTTTGAATACTTTTTAAAAATCTATAGCTATTTACATACCATTAATTTTTTGAAGGAAAAATTTGAATAATTAGATTTTTGGAAAATAAAAATTAAAGAATTAAATATTTCGGAAATTTAGATATTTGGGAGGGGGAATGGTACCCCCCCCCAGCACACTTCCTGTGGACACCCTTGATTTATTATATTATAAAAGTATATATTAATACTAGCATGAACACGCCTACCTTTAAGATAGCCAATGAAAAACCCAAAAGATTTAATTTATATATATATAAATTAAATTGTAAATACTACATTTCGTGAAAAAAATTTAAAAAATCCACAGCTATTGACAAAAACATTGAATTATGAATACCCAAAAAAATTTCAAAAATCCATAGCTTTTTACAGAAAATTAATTTTTTTGGCAAAAATGAAATTTTTTGGAATGAATTGAAAAAATTGAAAATTAAATTTTTTGAAGAATAACTTTTTTTGGGAATTTGGATATTTTGGGGTGGGCCGGAGGGTCTGTAGCGTACCCCCTGCCGACACCCCTGATTTTTTTTCTATGGCAAATGTATGTTCCTCACTCTTTCAACGGATGATAGCAACTGACGGTATTTCCAAAAAATACTTTAGAATCTCACCTAGATAAATAAATCCCATTCACCCTGTTCTACTTCTACACCATGATTGTCACACTTAACAGAAAAGGAAAATATATTGCTGCACGCTATTCTACAAATGAAATAAAAGCCCTAAATTTTGAGAATCATAATTTTAGGTTGTTTTTGTGTTGATGGGCAATACGGTTGAGTAAAATTATTTTTGATTACCTTTTATCCATATTGTACATAATATAACTAATCACAGCTCTCTATATAATATTCCTATGTAGTTTATACATTATCCCCAAAGGAATATAAATATAAATAAAAAACGCAGAGTTCTTGTTTTCTAATAAGACCATTAGAGAAGCTGTAAGCGTGTCTTTCTCATTAAGACAAAAACAAAAAAATATAGACATTTTGTATCATTCAAATAATGGAGAGAAAAAATGTTTATTTTTAAAGCATGGTACTTACCCATAAAGATAAAAGTTGGTGAATGAAAGTATGTGGAATTGCGACGTCTTATACATAATATATTAACGTCCTTCCCCAAGATGATTATTCACAAAGGTATAGATAGTTGATATTGTTAAAACATTCAGTAGAACCCGGGCTACTTTAACGCTTTACGCCCGTATATGACTCATTCGTCATACTACTACTATATAAAAATGCATATATCAAGAATAAATAAAAACGTAGAGCTTAGAAATAACTGTTTACGTTTTAAGTTAGTGTTGCACCAGAAAATACACCACTTTTCAGTCAAAACAAAACCTTTGGTGGTGCAGTTCTTCTTAATATCCGTTTCATTTTAACATCCCTGGTACGCTTAGTAGTTGTAGACAGTTACGTACGTTTATGAAAGTATCCATTTATGTCTCTAAAACACATTATAAGTTGAGATTAGGACAATACAACAGTATAGAATCGGTGGGACTTTTATTCACATCTGCAGTACCAACTGGGAAAATTTACATCTATAAAAGTAAAATGTGTCAAACTGTTCAAAATGATTTAATATTCATTTTTAAATATTTATTAAAAATATTTTTCATTTAAATTGAATTCAAGAGGGGGGGCGGTTAAATAGTGTATTAGCTTCAAGTCCTGCTTTTGAGGGGGCTCCCACGCTAGATATATTTTTGCAAACATTTAAATATACCGAGTGATAATTTAAAATCCGGAACAAGTTTAGACCTCCATATTTTGAAAACCCTGAGATACATTTTTATGAAAGTGTGCTCATCAAATATAGCTGACAAAACTGTATAGAAAAAGTAAGAAATCTTTGAGGTATCCTCTGATTACATACGCTGTGCGGCCGTTATTGTCTGCCTCAGTGCCCAGTGCACGCCCAAGGGGACGTTTGAGTCTACGAAACTTCCCAAATCAAATGTAACCGATGTTTCCAAGACTTTCTAGGAGTCTGATGGTTTGGGAACACTTGGGAGTAAGAGTCATGATTGTTCTGAGAACAAAAAGCACACCCCCGAATTCCTGAATGTATTAGGCAAAAGAAATTTGGCGTCTAAGCTCGACGGATCTGAACCACTTGGACTACTATGTCTAGGAGAGAGAATCCAATAAACGTACACATGACACTATTGACTCCTTGTGGGCTTCCATTCTCGAGGCAATGTCCACTAACATGGACAGGGAGGCCCTCATCAAGGCTTGTGCCAGGCTCAGAGCGAGGTTGGAGGTTGTGGTTGCAGCTGGAGTTGGTTGTTTGAGTAATTGACTTTACTATTGCCCCTATTTGCACGAGTAGGAGCAAAATATTTATGAATTCCTAAATAAATTGTAATATACATTATCCTTAAATTTTCTAGATTTAGAATCCCCACCACCCAGTGTGTTATGTACCAGCTGTGTTTAGTACAAGTTTAATTTGTAACAGGGGCTCTACAACTAATTTGGATGAAAAATAAAGTAAGCCTATAATGTGATATAGAAACTGCCGTCAAGGATGTCCGATACCCTTTCCTTAGGTTTGTTATGGATATAGAAGAAGTTACCATATAAGTTAAACACTACGATGGTATTATAGATATTTGATTGACCCAATATAACTAATCTTTACGCCAACATTATACGTTATTTATTGTAGGCAATATATCAACTCAACTTATCAGGATGATTGTGGCTATTTTGTCATTAAAGAAAAAATTGAAAAATGAGCTATGAGTTATATATAAAAATATTTTATTCTTTCAATCGACTAATAGAGACCAATTAAGCGATCAAAGCTTGCGAGTTGCGATTTTTTCAAATGAAAAACTAATAAATTAGGCATTGAGTTCGAAATTCAAGAATATTCTCCTTTAAATTTGTGTACGTTTAGGAAAAAGTTTCTTCAAAAAAATCTTATTTTGCTAAGGTTTTATTCTCCAGACACGTATTGACTTTTATAACACATTTTTCATCCTTTTAGTAAAAATATATGGCATAAGCTCAACCGTCATTGGCAGCATTATGAATCAAAGAAAAGACAAAATTGCTTTTCTGTCCCTTTCACGAGACTTATATCTCGGTTCTTAAAAGTCTCCAAAACATTCTTGGTGGTGAATTGGACACATCTATATTTCTGGATTTTGCTTAGCTCTGATCTATCAAACATCACTTAGACTTGGGCTGATTCATCGAACATTAAACAACTCGGAGATCCAGTCTTTGATTATATTCAGCATTGGATATTATAAGACAAAATCAATTCTTTAGTGGACGGTCATGAAGTATTTATCTATTTTTGTTCGTACAATTTTTTTCATTTGATTTTCTACTACCTATTACTTTTTTTCGTGAGCAGACAATGCGTCGAAAAATACAAAATCACCCATCACATAATATTTGTATATTTTGTTACAATGTAAAAAAATATTTGATAAACATTTTCTAAACTCTCTTTTCTTTGTTCTATAATTAATTAAAGATCAGCATAACATTAATATTGTCCTTTAACTAAATTAATCATAGTTATTTATTTTATTAATTACATCCCCGATCATATTAACAAGTCGTGCAAAAACTTTGAGACTAAAATGAACGAATTAAACATTGATGCATAATATTTTGTATACATTTAAAAACCAAAACAATTTTATTCATATAATGATAATAATGTTGTCAGGATAAATAATCTTGAATATGACCAGCGAAAGCAACAAAAAGGGCTCCTGAGGGCGTAATTTGCTACAGGCGTTTTTGATTTAGCCCTCCAACATGGCAGCCACTTCTCATTGACAGGGTCCTTTAAGGCTTCAAGATTTGGATATCAGACTCTGCAGACCAACTTGCCACCAGATACTATAATCCTGGGGTTTCATATCTCGTGATTTGGGAGGCTGAGAGTTCCTGTGCCAGAATTTGACAACACCTTCAATAGTCAATTTTATTGGACTTCCACTCCTATGGGCTTCTCTGAGATCCTCGCCCTTATCCAGACACTCCTTGACATGATAGTAATACAATTACCTTTGAACTATATTTTGGCGTAATAACTACTTTTTAGGACATTCTGGCGGCAAAATGTTCTTTGTTGTCGTGCAACATCATAATAATTCAAATATTTTGAATTAATTATATAGCAAAAAAAAAGTAGACTCCAGGCTACCAGGGGAAAAGAATTAAATTGTTATAGTATACGTTGAAAATGTAAGAGGAAATCAATGTAATTGGCAGGAGGTCAAAATTGTTCTCTTACTTATTTCTTGGATTATTGTGGACTATAAACTAGATCCGTGTCCAATTCGTATTAGTTGGAGGAATTTTTCTTTTTTGCGTTTGTTTCCTTCTAATTTTATAATTCTGATGTACTATAACAGAATGTCCTTTCGGCAAGATGTCTTTTGACGAATTGTCCTTGAAACCTTTTTGAGAATCCATGTTTATATATAAACAGTATACAGCCAGTGTTGTGATGGTCCTGATTTATTTCGTCCAATCCTGTCTTTGGAGGGGTCCTATAAGTCCTTTGGACCGAATTTAAAGACTATTGGTCTTTTGAACTGCCAGTACTAGAACTGATTGAAAAAAGAGGAAATGAACTTGAGTCACATCATCAAGGGTCGAACATTATAAGTTTTAAGACTGATATTCAGGATTGATCTAGACCGTTCCTACACTACATACATCAACAGCGGTAAGTCACCAAACCACAGCCTATTTTACTATTATACAAAAGTTAATTTTGTCGGAAGTTTTGTTCCAGCTCAGTGGTACAAATGTAACTCCATTTATATCGATCCCAAATATGTTTAGTACTGAGGCAGTCGTGTTCCAGATCTCTATTTTAATATCCATTAGAACAGTTGATTTTATTCATAGATAGATTTTATGTAGCTTCATCCTTCTTGGAGAAAATTGCATTGCATATTTGTATATGAAGTCTAGAAAATCCATTACTTAATGAGAGAATTAGTATTCTTTCGTTGCTTCTATCAAAGCATCACAAAAGCAAACGTGTTATTCTTTTAAAAATAAAACAAACTTCAACGGAAAAATTAATAATATTTGTTTTTGTGTTGTATTTTTCTGTTAAAGTACAGTGTTTTCTTCTTTTTTGAAAGATTATTATCGTTCAACAAAGATATTTTTTACAGACAGAGTGTGGAGATTATAAATACGGAACAAGTTTAGACTTCAATATCTTGGCAATGTCTGAGATCAGGTTTATGTAAGTCTGCTCAAAAGATTTTGCTGAAAAAACTGTATAAGTAACAATAAGAGATCCTTAGGATGTCCTCCGAATACAAAGATCGTGCACCCATGTTTGAGCGGCTCTATGCGGGGTGCAGGCCCGAGGACATTAATAACCCCATTGATAATTGTGCTCGAGAGCTTAAATTGATGTTAACAGATCCGGTGTCATGCTAGAATTTAAATAGGTGCAGTTTATTCAAATTGGGTTATTGAAACTGTATTTATTCCAGGGAAATAGTATTGTTAAGACCTTTATGTTTGGGAAAACAAAATGTGACTTCCTAACTCACTGGATCTGAGCCCTTGGACTACTATTTGTGTGTTCTTGGAGAAAGAGTACAATAAATACCACCTAACATTTTTTACTCCTTACGGTCTTCCATTTTCGAGGAAGTGGTCAACACGGACAAGGCGTTTAGTCCTGTGGTTGAAGCTGGACGTGGTTGGTTTGAGTGATTGCCTTCACTATGCACTTCAACATTTAAGAACAAAGTATTTATTAATATCTTAATTAATTTTGGGAAATAAATTGTAACGTTCTAAAATTTACCGGATTTAAAATCCCTACCCGGTACATGTATATTCTTGGGTGATTCTTAATGTTGGAAGGACATTGTCCGAAAATGTTCCTTTTGATTAAGAAATAAATGTAAAGTTTAAGATATATCAATCAATGCTTAGAGGTTTTACAAGACCTTTGAAGTTGCACATTCAACAATTTTATTCACAAGAATACAATTTTTTCTTAAAAAATTGTAAAAATAATTAAATTGGAGGATTATATGCTAAAAATTTATTTTAGATGAATAAATAATTTTCAAAATTTTTTGATATTTATCCGTCAAGATTATTTTCTAAAAACAAAGTACAGTCAATTCGAAAAAAAGGAAACTGCTATTGTTATAGATAAATAGTTGACTATATTTGTATTTTTCTTATATCCAGTAACATTTCAAGGCAACCCGTGTTTGACTATACTCTGTTTTTGACAGATCATCAAGGATTTTGAGCTTATCTTTCAGAGAAAGTATTTTACAGGGGGCACTCATAATATGTATCCATTGAAAAGCAATGAATTAAAGAAAATATATACTAAACAAACGTGCTGGGTCGAGCTGCTTTCGATTTATACCTATAAAAAAAAGGAAAAATCAGGAAATGAATCATCATGGTAATCTTTGATTTTCATGAATTTCTTTGAAGTTGATACCAACAAAGGGAAAAAGAGCTCACTTGATGGATATTTTTGACATTATTGTCTCTTCGATGGGAAGTATTTTATGTGGTAAGAATTGGTATCCTAGAGAACTATAAGCTTATTTTTCTTATAATCGAATTTCATATATCTGGTTTTGACCTTATAAATTTACTGTGTATCTTCTTTCTACTAAATTATAAGATTTTGATAAATAAATAAATGCAAGTTTTCCGTGGAAATTTCAGTAAAATGTATAATCATATCTTATCCTGTCTTAGTTATTCAGGAAATAAGGACATTAACGATCTGAGGAGATTATAGCAGTTTTAAGCTGTACTTTAGTTTATTTTTGTGGTATTCCACAGCACAGAATACAATTTAACCATTTTGAGCAATGTACTACACTAAATAGACATGTTAAGGAAGACTTTCAATATAAATTTGCACATTATACAATCATAAACACCTTTAAACTTTTATTTAGATCTTACATTATACATAAAAAGGACAAAAAAATGCATGGGAAACGCTGTAAAGAAATAATGTGTATTTTATTTCCTTTTTTATTAAAAATAATCATTATATGGGGAAGCTATTTTATACTTTTTGAAGATTAATTATTTTATTAAAACATTACATGTAATTAAACTGCTCCATTTTGAATCATATTGTGTATACAGTGTAATGTTTTCCTCTCTACAAATTATGATTGTTTCTCATTTCAATGGCCATGGGTAATTCTTAAACATTGATTAATATTGCTCAAACTTTATGGGTTTTTTTTATTTTTACAAATATAATTTTTTTGGAACATGCTCCCCCAATTTAAGTACCATTCTAATATAAAGACATATCATTATATCCTTAAAATGTATTTTTTTAGTATGTACTACAGGTACTAAGAACATTGGCTATAAGTGTCGTCATACAGTCTTCCTGGAATTGTGTCTATTTAAGTGCTTACTGTTTTATTACCTTGTTTTCATATTTGTTTTTTACATAATGTCTTTTTTTTTTTTTGTAAATAAATAAATATATGTACTAGAAATGAATTCCTTTGTCACGAAATGCCTTCACTATATGTCGACTCCTTTTTTTCAAACACATTAAAGGAAAATCTAAGGTACATAGAACATTATACAAGTTATAATTCCCCCACCGCTTCTAAAACTAAGTGCCCTAATACTTATTCTTACTCGTTAAATAATGTTTTAAAACTTTACTTTGAGACATTTTTCGATTAATCTATTCTGGGCTATGATAATTAGAATTATTAATCATGAAACAATCTCAAAAGTTAACCTTATAACGTCATACTTTTGTCATGAGTTGTGTAATCCTTCATTAGAACAGTTGATAATTGTTTGATTAAAAAATTTCATGGGTGGAGTTGCAAATGCATAAAAAAATCTTATTTTTTGTGTAGAGTTGTATAAAATATGCCCTGACGCCTTGTTAAAGAAATTAAATGTGTTTACGTAGCATTAATTTAGCTGTGATTGGGTATGAAATGCAAGAACTAAACACAACCCACAGTCCGTTTATAAGAAGGGCATATAGGTGGGAATTACTCCGATGTAAATCCTCATTTCTACTCCAAATCCAATGAGGACTTACATTTATAACTCTTCAGTGCTAATCTCCGTCATTCATGAGTAAACCCATTCGTAGTTATACTTTATACTATGTATATGTTCTTTCCTCAAGAGTGAAAAAATAACTAAACAGCTTTTGTAAATAAAATAAATCATATATTTTGGTAGCAACTACAAAAAGCTGGGGTTTCTTTCATTAAATACATAATTTCATCTACAATGTACGGGAACGAATCATGCAGTAGGATTGAAACTTGTTTAGAGCTCGTACAACTTATTTTAAACTATTTTAAATTACATGAGCTAATTCTATAATCCAATTAGAACAATATAAAAAAAACACATTCGTATTACGATCAAGATCGAACAAACCCCATGTCAAGGTGGCAGAAATTGTAAGGATCGTTGGCTACTCGGAGAGGCTCGTCTTCAAGGTGAAGAAGCTGAAAAAAGCATGACTTGAGCTTTGCACAGAGTCCTGGAAGTAGTAGTCTCAACAAAATTCGGTCTCCAGCCTTTTTAGACTCGGTGAAGGATAAGATAGACAGGAGCCTGATGAAGAGCATGAGAAAGATGGCCAATTTTTGAAATTAAAAAAAGAAATTTAATATTTGAAATTTTATTACTAAAAAAAAAATAATTTACTGTAGCTGACTATATATTTTTAAATAAAAGTTCCAAAAAATTAAATATTTGAAATATCATTTTGAAATTTTTTGGAAAAAAATTTAATATTTGAGTTTGTTTTTCGAAAAATTTTAATTTTTTGATTTTTTTCAAAGAACATACAAAAACTAAGCCCCTATAAATTGTAATCCTCCGGACATCCCTGAAGGGATTCTGTTGAAAGGACTTTTGATCGCTGTCAATCCCGGTCTTGAGCCCCTTGGACTATGGGGTGTGGGGCACCAATGAGAGGAAGACTTGTGCAACCTCTCAACCAAATGTACATAGAGTACCCGAAGGCTACATGGGACAAAAAGTAGGAAGACATGAACGAGGACTTTATGAGGAAGACGTGCTTGGTCTTTCACTCCAGGAGCTAATGACATATTAATAAACCAGTAAAAATTCCAATTTTATGCCTCTTTTATTATTTTAATGGGAGCGAGATTTTACACAGGAATCAATTACTGTACGATTCGCTCGATTCGCTGCCACACACTGTATGTTTATAGGAACACGTAATAATTATTACTTGATATTTTGATGTTCTCTCCTCACAAATTAAAAAGTTATGATGACAGCTGTAGAACAAAAGAAAAAAAAATGTTACACCAACTATTAATAATATGGCACTTGTTCTAGGTCATATTTGATACAATTTCACTGATTATATTCTGTGTGGTAAACGAATGGTCTGATTGACAAAGTGCTTACAGCACATGTATTTAAAAAAATAATAAATATAATTTTATAAGTGTTAAATTAAAAAGAAAAGTTCTGTCATTTTGTCCAAAAAAAAAAAAAAAAATTATCAGTAATATTGAATAAATTGAAATTTTTTAATTTCATACCAAAAAACCATTCTTTTATATTTTGAATGAGTAGATTAGAGTTTTAATTTGAAAAAGTAAGGAAATTATGATCACTCATTAATTTAGTGGGCCCTTACATGGATAATAAAAAGTAAGGCCTCATTGTCACATTCAAACTCCCATTGCGCCCTAGTAGTTGTATCGATTTAGTAAGTTAGGGATTTAAAATACAGTATGTCGGGCTCTTATTTATTTTATGCAGAAGGCTTTTTTGTAAATTAGATGTAATAAAACAAAATGAATTTTCTTTTTTTATTGAGTAAAAAAAGACAGAAATATCGATTTTTCTCCTTTTTTTCTTAAAATTTATGTCTTATATACATAAATACTAAGATAAAATCATTAATTTAATTCTTTTTTTAATTCTAGGTAAGTGTGTTTTTCTCTACATTCCAAAAAAAAAGTTTAATTTAGAAACACAATCAGGTATAAATTCGGACGCAACAAATATGGATTTTTACAGGTATAATATGTTTCCGACTGTTTGGGGAAAACTAAAATCTTCACTATTCATAGGTCTTTTAACCCTTACAAATCCATTAAGGATTTTTATCAGATCAAAACCTCAATCTGCACACACCAGTAATTGTCAAACCTCGTCATCAAAGCAAGATGTTGATATATTATCTTTTAATTTTTGGTTATGGGGATTCCATTGTCATAAAAAACAATTTTATTTTATTATTCCCCATAGTGGTAATATTTGAGGTTTTATAAAATCCCAGATGATACCAATTTGGGTATGCTTTTTCTTTTATGAGCGTAATAATTTAACAAATTTTAATCATCCGTTAGTAAGTTTGACGTTTCTAAAAAGTGCTTCTTTTTCTTTTGAATCTACATTTCATCCCCGATATTTTTCAGAAAGCTCCTGAAACAATCAATCTGATTATATGTAGTTGTATATTTATCTTGATAATGCCTTATTTAAAGTTTATTTGTATATTTAGTAATTTTTGATTGAGGGATTGTAAATTTAATTTACTGTTATACTTAAAAGTCGTTTCTTTGTATTTTCCTTTTTAATTTTTGGACTCTTTTTTTGTTTCAATGTGAGAACGGATACACTAAATAGTAGTGACAGAAATTTAATATCGTAGCCATTAATTTATATCATACACGCAACCTCATTAAAACAGATGGGTACTGATTTCATTTTTCAAATTTTGCATAAAGTAATGGAAAATAATTCATAAAAATATTTATTTAAATAAACAAATGAAATGTTTTCTACTATAAGAATAACAAATTATATCTTGAAATGGCCAAAACGATGTTGTTATGATTACTTTCAAATATTATTCATTTTTTCTCAATATTCTTATTTATACAAATTTTTTAATGTTCCTTTAATGACACTTATTAGTTATAAGTCAATATTATAGTATTACATTTACTCCATTTGACTAATGAATCATCTTTGAAGTACATTTTAATACGTTGAATAATCATAAACACTGATGTAAATCAGGTGATTTCTTAGTTTACACGTTATTATTTTTTTGGAATTGGTAATCTGAAGAATAAATTTTCTTTTCATTGGAAGTTGTCATTATCATTTAATTGATGAAAAGGGAACATCCTTTCCTAAATAGATTCAATTATATTCAAAACTTAATTGAATATTCGTGAGTGCTCAAAAAAGACGGAGCGTAACTCTGAGGATTTGATGCAGAGTTATAATTGTAAGTCCTTATTAGAATCAGAGTAGAATTGGGGATTTATATCGGAATAATTCTAGGTAATGCCCTTATTAATATCCTGTTCTCCTTCCTTCCTTTTCACAGCTGATTGTAGCTGATCTAATGAAACATTATAAACATTATTTTTTCTTTACTTCAAAACATTTTTCAAATTGTCAGGGTTACCATTACTTTTTTTAGCATGCTCATTGTACACAGAATTTTCAGCAATATATATATATATATATTCACATAAAGCATATTTCCTTCTCTATGAACGATTGGCGTGTAAACCTACGCACATTGAGTTCAAGAGAACAATTTCTCCGAAGGGCATTATTTATTGAGCAACGTGGTTCCATTTTAAGCATTTTAATTGATATTTACAAGAACAAAATAGCTTAAAAAACTATACATATTTCAAATTACATAATTATCATCATTGGAGTTTCATTTCCCCCCTGTTTACTAGCCGAGTTATAAAAAGGGCGTTCACAAACAAACGACAGGTGAAGCAATTACACATAAGTTATTATAACAGTTCAAAAATGATGTCGTATATTAATCATGGCACAATATGGAAATGAACAATTCCAAAATGGTATCGTCAACCATGTTTGACTTTTATAAAGTTTAGTTTAAAAAAAAAAAAAACTTTTTTTAAAATGTTATTTTTCTTCTTGAGGTGAGAAAATATCTATAATAATGGTCTATTGCCTATAATAACAAGTCGATTTATCTGTCAGCCTCTTATTTGCAAATACTTTATTTCAGATTGCTTCACTCATTCTTAGTCAAGTTAGTTTATAGTTTCTTGATGTAGCGACGAAGATTAATTGACAACGTGCCTGAGGGAAATTATTCTCTCGAACTGAATGCACCCTGGATTGATTCCCGGTGTCTCTTCGATAAAGAAATACACTTTATTTATATTGAATTCAGAGATCATTCCTAGGTTTCGTGTAGTAATTGCAATATTATTTTGTTTTTGTAAACATAAATCAGTGCAATTCTATCTGGCCCAAATTAAAATAACATGAAAAAAATGTTTTTAACTACTTAACTTTTTTGTGGGAAAAGGCTAAGATATTTGGGTGAAAATTTTCTTTCTTGAAAGCTTTAGGAACTATGAAGTTGAAAAAAAACCAAAAAAACTTTGCTTTGATCTACGTACATACATTTCTTCTTTAATTTATATTTGAATGAAATAACTTGGCTGAAATAATACTTCATTGGATATATGTTTTTTATCTGAAAGTAAAAGTTATTCATCTTTTAAATGGGTTACATGTATGTCAAAAAAAGTTTGCCAAAAAAAATTATAAATAAAATTTTCTACAATGAAATAAGGATATTATTTGAATGTATGGAAATTTAAATGAAACTATGTTACATAAGAAGTGTTCAATTGCTTATTTGATAAACACGGTTTCCAAATAATCATAAAAATACGATCAAAAACGAAAATTTAAAAAACCTGAATTTTTTTTCAAATACATTGATGAAACTTTAAAACAAAACATCGATGTTGATCTGATAAAAGGTTGAAATCATGTGTTAATTCCTAGATGAATCCCCATCCTGAGATGAACACTATATGATCAGTAGAGTTGAGTAATTTGTAATGAAAAAAAAAAGCGAGGGCGAGATATAGGGTACTACTGAATTAAAACCCTTCTTAATATCAGCTGCCTTTTATATGATTTTGGGGGGAGAAAATGAATTACTCCTTTACAGAGAAGAACCTTTTACATTTAAAATAACATATCTCAAAAACGGAGTAAATGTAATGCTATAATGTTTACATATACTGAAATATTTGAACTATATCTGACCAATTAAAAAGGAGAAAAAATGTTGGAAAGGCCAGGAAAAAAAAAATCATTTTTTTTTTTGTAAATCTAATGCTAATTTTTTTTTTTTGGCAATACTCTTCATAGTATGAACTTGACACAAAGGAAAATAATTTGGGTAAAAATAAGAAATAAAATAGATTGAATTATAACACCTGTGTTATTTCTTACTTTTTATATGAACACATAGATATCCTTATAAAATATAAAGGTTCAGGCACTATGTATAAAATAACGAACGTGTAATGATTTCCCTGCGCACACATGGGACCTATTCACAGCAAGTAAAATAAATGTATTTACTATCTTTTTTAAAAAGTTATATGTACCTCTTGGTTCTCTATGAGAGTTTTTTTAAACAACCACCAGAGTTTTCCAATAGCCATGTATTAGGCAATTATACCTAAAGGATGTTCAAATCAATAGAAATTTTGGGAGATAAGTCAAAGATAATTGTTGAAAAATCCGTTGGTTATTTACAAATACTCTCTTTTAAAAAAGCTTGTCAGATGTAAAGGATTTTCAAGTCAAACAATTACAAAATAGACCTATGAGTACAGTTCTAAAAAATATCACCTAACTGGCTGTTAAAAAAAATTAACAAAAAATTGCAATGATTAGGTTAAAAAAAAAAGAAAGAGTATTCGACAAAAAGCAGCTTATCTGTACTACTACACTGTCAAGTTAGCAGCTCAGAGTCAATTCAAATTTGAATGAGATGTGCAACAGAATTTTTTTCCAAGACGCCTCCAGTAGCAAAGTGTTGGGAGTTGAAAGCCACACGGAGGCAGGCCATAAGCCAGCAATGTTGTTGCTCTTGAAGTTTTGGTTCTTCTTGGCTGTATGGGGCTTTAATCGACAACGTTATATTGATTCGATCTGTATATTGCTATGATTTATAGGGTTGAATTACACAATTTTGATTGTTAATTCTACTTCGAGTTTAACAAGCTATTACACATAATTCCACAACAAATCATCAGAAAAACTATTCGTCTTTTATGTAGTAGTGATTAATTTATACTTATAAGTCGTCTTTATTAATATAAAAGAATATTGTAATTAGCTTTGGAAAATTCAAAAAAACCTTCGGGTTGCAACTCCAAAAATTTTGCAATTGTTGAATGTCATATTTTTTAGGAATGCCTAAAATTTCGAAGGTACTCGACGTTCCTAGTGGACAAAAAATATTCGTATAGTCAACTATACGGTGCACAAACTATCAGTCTGTTTCAAAAATGATTTTCTCAAACACAACTTTCTCTCCAGCCAATTATCAAAAATAAAACCTGACTCTGAAAGCTTAACAGATTCTTTATTTATTAAAATCACTTCCAACCTCAATTACAGTCTCTGTGCGATGCCGAAAGCTCAAGCAGGCCTTCGTCACTTGGTCCCTTGCCATACCCTGGAATTCATTCTTAATCCAACTGTTAAGTTTACCTTCAGTGTACCAGGGGGTTCGGTTGTTTTGTTGTTCGATTGTACTCCACGCATAAAAAAATGATCTGATTCATATTTGGCGAGTTTGGAGGGCAAAAGTCCGATAAGATTAAGTCGTCAAAATTGTCTTGGAGCCATTTGAGACTCAGCCCCTATTGCTAATGCCTCAAATTCCCTCCTAACCGTGCAAATGAACTTCTCAGCTAGTCCCATATGTCAAGCAGTTGTAACGATGATGCACCCAGAGCAGATTCCAAGGTGGGCTACGTGCCTTTTTCAATATTTGGGACAATGAAATTCGTGATTTGATTCCATTTTCTCCAACTGTTGCAGGTTTGAACAAGCAATCTAACAAAAAAAAAAAAAAAAAACACCACGAAAACCTTTGGCAAAGATATCTTGTATATGAGAACAATTATTCGTTACGTGGTTTTCGTTTATTCACTTGTTAATAGCTTTGGTCTGAGGAATCGTGATTACATATCCCCAGCAACGACTCACATACAGGTTATCATTTAAATAGTGTAACGACCAACAAAAAAGTGCAATTCTATAGGAAGGCTTAATATGGGATTTTGTATCGTTTAAAGCTCTTTATATTCATGCATATTTTTATATTAAGTAGAAAGTATTATTTCTACAAAATTGTCTTTAAAATATGAAGACACAAAAAAAAACAGTAAAAAAAACAACATCTTA